>NW_026857581.1:0-372623 GCF_026571515.1 Ruditapes philippinarum | reverse complement strand
AATACTAATATGTGAGATTAGCAATGTTGCATAACCTAAATGGTCATACTAAAATCTCAACATAACAGAAAGTTAAATACTTATATATGAGTACAAAGGTACTACCATAAAAGAATTATTGTTGTATTTTATGCCGAAATAGGCCCGGCTTATCAATTACAGTTGCATATGATATATTAAGATAATGCCAAACAATTATGTATTTTTTTGTGTTTTGAAGACTTCAATTATTCTATTGATTGTCGCAAATTTAACATAGTAAATTTTTATTGCATTGTCAAAGACATATTTTTCGTGTCTAATGTAAGATTTCCTTTTTGAGATAATTTAATTTTAACATAAAGACTTATGTTTTAATTATCAATAAAGGAATACCATGTTAATTGCTATTTCTTCAAATTCACAATGATTTTTGTATATAAATGTGCACATTGATGAAATGTTGTTGTATTATTTTAAAAAAATAACATGTAACTTACATGTAAATAAATAAAAAAAATAAAAAAAAAATAACAGGAAGATACATATTGTAACTGACAAAGTGCTACTCAAATAGAAGATTTAAAAAATGTACTTCCGAAAAAACAAAAACATTTTGAATACTAGTATGATCAATTTTGTATGTTTGTGTGTATAATTGAGGATATCCGATTTGTTTGTATGATTTTGTATGTTTCTTTTTATTGTATTCATTATGTTATATGACTATGATTGAGGACAATCATTTTATAAGGACAGGTGATGTGTAACATAGCATTTCCTCGTCAAAATGCTTTTAGAAAATTAATTATAAAAAACATTAATAATTTCAATAATTTCAATATTCATAAATAACTTACATTTTTAATAATCATTAAAAGAATTTCATTGTTGTATAAATATTTTGATAAAAATTACTTTTAGATTCTTAGCTGATAAATTTTACAACTCTAATATAAACATGTCATAGTGGTCAATAAGGAAATATTATCACCTTTTGATTTTAATACTTTATGGCTTAATTCTCAATTTCCTAGTCTTTTATCAAACAAGCCATACTTGATTATCTTTTGACATTTATTACTAATATAGCTTAAGGCTTAATCACTATGACAACTCTTTCTTAATTTATATTGTTGCTTTTTATATTTTAAATTAGTCTTATTTTTATTCCGAAACTAACAACATCTATAGTATTTAAAACGTAAGCAAAATTCAGGTGCTAGCTGTGAAAATATATGTGTGGACTATATGATTATTTTGTATTTGAGAACTTTCAATGGGCTATAAAGAAATAAATGAAATAACATCATACCGGACTTTTGAGTTATAAAATAAGTCATCATAACAAAGAGGATACTGGATAATAATAATACACCAGTATCCCACACACACCCAACCAACCGAGGGTTTCCGTGTAGGGCGCTCACTACGCCAGCGAGTATTCCCCAAACGACCCCAAAGCGAAGGCCCTGCCGGTGACCCTTGGCTACATATGCATTACCCACCTCATTGTTTTTTCTTATTTCTTTCCCTCCTCTTGTAAAGGGTTTTATGCTGAAACAAAACTTCTTTAAATTATGATTATCAAACGCTCGAGTGATCATGATGTGTGTGACGTAGTACGACTAGTTTATTTTGCGTTTTTATCTTTGAAATGCGGTACCTATCTCGCGAACCTCGAAAAACATGCTATTTGTATACATGCTTAGGCCTCCGGCCTTACTAGAATAATGGCCCTCATCCATCACTAAAGCTTGGATGAGGGAACATTTACCAGTTTCTCACAGACAATATTCAATATTCCATCAACTAACTCAATTATGCTTTCTCATTGGATTAGTAAGCTGTAATTTTCTACAAATATGCAAATTGATTTCTTAAAGGCTTAATGATACAAAAAACTTCAAATTTTCCATAGTTAGAAGAAATACTCACAGATTTAAAAGAAAGTTGTAAACAAAATATACAATTACAGTAAACAATGATACAATGATCAGAACTGAATGTTTCTTGTACAATAATATTTGTTTTGTGCATGCTGCATGTCAGATTAACTCACTATTCACATGCTTTCTCTGGTTTCACAAATTATGTATTTAAAATGCAACATGATTTTACTAAGCATTTGGTCTTAAAGGAAAATGAACAACATTTCTTTTTTTAATAAATATACCATCTTGTGTTTATTCATTACTAAATGTCAGTAAAAAACTAAGAAGAGGGCCCTGAAATCGCTCACCTGTATTATAAAAACTCTCCATGACAAGGAACAAGTAATAGTGTAAACTATAAACAAAAGGAGATATAAAATCTAAATCTTAAACTGATATCACAAAGTTCATATTTGTATCTGAAATTTATTTGAACAAACTTGGTAGACAATCACTAGAAGATGTTTCATGCTTAATATCTAAGCTCTAGCTCTTTGGGTTTTTGCAAAGAAGATTTTTTAAGTTTTTACTATACACATATAAGGAAAATCAAGTACTATCTACATACAAAGTTTCTTTTTGAAACCTCTTGTAGTTTGAGAGTTATGTCTCTGACAAGAATAGGGGACAGAGGGACATCTGGACGGACAGACATCAGGACAGACAAACAAAGTGGTGACTATCTGCTCTCCCTTCCAGGAGAATAAAAAAGTTAACCAACATCAGCGCTGACAATGTGATCATGACAATAGCTCAGCTTTTTCTTTAAAAAGTTAACCTGAAAATGGTAACAATTTATGTTACTATGCATCCTAGTTGAAGGGAATTTTAAAGGTTTCAAAGCAATATCTAAATAGGTTCCTTGTATGGGCAGTATACAATTTTTTGTAACCTAAATGTTATGCTAGCATTGAAGCAGACATCAACACCTAGTTAAGTATGTAGATTACTGGACAACATTTACAGATACTGTCATAAAAATAAAGTATATCTTATTTTATGTTCAGGTGAGCAAAGAATATATATCTCAAATATATACATCTGAAATAAATGTGATTTAATGACAGCCTACTGCAATCAATGTCTAATAATTTTCCATAAGCTTCTTTTACATTAGATGTGAGAATAATCAAGCAATCATTTATGACATCATTGAAAGTCACCAGAGGGAATTTAATGTCCGCGAATTACATGACTATGACAATAGTCGTATCTGAAATAGTACCTAAATTTTGTCAATCAACACTAATGTTGCATTTTGATCTAAAGTGCATGATTTAGTCATGCAAAGAACTTTTACCAATCAGTTCTACGATCAGCAGTGTAAAGATTCCCTCTTGAGTCATTTTCAGATATGAAATATGATAATAATGTAAGTAATGATACAACAAGACTTTCAATCAAAACTGCAGGAAAATGGATGAATTTTGGAATTATTTGTCAATGTATGGATTTACAGTTGTTATTCTTATATACTGTTACTGAGTTGATTTCCTGGAGATCATGTTTTTTCCATAAATTTGTCATGTCTAAAAAAAAACCACAAACAATCTGATATAGGACCTTTGTCTTTTGAAATTCCTTGACAATACTCAAGAGTAGGATAGTCTTTATATTCATTACTTCTACAATTTAAGATTTTAAAGTAACAAAATAATAACAATCTCAAACCATTGACTGAAAGGACTCTCCTTTAATTAGCCATTGATTCACACATTGTTGTGTGTTTTGTTTTTGGTCACAAGTATATTATTAAGAATATTATATCTCAAATGAGATGTACAGGTAAAATATACTACTGTATGATTCTAACTAGAAAGAGACAACAAGAATGTGTCTTAATATTCCAAGATTTAATTACACAAGTGATGTTACATCTTAAGTAAAACTTAGCGAGAAAATTGTTTTCAAGTATTCCTGTATTGAGCAAGAGTCATAATGATTTAAAGTTGTTGCAAAAATGCACTCACATTAAACTGATATTCAATCCAGCAATAAGTCAATCATTATATTATACTTGAAATTTCTTAAGTTTTTTTTTTTCTAACAGCAATCTCTATCCTGGGTTAACAAACAAAAGCCAGAGAAAAAAATCAAATTCTTTCAAAAAGAAATTGTATTAAAAAGGGCTTAAAATAAAGTCAAGACAGATTTCTTTAATTTTCTAAAGTTAGTTTATAGCGAATGCCGGAAGAAGAAGAAATCAGGTTATGCTGAGACACAAGTATGTCAATTATTTATCTTCAAAAAAAAAAAACTAGCTTTACTAAAACGCCACAGACTCAAGCCAAATGGAGTTAAAGCCACAACAATTTTTATTTCCATAAATGCATTTTTTCCGTAACTTAAACATATATATTAAAATGTCCTGTCTGACATAATTTGTTACAATATGAATATGCCTGCAGAAAACTTTCAGTGTAACGTAAATACTAGATGCATATTACAAGAATAACTTTAAATTGTATCATAGTAACCCTGAGCAAAAATGAGCCAATCAATGGGCTTGGAAACTTATTCCTGCACTCCAGTTTACGCACTGTGCATGTATATGTATACGATTAAACTCTAACAAATTTTCAACAGAACGGTCGCTAAACTATGATACAAGTAGTAACATGATATATGCCAAGTATTTATATACCAAATATACAAGATATCAGATATAGGTATATGTCAAATTGTTTGTTTGTTTGTTTGTTTCATTTTACGCCTTTTCCCAGCAGTATTTCAGTCATATAGGCGGGTAGTTTCCTAACCATCGTTCCTGGAGAGTTACACCAGTACTAGACTACCTTTCTCTGCGCTAAACAACCAAAGCATCTCCCGGGAATCGAACTCACGCCAGAGAGGTAACTGGATTAGAAGTCATCGACTCTAACCCCTCGACCACGGAGGCGGTCTATATAATTATCAAGTACTTAAATACCAAATATACAAGATATCAGATGCAGGTATATGTCAAGTATTTAAATACCAAATATACAAGATATTAGATGCAGGTGTATGTCAAGTATTTAAATACCAAATATACAACATATCAGATTCAGGTATATGTCAAGTATTTAAATACCAAATATACAAGATATCAGATGCAGGTATATGTCAAGTGTTTAAATACCAAATATACAAGGTATCAGATGCAGGTATATGTCAAGTACTTAAATACCAAATATACAAGATATCAGATTCAGGTATATGTCAAGTATTTAAATACCAAATATACAAGGTATCAGATGCAGGTATATGTCAAGTATTTAAATACCAAATATACAAGATGTCAGATGCAGGTATATGTCAAGTACTTAAATACCAAATATACAAGATGTGTGATGCAGGTATATGTCAAGTACTTAAATACCAAATATACAAGATATTAGATGCAGGTATATGTCAAGTATTTAAATACCAAATATACAAGGTATCAGATGCAGGTGTATGTCAAGTATTTAAATACCAAATATACAAGATATTAGATGCAGGTATATGTCAAGTATTTAAATACCAAATATACAAGGTATCAGATGCAGGTGTATGTCAAGTACTTAAATACCAAATATACAAGATGTGTGATGCAGGTATATGTCAAGTACTTAAATACCAAATATACAAGATATTAGATGCAGGTATATGTCAAGTATTTAAATACCAAATATACAAGGTATCAGATGCAGGTGTATGTCAAGTATTTAAATACCAAATATACAAGATATTAGATGCAGGTATATGTCAAGTACATAAATACCAAATATACAAGATATTAGATGCAGGTGTATGTCAAGTATTTAAATACCAAATATACAAGGTATCAGGTGCAGTATAAGTCAAGTACTTAATACCAAATATACAAGATATCAGATGCAGGTATATGTCAAGTACTTAAATACCAAATATAGAAGGTATCAGATGCAGGTATATGTCAAGTATTTAAATACCAAATATACAAGATATTAGATCCAGGTGTATGTCAAGTACTTAAATACCAAATATACAAGATGTCAGATGCAGGTATATGTCAAGTACTTAAATACCAAATATACAAGATATCAGATGCAGGTATATGTCAAGTATTTAAATACCAAATATACAAGGTATCAGATGCAACTATATGTCAAGTATTTAAATACCAAATATACAAGGTATCAGATGCAGGTATATGTCAAGTACTTAAATACCAAATATACAAGGTATCAGATGCAACTATATGTCAAGTAAGTTAAATACCAAATATACAAGGTTTGTGATGCAGGTATATGTCAAGTACTTAAATATCAAATATACAAGGTATCAGATGCAGGTATATGGCTAGTACTTAAATACCAAATATACAATATATTATATGCAAGTATATGTCAAGTACTTAAAAACCAAATATCTAACACATCAATATTACATTTGATAACCATTTCAGAAACATGTCAATTCTTTTTAACAGATCAGAATCTTTAGAATGCATCAAATTTTATGCTTAACCTTTATGACTTCTCTTTTGAAAGATTTACCATAAACTCCATAAAATGTTTCAGGATAAAATATTTATGACTCTATCCAAATTTATATCATGCATTTATATAATGCTCACACACAAAATAGCCCTATATCTTTCACTAATAAAACATAAGAGCAGACTATAACAAATGTAGAAACAGCTCCATAGATAATGTATCATATTTTGGACACATTTCATTTTCTGAATGGATCCATTATTCCTTTAACTGAAGTGAATTCACACTTTCCTTAGTCTCATGGGAAATAAAAAGTATGTTGAAATGCTCTCAACATTGAAATTTCCAGAGATTAATTATACTTTCCTCAGACCTTTTATTTTGATAATGAAGAAAAATAAACTGCAGTAGATGACCTTTTACTGTTCTTTAAAATCATCAAACAGTCAAACAAAGGTTTAAAAAAGGCCCAATTTCATCAAAGTGAAAACTGCAACTACTGTACATTATGTACTGTACTTTAATCTCATGGGCAAGTGCTTCCGATGGATCACTTTTTTTCTTCAAGATATTTTACCTTGAGGAACCAAAACTGATTAGGCTAGAGCCAGGCAAGCCTGCACAATGTATTAGTCTGACAATTGTGCCAAGTTATTTCAAAATCCCTAACTGCATGACAAAGTTACAGTCTGGACACAATTGCTGTGTAAGTGGGGACACACAGACAGACATGAGCCTTAGCCACGACACACTGTCTTGATGTAGTTGACATTTGTGCTAAGTTATTTTAAAATCCTTCCATGCATGAAAAAGTTACAGTCCGGACATGAATGTGCATCTACGAACTCTTCTCGAGAAAATGAGTACCTTCAAACTATAAAGTGTGACCTTGACCTTGAAGGTATGGACATGGGTCTTGGATGCAACATGTTGACATTTATGCCTAGTTATTTTAAAATCCTTCAATGCATGACAAAGTTACAGTCTGGAAACGAATGTGTGTATCTTTAAATTGTGATAAAGTGAATATATCAAAATGGTAAGTGTGACCCTGAACTTTGAGGTTGGGACGTGATTCTTGGACAAGACACATCGTCTTGATGTGGTAGACATGTTAAGTGATTCTAAAATCCTTCAATGCATGACAAAGTTACAGTCCGGACACAAATGTGTGTACCTATAAACTCTTGTGATAAAGTGAAACTTCAAAATGTTAGATTGACCTTGAACTTCAATGGAGGGACGTGATTTTTAAACACAACACATTGTCTTAACATTTATGCCAAGTTATTCTAAAATTCTTCGATGCATGACAAAGTTAAAGCTCGGACACAATTGTGTGTACCTATTAACTCTTATTGTGATAATGTGAAATTCAAAATGTATGTGTGACCTTGACCTTTGAGGTAGGGATGTAATTCTTGGACGCGACACATTGTCTTGATGTGGTAGACATTTCTGTCTAGTTATTTTAAAATCTTTCAATGCATGACAAAGTTAAAGCCTGGACACTAATGTGTGTACTGCTTTACTCTAATTGTGATAATGTGAAACTTAGTAATGAAACTTAGAAATGTTAATGTGACCTTGACCTTTGATTTAAGGACCTGGTTCTTAGACACAACACATCGTCTTGATGTGGTAGACATTTGTGCCAAGTCATTCAAAGACTAAGTTACACTTCAGACACGAACGAAGTGGGGACGCACAGACTGACAGACAATTTGATTTTAATATGCTGCTCTTCGGAGGCATAAAATCATTCAAAAGATCCTCATATTTGAATTGAACATTGATTATATTTTTAATAAATATCACTCTGGAGAAAAAAACTGGACAAATGATCACAAGTTTCTAGTCTAGACCTGTCTCTCATTAGTTACAAATTTCGAAATAATATTTCCAATCCTATCTCATAGGAATCTCTTTAAGCAAAACAACATTATCTAACAAGTTAACACTTGTCCGTTAAGGGGGACAAAACTATATCAATAACCAATTTTTATAAATATGAAAAAAGAACATAAATCCTAATATAATAGCTTTCAGGACTACACCTCTTCTCTGACAACTGTGCCTTGTCATGATAATCAAGTATTTGAAAATTTCATGTTGATACAATAAAATAATTCTACTTTATTGGTAATTTTGACCAAATAATAAAAATGGGTATAACTTTTATTTCTATTTAAAAGGTGGGGTGGGGTTTATGTTGCACGAACACTGTGTTTTTTCAAAGACAGAAAAGTCCTACTTTTCCATGCATTTTTTATTATGGCAAAGTTTTATGTAATTGCCATGGCAAATTTTTGCCATGGATATCCCATGCCAATTTTTTTCCATGGAAAATTTGCCATTGTAGATATTTGCCATGGCATTTCCATGGCAAAAATTTGCAGTGGCAAACTGAAACAAGAGGGCCATGACAGCCCTGAAATTGCTCACCTTTATATAGGCCCCCGGGGCGGGGCCAATTTTAACATAGGGGCTTTTATTTGAACAAGCTCATTAGACACCCATTTGAAGATGTTTCAAGATAAAAATCTAAGATCTAGCTGTAAGAAGATTTTTTAAAGTTTTTACTATACACATATAGGGAAAAACAATGACCCCCCCCCTCTGGGCGGGGCCAATTTTTATCTCAAGGGCTTTTATTTGATCAATCCTGGTAGTCTCTAACTAGAGGATAGTTCATGCTTAATATATAAACTGTAGCTCTTTGGGTTTTTTAAAAGAAGATTTTTTAAGTTTTTACTATATACATATAAGGAAAATCAATGTCATGATCCCCCGGGCAGGGCCAATTTACACCCAACGGCCCTTATTTGAACAAAAATGGTAGACACCCATTAGAAGATGTTTCATGCTAAATATCTTAGCTCTAGCTCTTAATGTTTTTTAAAAGAAGATTTTTTAAGTTTTTACTATGTACATGAAGGGAAAAACAATGCCCCCTGGGGTGGGGCCAATTTTGACCCCAGGACTTTTATTTGAACAAACAAACTTGGTAGACACCCGCTAGAAGATGTTTCATGCTTAATATCTAAGCTCTAGCTGTTTGGTCTCTTACTCTGACTAGATGATGTTTCATGCCAAATATATAAGCTCTAGGTCTTTCAGTTTTCTTAAAGAAGATATTTTAAGTTTTTTCTTTTGGTTTCCATGGCAACCAGAGTTCTGCTTGGAATTAAATTCTTTGAACAATTTCTTAAGTTGACTACCAAAGGAACATTCCTGTGAAGTTTGGATGAAATTGGCTATGTAGTTTAGGAGAAGATGTCGTTTAAAATAAAAGTTTACGGATGGCCGGACGCCGGACGAAAAGCAATCACAAAGGTCATCATAGGTGAGCTAAAAAATTAGAGAATGCCACCCATACATAACAATAGCACCAAGAACATGTCATAGTATAAGTTTAAGAATGTTTTGAGATTTTAAAAAATAAAAATTGCCATGGCAAATGTAGGAAAAATCTTGCCATGGCAATATTGTTTTTTATTTTGCCATGGCAAAATACCAAAATGCCATGGCAAATACAAACTTTAAATGCATTTTTATTAAAAAAGTAGTAAAGATAGAAAAACAAAACGTATTAACTTTTAAACCTTTCAGTAAATATAACAATTTAAGACAGTTTTCATTTTTTCAAAGTGCGTAAAAATGGGGGTTGAGTTTGCTAAAAAGAAACTGGCAGCTTTTTAAAATAAATTCTGTATAAACCAAAGGTATTTTTTGTTCATGAACTTGACAGAATATAAAAAAGAATAACATTATTCCAAGTTTGATGAGGATCTTCCTCAGGGAGTTGTTGCAAGAAGATATTTCTAAAACTGATGGATTTTATTTATGAAAATGTCAAAATGATCATCTTAAAAGTTTAGGAATTCAACAACTTTTATTAAAAAATGGGGAATTCAAAGATATTTTTGTCCCTTGCCTTCCCAAAATCAAAACAACTTTACCTTTGAAACCATCGGACCTTGGAAAAATTTATAATCATGTTTTACGGTTTTCAGGAAGTCTGTGATGGTGATAAAGATATTCTGACTATGGTATTTTTATTTTCAGTTAAAGGGCAGATGCTGTTCAAAGGGGGCAAGCTCCTTAGATGAACATTGATTCCACCCAGTAAGCTATTAAACTTCTTGCAGTGTGACACTGCTCTAAATAGGAAAGAATAATATTGATAAAAATTGATTTCTTCATATGAAACTCAATAATATTTATATTACCTACTATTATATATATATCACACTATTTGTTGCTTTCAAACTTTGACTTTTACCAGTTTCTCAAAGACAACATTTAATATTCTATCAACTGACTCAATTATGTTTTCTTTTTTGATTAGTGAGCGGTTACTTTCTACAAAATTTTATATGCAAATTTATTCCACAATCAGGCTTAATGATACAAAAATCAAATCTTTCACTGTCAGTTATTAATGCTAGCTGCAAGCAGAAAAAGTTGTAAACAAGATATACAATTACAGAAAACAATGTTTAAATGAGAACAACTGCACGATTCTTGTAATATAATATCTGCAGGCTGCATGTCACACAGACTTGTTGATGTTTTCACTAATTACATAATTAAAGTGCAACATGATTTTTTAAGACTTCAGTTCTATGACAAACAGTTTGTTTTGAGCTTTTTTTTCTGAAGAAAAACTAACAAATTATGAATGAAGGGCATCATGCCCTTACAGGATAAGGGGCCATTATGTTTTTATTACTATATAACTATACATCTGCTGAGCTCCCTGCAGTTTACAATTTTTTTGGTTTGAATTTAAAAAAAAATGCCTATATAAATTAATGTGGGGTTTTGTCCACTCTATAAATTTTGATGTGTGGGGTTTTGTCCATCTTCCGAAAGAAATATGTTGATATATTTCTTTTTGAGTGCAAAAACATTGCTAAACAGTTCAAACCTATATTAAATAGCAGGCTGATATTCTGTTCCAGAACCTTTTGTTATGTTTACAGAAGTTTTCATTTGTGTTAAATACATGTAACAAAAACATTTTATGTTAACATTAGTCTTTCAAAAAAATCAACCATCAAATTTTGGAAACATCATAATTTTACTGTAAACATAGGAATTTTAATGGATTTAGCTTTAAGTACTGTAGTAAAATGAAGGGTACTGACTTAATTGTACTGAAACAGAATGCCATTACTCCATTATTGACAACCATTAATCCTAACAAGAGCTGTCACAGGAGACAGCGAAGCTCGACTAATAAAATGCTGGACGCAGTAAGGAGGACAAAACTATGAAAGAAAAATCAATTATGTATAATTAAGTATTAAGTTATAGTAAAAATATAACATTTGTTAACATAAATTCCAAGAGCAAGGGGAATAATTCTAGAAATAGTCATGCAAGAGTTATGGACCTTGCCACACAACATTTGTGTAATGATAAGAAATATATATTTGAAGTTTGAAGTAGATATCTTAAAAAATAAAGAAGTTATTATATTTCTTAAAGAAAATCCTAAGTTCAAAGGGAGATAAATCTGTAAATATTGCTTCAAGAGTTATGAACATTGTCACATAAAATGTAAATGATTATAAGGAATAAGTATTTGAAGTTTGAGGTAGATACCTTTAAAAATAAAAAAGTTAAAATAAAAAATAACATTTTTCTAGTAAATAAATCTAAGTTTATGGGGAGATAATTCTTGCGATATTGGTGCTAGAGTTATGAACCTTGTCACATAAGATGTGGATGATGATAACGTAAATATATTTGAAGTATGAAGTTGATCCCTTTAGAAATAAATAAGTTACAGTAAAAAATAATATTTTGTATGGAAAATTCTAAGTTCAAAGGGAGATAAATCTAAAAATATTGGTGCTAGAGTTATGAACATTGTCACATAAGATGGGGATGATGATAATGTAAATATATTTGAAGTATGAGGTTGATCCCTTAAGAAATAAAGAAGAAACAGTAAGAAATAGTATTTTTTGAGGAAAATTCTAAGTTCAAGGGGAGATAAATCTGAAAATATTGGTGCTAGAGTTATGACCCTTGTCACATAAGATGGGGATGATGATAAGGTACATATATTTGAAGTATGAGGTTGATCCCTTAAGACATAAAGAAGAAACAGTAAAAAATAGTATTTTTTGAGGAAAATTCTAAGTTCAAGGGGAGATAAATCTGAAAATATTGGTGCTAGAGTTATGAACCTTGTCACATAAGATGTGGTTGATGATAAGGAACATATATTTGAAGTTTGAAGTTGATACCTTAAGAAATGACAAAGTTATAGTGAAAAATATTTTACTGCACCAAAACTTTAATCTAAAATCTGGACGCGGACGCCGACGCCGGAGCGAGTAGGACAGCTCTCCATATACTTCGTATAGTCGAGCTAAAAACTCATATGAGCACTGCATCCTCAAGCATGCTAAAAATGAAGAGACAATTTTACTGGAATATTTAGATATGATGGCTACAGTTTATTCAAAGTATCAATTATGAAGAATTACTGCAAGTGTCAATAGTTTTATCCAAGACTTCACACCATCCCTGGGGGAGCGCAGATATTGTGTGAGTGAACGAAAGACTGATCTTCAGCCTTGTTTTGTTTTGGTACCAAAAGAACAGGGGTATCTAAAGCTTACAGTAAGGAGTACTGTACAGGAGATTTTAAAATCCAAAAGTCAAAGTCCACAACATCATTTCTTAAAATTTTCCTATGTTTCCAAAAAGGTTCATCAATGAAGTGTTTATTCTTTCGTCTCTTATTTTTTCATCCCCAAATCTGTACGTTTTATAATTTCCTTAGAATATAGAAGTGAAGAAGCAAAATAATATGTCTATTTCACACAGGTTTAGAACACAGCACAATTGAGTGCATAAAAGGGAAAGAACTATGATAAGATCTGGAATATAGTATCTGACAAGTTATATTTCATATCTGAAATGATTATCTACAAGAATCAAGTTTCGGTCTCATAGGCCAATACAGATAACACTACTGTAATCATATCCTAACACTACAATTTTTCGTATGTACTGCTAGGACATGGATAACTTGTCCATTTTGCTGATTCCCTGGTTCATTATTAATACATAGTATATATTTTCAAGTTGGACATATAAATATAAGTAAATTGTTTGTATGCCACTATGTTACACCCGTCCCTAGATTTGCCACTACTTGCCAGCTATTTCCACTGAAAAGGGTGGCATTAAGTGTAAAAAAGGTGGCATTAACTGGAAAATGACAAAATTCCACTCTTTTTCCACTGTAGTGGCAAAATTGCCACCAAATGCCTCTATCCTTTGGTGGCATTTAGGTGGCATTGAGTGGAAATTTGAACATAGACTTTTTTTATGGTGGCAAAAGGGTGGAAATTGGTGAAAAATGAAACTTAGTTTATTTTGAAGGTGGAAAATGAGTGGCTTTTAGTGGAAAAGTGAAACTCTAACTATTTTCTGGGTGGCAAAATGGTGGAAAAAAACTTAGAAAATTTTGTGAATAACTTTTAGTCGAAAAGGGAAACTCTTAACTATTTTCTGGGTTGTATAAAAATTGGTGGAAAAAACTGATAAATCTAATAATTGTGCATTGCAGGGTTTAAGATTTATTTAAGTCAAAGCTCCAAACTGAAATAAATCTGTATATAGTTTGTACTCTACCAAAGCATCAAGTGAACTTTTTATCAAAAATATAATTTATTGAAGTTGAACAGTTAGAAAATTTTATCAGAAACTCATATTTCTTAAACATACTAGAATGCCATGAACACAATTCTGATACAAAAGTCACTGCCTCACAGTAACGGTATGATAATTCCAGCTGTAAAGTAGCAGGAAAAGACACAGAAATTGGACGTAAAATCACTTTTTTCAGGCGTTAAACACATATAATTATGATCAGGAAAAATTAGAAAAGTATGGGGTTACTTAACTTCCCATTTTTTATGGCAGTACTTTTCTTTAGGGATGTAAAATTTGACTTTCAAGTCAAAATGTTTATGTTCCATTCTATGCTTGTAAAATAAAATTACGGCTTTTAAAGTGTACTTTGTTCTTTAGTGATAATCTGTACATTAATTTAATAGTTGAAATGTTCTTCTATGCCCAGAAAATGCATATCTCTGCATAAAGTTTGTTGCTTCTTTTATGATATTTAATGTCAATCTTAAATAAAGTTTGACTTTTGTCTTTTCTTCTAATTGACATAATAAATTGTCTCTTCAATATTACTTTAAACTGATATCTGGTGAGTACTAACACTTTTCATGTAATGCTAACAATAATTAAAGTGAAAAATGCAAAGGGCAATAACTCCAAAAGTATGCAAAGAGTTATGGTTCTTAAACACAGCACATTACTCAAAAAGATCTATATCTGTGAAGTTTCAAATTAATATCTCCAGTACTTTTTAAGCTTAATGATCAAGACAAAAATTAAGCATAGAGAAGTAAAAAATGGCAATAAACCCCAAATCATGCAATAAAAAGTTATGGTTCCTTGGCATTGTAACTTCTCATAAATGAGATTTAGTTATATGTGGAGTTTAAAATTATTGTCTCTAACATCTTTTGTGCTATGCTTTCAGAGGCTTTAAATCTATTGTAAAAATTAATGTGTGAAAAGTAAATAAGTCATAATGTCTGATAAATTTCTTACAATCAGGATAAGTAAATACTATCTAGTAAATACTGCATCCTCTAAGATTTAACAACACAGCATACATCTCAGATCTGATAAAACTACTGCCCTCTTATCTAGTAATCTATGAATGGGGGTTAATAGTTTACTCATGCTGACCAGAATGTTCCATTTGATTATTTTGGGAGAGGCAACATTATACATGTTTTATGTAGAATTTGTCTTAAAATAGCATGCTAAATTATCTTTCAAAAGCTTATTTCTA
This sequence comes from Ruditapes philippinarum, assembly GCF_026571515.1. NCBI lineage: Eukaryota > Metazoa > Mollusca > Bivalvia > Venerida > Veneridae > Ruditapes > Ruditapes philippinarum. Next base: position 357,360 of record NW_026857581.1, on the reverse strand, counting down.
CTCAATCTATTTAGGTATTAGATATAGTTATACATTCAAATGAATGTAAAAAATAAAATGATGGGTGCTATGGTTTTTGGAAAATCCCTCACAATTTAAAATTATAATGGACTGTCCATGCAGTTACACCGTTGTAAAGTTTGAATTCAAAGGAATTGAGGTCAGTTAAAGCTTGCAAACACAAAGGAAATTATTGATATTGTAGCAATTCTGGAGATATTTTGTTTAAAATGTAAGGGTGCATATTTTTGATTTCTCAAAGAAAACATTTAAAGTCTTATTAGTGTGGTAAATAGAAATGAGAAGTTTTAACTGAAGTGTGAATGTGTAGACAAGAAGATAAACAGCAGAATCATTCCCAGTCAAAGTTTCAGGTAAACAACTTTTACATACAATAATTATTGTTATTCATGCAGAAACTGTTTAGTTTTTTGACAGTAAAAATATGAAGTGATATTGTATAAAATTGTGTTTTATATTTGTTTTGTTTGTAACTTGACTAAAAAGAAAGCTGCATGTACAATGTACATATAAAGAATGTAGGAATATAAAGAATGTAGGAAGATCTTCATCATTTCTTAAATACAATATGTTAGAAATTTTAAGTTTGAGAAAAAAATTATAGAAATTAATCAGTAAGTACAATATCATTATGTACAATATTACATCAATCAAACTATAGATAACCTGAGGTACCTATTACTACAACTTTCATGCTATAAACAATTTTCCTTGTGTGTCACATGTGGAGCAGATTAACAGTAACTGATTTATTAGTAAGTTTCATTCCTTCATTGTTGTAATTCAGCTTTCATGGTGCAGTAGATAATTATATAACCACAACTAGACAGTCTAGAGTAACATGCTATTAGGAGAATGACAGTTCATAACAGAAACAGCATTAAATAAGAATTATTATTTTGCAGACACAAAGCTATGAGGAGCAGCCTGGAGCAACACATTTGATCTTCAGTGGCTTTACAAAGGTATCTTGTTAATTCAAAGTTATTTTAGAATTAATAGGAAAGAAGTGTCACAGTACCCAATAAGACACTTTTCAGTTCTTGATAAATATAGCTATTAGTCACTATTTACAAACCTACTTTAATTCAAACTCTTTATGACACTTTAATTTGCATTTACATTTTGTTTTACAAATTTTAGTTTTTGTACATTTTAGCTTGAAAATTTTATCAAATATTTATCCTGATGAAGGTTCTTTAAGAACTGAAACTGGAAGATTATTAATTACTCAACCTGCACTGGTGTTGATGTGTTGTATTTCTTTATTTCTTTCTTATTTTAAAATTTTAGAGTTGTATACATATACCAAGGTCTTATAAAAGTGTTTCATTTTCTGTCTTTACATATTAGATATTGATAATCATTTTCTGTCTTTACTTATTTGATATTGTTAATCATATTTTAGGACCAAGTGATGGCAGAACTGAAGCCATATGCCTCAAAAGAGAAAGGTACAGCAAAGCTCTTCAGAATGCTATTCAATATAGAAGAGATTAAAGGCCGCTCATTGTTTGGTATGAGGAAAGGGAACAGAGAGTCTGACGCTAGACCTTCTTGTGCAGACAAGGCAAAACTTATGTTCTTGGAAGGTAACTAATGAACTGAATGAAAATATCTTTTTTGATTCTGCGTATATTTTCTGCCTTGGAGTAAATAAGAAAAGTCTGATTCTTCCACGTCTGCAGTGCTGTTTTTTAAAGTGTTTTAATCATATCTATGCACTCAAATTGAATATAGAAATATCCAATAGTCATATAAAAATGTAAGCTTATGTTTTTAATTATTGTATTAATCATTCATAATTTTTTTTGTTTTAGATTGTGCGCTCGAAAAGTTGCCGACAACCTAAAGGACTGAACTCAAACCGTCCAGGAATAGCAAGATAAACTGAAGAAAATAAATGGACTAATGTTTTGCTATTTTTTGAGACAATATATAATTTCATATGGAAACATTAAAAAGGATTATTTTTAAAATTTGTTTGTTTCCAATTTAGGGTACAGGGTGACTTTCAAGCAGTTTCCAGCTATTGCCACCCACAAGGTGGAAAATTTCTGAAAGGGTGAAAATAGGTGGCATTTAGTGGAAACTGAATTTGCCACTATCTGGTGGCAAAATGGTGGAAAAGTGTCTAAATACTCCACCAATTTTCCACCCTTATGGTGGCAAAAGGTGGAAATAAGTGGCATTTGGTGGAAAATAAGTTTGCCACTCAATGGTGGCATAATGGTGGAAATTTGTCTAAATACTCCACCAATTTTCCACCATTATGGTGGCAATAAGTGGAAACAAGTGGCATCTAGTGGAAAATGAGTTTGCCACCCTAAGGTGGCATAATGGTGGCATTATGGTGAAAGTTTGTCTAAATACTCCACCAATTTTCCACTCATTGGTGGCATTTAGTGTAAAAAAGGTGGAATTAACTGGAAAATTATATAACATCAGTCCTGCTCAAATTTTTCACCATTTTCATGATTTGGGTGGCGTTTTGGTGGCGTTTTGGTGGCATTATTGGTGGAAAATTGTCTAAATACTCCACCATTGAAAAGGGTGGCATTTTAGTGGCAAATCTAGGGACGGGTAAAGTTTAGAAACAATTTTCTTGCTGACCTCAATGAGGTTAAAAAATAGACAGTTTTCAGAATAATGCCCGATGTCTAACAACTGTTTTTAAAATTTCATGTTGATGCTTTTGTTAAGTTTTTAAATTATTTTTCTAAATAAGCAATTTTGACAAATGGGACATAACTTCAAAACAATACTGCTTTTATAAAATGAGCTTTGTCTTTCAAATATACCTTGTCATGATAAACAAGTTTTCAAAATCTCTATTGATTACTTTTTTTAAGTTTTTATGTAATAGGCTACAATAAAGTTTTTAAAGTTTTTCATGAAATGGCACGAAAAAAAAAAAAAATGCAGGTTCAATAATAACTGCCGTTTGAAGACATCTGCGGTTGTTTTTGAATTCAAAATTCCACCATTTTCATGTTTAAATGTTGAATTCTGCTTAAGCTAGAGGGTGTGGACATTACCTTGCATTTTTCACTTCCATGAACAGGCTCAATCAAACTAAGTCTGAAACATTTTCAATATTGTCGCTTTGGACTTTGTTTAGGGATTCTGTTTTCTAACAATGCAGAGACCATAACAGCTCAACTTTTTGGTGGAAATTAAGACAAAATGATAAGCACATAAAACCTTCACTAAATTAATTTTAAGCAAATACACTTATTTTTGAGGTCTTACAGTAGATATCTTAACATCTAAGATTTGACAGTATATGCATTGCCAATGACATAGATATCCAACTACCAAAGACCTTGACAGTATATGCACTGTCAATGACATAGATATCCAACTACCAAAGACCTTGACAGTATATGCAGTGCCAATGACAAGATACCCTGCTATCAAATACCTTGACAGGATATGCATTGCCAATGACATAGATATCCTGCTAACAAGGACCTTGAGAGTATATGCACTTGCCAATGACATAGATACCCTGCTAACAAGGACCTTGAGAGTATATACATTGCCAATGACATAGATACCCTGCTAACAAGGATCTTGAGAGTATATGCATTACAAATGACATAGATACCTTGCTACCAAAGACCTTGACAGTATATGCACTGCCAATGACATAGATATCTAACTACCAAAGACCTTGACAGTATATGCAGTGCCAATGACATAGATACCCTGCTATCAAATACCTTGACAGCATATGCTGCGTGCCAATGACATAGATATTCAACAACCAATGACCTTGACAGTATATGCACTGCCAATGACATAGATACCCTGCTAACAAGGACCTTGAGAGTATATGCAGTGCCAATGACATAGATACCCTGCTAACAAGGACCTTGACAATATATGCACTGCCAATGACATAGATACCCTGCTAACAAGGACCTTGAGAGTATATGCATTACCAATGACATAGATACCGTGCTATCAAATACCTTGACAGGATATGCAGTGCCAATGACATAGATATCCAACTACCAAAGACCTTGACAGTATATGCACTGCCAATGACATAGATACCCTGCTAACAAGGACCTTGAGAGTATATGCAGTGCCAATGACATAGATACCCTGCTAACAAGGACCTTGAGAGTATATGCAGTGCCAATGACATAGATACCCTGCTAACAAGGACCTTGAGAGTATATGCAGTGCCAATGACATAGATACCCTGCTAACAAGGACCTTGAGAGTATATGCATTACCAATGACATAGATACCCTGCTAACAAGGACCTTGAGAGTATATGCAGTGCCAATGACATAGATACCCTGCTAACAAGGACCTTGAGAGTATATGCATTACCAATGACATAGATACCTTGCTATCAAATACCTTGACAGGATATGCAGTGTCAATGACATAGATATCCAACTACCAAAGACCTTGACAGTATATGCACTGCCAATGACATAGATATCCAACTACCAAAGACCTTGACAGTATATGCACTGCCAATGACATAGATATCCAACTACCAACAACATAGATATCTGCTGCTTATGACCTAGTTAATAATGAATAACACTAACTAAATGAATAAATATGCATGTCAAAAAGATTTTAATCAAAGGCCTGATGTACTGAGTATTCACTTCTGTCCAGTGTCATAATGTCTCAGTCAACTGTAATTGCTGGTTTTAGATTTGCAAAAAAATAAAGTTAGAAAGTAGAATGGCGAAGTTTTGGGGAAAAAAGAATCAAATGCAGAATTAAGTAAGTGTAATGTGTATGAAAGTGTGTACTTGTGTGTATGTGCTTGTTATCATCATTAAACTTACTTTAAAAGTTTTCCAATCACAATATTCGGTTGAATTTAAAATCAACATTTGCAAACAGTTCCAAAGAACTGCTTTATATTGCAATGTAATCATTAGTGAATGCTGTCACTTCCTTCCAGCAGACTGATTCCATTTCTGAGTTTAAGTAAAATTGTATGAACAAAAAAACTTAGTGACTACAAAAAACAGGACGAGTCTGCAATTAAAGGTTATAACTTGTAAAATCATGTTTGTGCATCACTTGGTTTTGATTAGGATTTGCAATGTGAGATGCACGTCTAAGATAATTAATTATTTTCTTTGTCTTAATTAAATGTCTGTCAAACATTTGAGCCAATTTGTCTGTTACAGTCGCAGTTTGTTCAAAAATCTTTAGAAATTACAACATAACTCTGTTAACATTGGACAGGAATACAAAAACAAAACATTCAAAGTTAACAAGACATGTGAATTAAATTCAGAATGTCTGCCCCTTAAGTACAGCTAAGAATAGCAAGATTTTCATACAGTTATATACAGTGGACCAATCAAGAGTCAAAATCCCTTCATCTGAGTATTGGAAAATGTTTTTGCAAGAAAATGTTGACGATGTACCACTTCCAACACAAAACAGCACAAAAACTCATCATGATCATGCTAAATGCCTATTATGCCCCAAAAATGCTTTTATATTATTTCTTAAAAGCTTTCTTTTTGGGCAATTTTATAGTTTCAAAAAGTTACTCATTATCTGAGTTATCTCTCTCTGGCAATTTGTACAGTTATGGTAATTCAGTATTTTGTATTATCGTATTTTGCTACTTTTACGAGAAATAATTTCACATTTACTGCTTTAACACGCTGTAAAATATTACTTAAATGTTATTAAACTCATGTTTGCCCTTATTAAGAAGAAAAATTTATTAGTTTCTGATGCATATTGTGCCAAATTTAAGCTCAAGTAAGTGAAAAATGATAATAATATCAACTTTACACAGTATAAGTGCTCTCTTATGATTGCAAAACATGTCTATTAAAGGAAAATAACACAAAAACATTGGGTTTCTGGGGGAAAATACTCAAAAAACCAGGCCCTATAGAGACATAAAGACAGTCTCTTTTATAAATAAGTTTGTCTGTTACAGATCAAACAAATTCTGATGACTAATATGATAATTTCTAGCAAGGAAAACTAAAGATAGTTTTAAATTTCATACAATTCTACTGATGATCACATACAATCACATAGCTTCAGTACAGACAATACAAATAATTGAAAAATTACTTAAGTGATATATTTGCCCATTACCTCACAATAAGACTGGGGGACTGATCAGGACAATAAAGGAAGAAAATCAGATTTGAGATAAATGACGTTTGGAGAGAAGGCAAACAATAAGCCATTGCTGGACAACAATAACTGTCCATTCCAAATTCTGACATATCAATGAATACTGATTATATATATGTATCACTATATGATATGTTGAATAGAAAATCTCGTATTTGTAATCTACTTACCTAAGGATATTTTAACACTTTCCCAATGGAATTTCTATAATGGTCTTGGTATTTGTATAGTTTTTTTTGATTTTGAAACTGTCAACTGATATCACAAGTATTTAAATAAATACCTTGAAAATGGAAACCCTGTGAAAGCACTGAAAGCAAGTTTTAAAAGTGATAATTGCAGTCTTGATTTGAATCTGAGAGATTTTATCAATAATGAGAGGTGTACATAACAATATTTCCCATGTCCCAAAGCACTGGCTAAAGCAGTATTCAATATAGACCAGAAGAATTAAGCACATTGAGATGAAATACATGTATTATAAGGACAATATTTAACAAGTGCCACATGGCACTTAATACCTGTCAACAGAGTCTGGCCTTAGTGCATGAAAACCAATACAACTCAAACACTGATTTTATTTCAAAAAATTAACTTTAATGGACTCTACAGACGTTTTTGATAACATAGGACTGGATTTTTTTCTTCAGATATTACTACTTACACCATTTGATGAAGGTCTATACCAATAACTTCTGTGCAAAATTTCAGATGATTTGCTCTCTTAGTTTTTACTGTGCAAATGGCCTAAAAATAAAGTGCTTACATGCTTTTAATTAAAGTCAGATTTCAAAATTGTACTAAATACTGATTTTCAATTTAATTCTTGGTAAATTTCTTAATTATCTTTTTTGTATAATTCTGTCTTAATGGTACATATTTAAATTTTATGTTTTAGGCTTTTGGACCTAATAGTAGGACTCATAGGAAAGTCATAGGAAAGTAGAGTCATAGGAAAGGTTTCAATCATTTATCATAACAAAACAAAAATTGATGATAAGTTTATTATATGTTCTATGTAAAAAAACAACAGCAACAAACTGTGTGATCTTTATTAACTCAGTATTACGTTGTTACTTTAAGAGTTTATAGAGACAGAGTGACAAAAACATTTCCTTGTTGCCTATGTGTACAGCTCTATATTAGGTAAGTTGTCAATAGTTTTCCTGAATCTTCCTTTAACTTAGATAAACCACTCAATCATGGCAGCACCAAATTAGACCTGTACCACTATTTCATACATAGCTGCTTCTTAACGTTCACCAAACCAAATAATTTCACCAAAACATCCCTAGAGACATTCCCCTAATAGACAATTATACTTCCTTGCTGAAAAATGAAATCTGACCAGAATACAATGTAATATAAAATCGTAGAAATGTTGGTCATCAAGTGCTAGCAGCACAGATTTCATAATTGCTTGTGACAATATTTCTGCATTTAAAGTACCCAAACAGGCATTACATAATCTAATTTTACATGTAAAATTCTACATGGAATAATTATTTCTTCCATATTTAAAGTGCAGAAGAATAAAATCCTCTCTTTTCACCAACATGTGTTTAAATTCAATTTAGTCTTTATAACATGTATTAAAATAGAGGTCATATTTTCATAAATCAATATGTGAATGACATTCTTCCTCAACTTTCATCAGAAATAAACATCAAACTATGACAACCGAATAATATGAATAGAGACTTTAAGACTAAACAATTTTTCTGAAAATTTTGCTGGAACTTTTTTTTTATTTAAAGCTTATAGAAAAAAGTTCGCTTGACAAGAAGTTTTTTACATTTGAATTAAAAAGGTAGATTTATCATCACCAGGGACCATCTTTCAACGGTCGTATGTCCATTTTTATGGTACAATTGTCATATGTATTATTTTTATGAGGACTATACTGAGACAAATGTTCCAACTGACCTTGAAATCACAAAAAGTCAAAATGACATGCAATTTATAAAGATGTATAATGCAAATTTTGTTTCTTGCTAAAAGGGGACTTCCTTCATATATAGAATAATCACTTAAAAGAAAATGAGATTTCAAATGCTTGAAACAATTTAAATTGATTATTTTCCTCATGTATTTCACAAATGAATTAGATAATGATGAAAGTGGTATAAATCAAATTTAGGATTTTCTGTGATTACTTTTACAGTTGAATAGTGATCCCTGACAACTGGCAGCCAACTGCAAACATTGGCAGTCAGTTGCTCTCTCATTGTGAACACACTGGCTGTGATACGAGGCCTTTTAGAAAGAAGTAAAATTTTGAGTATGGTAGCACAAAGTTGACATGTGTGTGTTTTTATTTATCTTGTGCGCACGAGATACTATGTCATGGCCACGAGTTACTAAGTTGTGGCCACGAGTTACTAAGTTGTGGCCACAAGATAGTTAAGTCGTGGGAACAAGATACTATGTCGTGGCCTTTGTGCCACCATATAGATAAGTCCTTGGAATATCATTCTGACATGTGACTTCCACAACATAACCCTTGCAAGTTTTCTTCTTAGTCAAATCAACAGAAATCAATTCATAAACCCTGTTGCCATCAATAATAAATATTTTTTCCCCATGAATATTTTGCTGTCACACACCATTTTCAAATGTATCAATGCCAATCTCAAAATAGCTCAAGAGTACATCTCTACCAAAGGACAGCTAGTGCTAAAACTTACATATTCAGAAAAATACCTTAAAGTTTATACCAACATATTTGACCAATAAAACAATGATGAAGAAAATTACAATGCATTCTACTTAAAAAGCAACAATGTTTCTCAATTTGAATATGATTCTGTTTTTATTATATACATGTATATTTATCACATTTATTCATTCAAGAAGGATATATATATATAGTCAATGCACTTATTACTTTTATGATTTATCACAGATTGAAAATTCATTGAAAAGTTCCATTTGCAAGAGAGTGTATCTTTTTTTATTGTTTTGTTTTAGTGTAAATGTTTTGTAATCTTTTAATATGTATATTGTAATGTGATATGTAAAATTGAGACAATAAACATAAAAATTTACAAGAAAATGTGAAAAGAAAAATATATATATATATATAAAAATCAAATAAAGCAATGAAAACAAAATGTAAACATGCTATCTGTTTTGTTTATACAAGAAATAGCAATCTAATTAATGTGTGATTTCACGGAGGAATTCCATGTTAGAGAAAGTTTCACTGCTAAATAAATTGATTGATTGATCATGTATATATTACATTAATCTGACGTTCAACATGTAATTGATTCATTCCAAATTTGGATAAATAAACAAACAGGGGTTTTTAATGTTATCAATCATTCACTAAACTATACCACGAGAATGTTCAGATTTTTTAAGAGGCAATTCCTGCCATTTAAACAGTTTAGATATAAGGGTTAAGATGATATGATTGATTCTTACAATTTGATGTCAAACATGAGTGATCAAGAAGAAATTTAAGCAATCAAACTTTGTTTTCTTAAAGCATTTAAGATACAAGAGCATTTTTGTATAAGTGAGACAGTAATAAGCTAAAATTCCCTAGGGTTTATGATCATATGACATTTGTTTACGGTAACAAAGGGTCACCACTTATGGCTCGCAGAACCCATGAATTAGAATTCATTTGTTAACTTTTTGTTGTATCTTATAATATTTGACCAAGCTCCAATGGAACACATCTTTCCATCTAGTGAATCAAATACCATTTAGGTGATGGGTGTGGCAATGCTACCATTAACAAATTTCATGTGATCACCGACCCTGATATCCTATTCAAATTAATGCTGAAATACCTTAAAGTCAAAAATAAGGAGTTCAACTACCGCATTTAAAACTAAAATCATGTTGGTGATAACTTGATCTTACTATATATTAGTTGATGTTACTGTATATTACTAGTTTGAATTCATAAGTTACAGCCAATTATGTGTTGGTGCACTTCTGTATAATATACATGAGAGTCAGTCAATACTTGAACATAAAAATTCTTACAGAAAAAAACTTAAAAGTGAAAAAACTTTAGCACCTTTATTAAATTTCTGAATTATTTAATAAAAAAAGATTTCTTCCATTGGAATATTGATATAATTTCGAGCTTCTCCCATCTATCAAATTTAATGTAAAAATTACCAGTCAATATCATCAAATTGGCTAGAAAATCAACAATAAAATTGTTAAAGAAATCTTGAAATACAATATGTAGGTCTATAAATTGTGTTATCAACAAAATAAGAAAAGATATAAGAGAACTATAATAATAAGAAAGTTTTCTTAATGAAGGATAAGGTACTGTATCTGTGATAAAAACTTGATCAATACAGAACACTTCTCATTTACATGTTGCCTTATAGTGCTAGACAATACTATCTCTATTGTCGTCATTTATATATGTAATTATATTCGTACAAATACAATTATAGTACTGTAGACTTACTACAGAATAAGGAATATTTTGGGTTTTTCAGCTAATCCGGCAGGTACAAGTTACAGCTTCGAAAGTATGTGCAACAGGCTTACCAGTCTCTTACGCATTGCAGTGCACCTTGAACCTTTAAGGAAAAAATTTGGTTTGTACTGGGGGAATAAGCTTGGAGAAACCCGCATTTCCAGAGTTTTAGATAACAAGTATTGTGACATTTCTAAACTTGTTAGGCTCTTATTAAGGAAATTCATAGGAACAAAAGTGGCAATAACTCTGAAAAACTGCTACAGAGTATCATAATAACTTAATAAATAATGATTATTAACAAATGCAAAGTAATAGTTCAAATAAATTTATGTTGTTATTTAGAAAATTACAAGATTACAAATTTTCTAATGCAAAATTAATGCATGATCTCTTCCAGTACATTGTAACAGACAAATGATAATATAGTCATTTATGTCTAAATAATGAAAGTATTAAATGAAGAATGCCAGTTACTTTTGTCACTATAGTACAGAACAAGGCCGGCCTACATGTTAGATTTGTCTGACATAGAAGGCTCTATATCCTGTTGGTTCCTTTATTTTACCATTATTAAAGTGGAATCCCTAACATTTTATATTGGACTCATCCAAAATACTTGGAAAGTTCCATTACAAAAATTAAACAAGGTCAAGATTAAAGATCTGCTGATACATTTTCCTCAGTCACATGATGGTCATGGACACATTTCAGGTTTACTGGGGGAGCAAGAAACCACAACAGATCAGTGTCTGATTGAAGAACTACAAAACTAACTTCAGCTGTAGATAGTGAATAGCAAATCAAATCTTCAACAAGACAAGATGACAGGTGTAAAATAGAGAACATATTCCTAGCAGACCAATCATACTTTCAATCAACCTCACTCTTTATTATGTCTGACCAGCAAGTACATGATTATGCCATGCTTGACTGATATAAAGTAATTACTACAGAAGGTTACATCAATTACAGGTGAGATTATTTTTTGTACATACCCAATTTTCTTAGTTTTGACCTTGTCTTGGTCACAATCACCAACACTTATATACTGTATTAAATATATTTCAGTTTGAATAATGAACATAATGTAAAGTTTAACAATGGTTTCCATTGATAAAAAATATAAATCTCAAACTGAAGACATTAATATACTATGCAGTGAACTTTTGAATAATAACATTAATTTCATTTTGACACATTGCCTATATTGAGTAACAACATTTTCTGCAATCTTGTGAAGAATATTAGCAATACATCAGTCATGTGAATCAAGGTAGCAATACAATAGTCGTGTAAAGCAAGTTAGCAATACTGTGACAGTTTTTAGTTTATAAATTATGGAGAGTAATTAGTCGCCGGTAGAAACCGGCGACTATATTTGTAATAGTTTAATATTATACCTATGGTAGGAGAAGCCCTTAAAATCTGAAAATAAAAGAATATCAATCATTGACCAATTAAAGACAACAATTATTTTTCAGTAATCTCAAAAAATCAAACATATGATAACTTTGCTCAATGAAATGAAATATGCACATATTGACATCTTAAAAAGCAACATAACAAGAATTTTCATAAAATGAATCAATAACGTATCCCTAAGGATCAGTCATTGAATATTAGGGTAACTTTTACTTTTTTCTATGTGTCAAGCATTGCTATTTTATAATATATAAATCATGAATGAAATTTGAAATGACACTTTAGAATTATTTGGTTGTTTATATTTTATGAGAACTATTATATTACAGTATTTTATCTAATTTTAAACAAATTCTCCCTGGACTTTCGTAAGAATCACGTGACTACATGTTTATATATGTTGTATATCGTTATAAAATCTATTAATAGTAACATATTGCTGATAAGACAGGTAACTTGTTAATGGTTAGCAAAAGGTGTGGAAACTGATAAGATGCAAATCATTGTAATTTTGTACAGATAATTACATAAGTTATTTTGCATTAATCAATTTCATACTTTATATCATTAGAAAAACCTGTTTACTCATATTTTACACCTTAAAAATAAATGTTCATACCTTTTCCTTTCTTCTTGGTAAAGGGTTAAACTTGGCCCTTTCTGAAGAAAGTTCAATAGTTTAGTTAAGGTTGAACATCCCAAAATAATGTTATGCTTATGAGGCACATTATTGAAATATATAATGGTAATCGTTGATTTCGGTATATTCCGTCGGTTTCCGTCATGCAGGTTTCCAAAACGGTATGACCTTAGGAGCTCCGGAATCGTATTAGATACATAGAAAAAAATAATAAACTATCTTTGTGTTGATCGCACCGAAAGGCAATGAAACGTTAATTTTATTTAAATTTAATTTTTTCTATAGCACGTCATAATAATGATGTACAACACTTTTACAGTAAAATTGTATTGTTTCAATTGAAATAATTAAACATATATATTTTCATAGTCACTTTGCAAATATTCGATGATCGGTAATTATTTGTCGGTAATTATCTGAATCTGAACTAGTAACCTATATGGATTTCAATGTATGGTACAACAGTATATGTAAAAAGTACAATTACAAGAAGAATAACCAGCATAGCACTAGCCTTACAAGCCTCAGTGACAAACATTACTCAACTCATTGTTCCTCTTATTTTCATACTTGAACCATTAAACTTATGTTTTCTTATACGTATGATTATACAATCATTGATTATACAATCATTTTTCTATCCCTCGACTTGATGCTTTAGCATCAAAATCTCTACTTGTTTTACTTTGGATTAAAAACAGAGTCTTCATTTTATCAGTAATGAATACAAGTGCTACTAATTTGTTGTAGATGTTAATTGCATTTTCAGGTTACCATAAATCATTCTGATAAGCACAATACCTGAGCTGGTCAGGTCAATTATCTAATACATGTTAATCTGTTATACCAATTTATTACAGTTCCAGGTAACCTGATCTTTTCAGGTACTCTAAATGAATATAATTATGACATTTTCAGGTCATACCAACTTTCTGTCGGGTTACTTATGCAATATCATTTAACATAATTTAACATTAGTCAATTTCAGTATACTAATCATTTCTTCAGGTATACCTGAACTTTTCGGGTTATGTTTTAATATAAATAGTAGGTTTATTCTCAGAAAGGAGATTTTAGATTGAGTTTGGGATTAGATAGATTTTGATTGGGAGATGAGTTTGAGATTAGATTAGGATGGAGATTAGGGAGAAATATAGAAATGTGGAAAAGAAAACATTTGAGTATTTCAGTATAATTCATCAGAAGTATTGTTTTTAATGTAAATATTTGAATAATGTCAAGTTTGAGTGTAATAACTTTTAATATGGTTGTGTGTTTGCAAATAAATGAATAAATGAAAAATAAATAAGTAGAAGTAGAAACTGTATTCGTATGTGTTTATTTCGGGCCTGCTGAATGTTACTTTCATGCAGGACTTTGTTAGCCAGACTTACCTCTCCAATGCTACCTAAGGAGAAGAGACTAAGTTTGGTTACAATACATTACAGCCATGTGCATGTTAGCAATACATCTGTCATGTAAAGCATGTTAGCAATACATGAGTCATGTGAAGCATGATAGCAATACATCAGTCATGTGAAGCATGTTAGCAATACAGAAGCCATGTGAAGCATGTTAGCAAGTTAGCAATACATTAGTCATGTGAATCAAAGTTAGCAAAAATCAGTCATGTCAGGCATGTTAGCAATACATTAGTCATGTGAAGCTAGTTAGCAATACATCTGTAATGTGAAGCATGTTAGCAATACATCAGTCATGTGAGCATGATAGCAATACATCAGTCATGTGAAGTATGTTATCAATACAGAAGCCTTGTGAAGCATGTAAGCAAGTTAGCAATACATTAGTCATGTGAGTCAAGTTAGCAATACATCAGTCATGAGAAGCAAGTTAGCAATACATCAGTCATGCGAGGCAAGATAGCAATACATCAGTCATGTGAAGATGTTAGCAATAAATCAGTCATGTGAAGCAAGTTAGCAATACATCAGTTATGTGAAACAAGTTAGCAATAAGTCAGTCATGTTAAGCATGATAGTAATACATCAGTCATGTGAAGCATGTTAGCAATACAGAAGCCTTGTGAAGCATGTTAGCAAAAGAGCAATACATTAGTCATGTGAAGCAAGTTAGCAATACATCAGTCATGAGAAGCAACATGTTAGCAATACATCAGTCATGTGAAACAAGTTAGCAATAAGTCAGTCATGTTAAGCATGTTAGCAATACATCAGTCATGTGAGGCAAGTTAGCAATACATTAGTCATGTGAAGCATATTTGCAATACATCAGTCATGTAAAGCATGATAGCCATACATCAGTCATGTGAGGCAAGTTAGCAATACATTAGTCATATAAAGCATGTTAGCAATACATCTGACATGTTCTGTTAGTTTTACAAAATCAGTTAATGTTAAAAAAGAAAAGGGATCTAAAGGTTACTTTAAGGAAGATGGTGATATTTGTGGTGCCCCTTCTGACGTCCTATCAGCGTAATTACTGTTGATTTCATGATTACCCAGTATTTAAAATGACAGATAAGTCTGAGAGCTAGACAAATATATAAAATGTCTTGCTATAACAACATAGGGATTAAATGTCATCATTATGATATGTTTTCTAGAAATATCAATTCAAGTCTACATGAAGCTTTGAGGACATTCGACCTACTAACTCGGGCAATATAATGCCCAAGTCTGCTTATTTCAAGCCAAAAACAGTGAACAATCTCATTATATGTTAAAGTCTCCTTTAAATGCAGATTATTTTTAAGTCACCACTGGTAACTAAATATCAAAGAGTATAACTATGCCATTTTACAGTTTAAGAGAGGTATATGATAGTTAAATTCTTAAGTAATACAGTGAAATTTGAGAAAACCGGACGCTGAGAAAATCGGAACTCTCTAAATACCGGACGAATAATTCAGTCCCAAATTTTCCCTTCTTTAAACTATTGTATTGAACATTGACAATACCGGTATCTGTAAAAACCGAATATCGGACGGTTGAAAGGGGACTACAAAGTCCATTATATAGACAATTACCCTGACAATACCGGACGACGAAGGTGTGAATAACCTTGTGTACTCAATCGGTTGTGTCTAATACGCTAACTGAGCGGTAACGGAACAATGATTATCTGATTAGTTAATTATGTCTCTTTTTACAGTTTGATTCATTGTAAGGTATAGATGTTACTGTTTTATATAAATGCCAAAATGCACGAGAAATTGATAAGTTTAAATCAGTATGAATGAAAAATAGCACAAAATGACAACGCAACGGAAACAACATTTATCAGCGCTAAGTTCTATTCCATGGCCTAAAAGAATTCGACGAGAGCTGTCTATAAGTGACAAATTTAAATAAGTTAAAGACAGTGAAACTTTGCTGAGACCTACTTTAAAAATCTTTATCTGACAAATATGGTATAGGCAATATTTACAATTGGGGCATTATTATAAACAAACAAAGTAAACTATGTTCGTTAAATCATTATCCATTACCCAAATGTAAAAAATTGCGGGTGTAATCGGACTTTATCGTTATGAGGTAACTACTGTTTGTTTAAATCCAAAATTTTATTGTATTTATATGAAATAATGGGACAAAAACAATTAAAACATATTGCAAAGTATTTTTTATCATTTCTTCTTTCAAGCAGTATACTTACTCATGATCATGAAAATGCAAATACATGTATACGTTCAGCATCCTTTGTAAGTTATTGCTCACTTTATAAGATCCTGAATAGCTGAAGGGGACATTGAGAATACCGGACCGCTGAGAAAACCGGACAAAACCCTCGGTCCGAAAGCCGTCCGGTTTTCTCAACTTTTACTGTACATCATTCTTAAACCTATTTAAAAGTGAGCCTTTTTTTTTTTACTTTTTTTTAAATGTACATGTAGTGTGAAATTTCATCTTAAAGAATTAAGTAATTCTAATCATTGTTATTCACTGGCTCATAAGTAATCTTTATAATATATTATGTTACTGGAGATTATGTAAAAATTTACATACACGATAATAAATGATTATTGAGTTTTACCATCTTTATAACAGAGATTCTATTAGTGCTGCCTGTAAAATATCAAAACTTGACATTTGACTACTAAGTAAGAGCTTCAAAATCTGGCATGTACTTCATCACTCAAAGACAAACAACACAGACAAACATTTGTATCTTAAAATATCATCAAATAATGTAATTTCTCTAAGACAGACATAATTTATAAATTTCAAATATAATGGTATTTTGTTATGACAAGGTTAATTCTAAGAAATAATAATAAACCAGCGCAAAAGATTACCCTATTATTGTTTACAAAAAAAAAAAATGTCAAGGAGACAGCAATGTTAATTAATATCATCAAAAAGTTTGTATTGGCTAAAAAGTAATTCAACAATATAAGCAAAGATCATACCAATTGATCAGAAAATGTAACTAAGAACAGAAGAAGACTTGTAATTTCTAAGCATCACTATAGTCTTACACCTATGTCACGCCTTCAGGTTGTGTTCTTCAAAGCAAAATGCTAATCAGAAAACAATTAAACAGGTGCTATAAAAATTCTAAAATCTAAAACCTACTTTCTTAAGAATAAAGTCACTTACCAGTGATCATGTTGTTAAAAGCCATGCGTATCACAACCATCATTGGTAAATATCCAATCTGTAAATAGGAGAATATCAGTATAAGACATTTCAATATATCACACACACAATAAATAGATTATTATCCAATAGCAAACATGCAAGACATGCTGCTGTATCTGATGTTACAATCCAATCTGTCAATTATTGTAATATATTATACATCGTTAAGTGATCAGTATAGAGCAATTAACACTTAACAGCACATCTTTTATCCTGAGTTTATTGTTTCTACAATTTATATCTGGCAAAAACCCTTATTTTTACAGTCTAAGTGATAATATTGGACATTTCTGAGGTTATACCAGCAACAATAATTAATGCAATAAGTGGAATTATATCTCACTCTCAATAACTTCTGTCCAATCTTATATCATTGTACTATATCATCATAGTTCAGAACTGCAAGTGGCAGCAGCAGTGAAATGCTTATTTACCAGCAATTAATAATGATTGATCTACTAATGAAAAATCAAGTCCTTGAAGACTTCCAATATTCCTAATTGAGAACCATAGGTTCCTTATCTACAAATGATATTAACCTTCAATTAGTGTGAAATATTGAATTTAAAATGTACATAATGAGATTCGCTTTCCAGACCAATCTTTATGCCACAAAAACAAACTTTGTCATACATCTCACACAAAATTTTAACACCTACACTATTAATGTGCACCTTTATTAATTTTATTATTATTTTTATTTAATTGGAGGTTGATAACGAGGCTTGAAATATGGCGGTCGAGTTTTTTCAAACAGCCATTGTACGTTCAAAAAATAATCTTTTCTAATGTTATAGATATACTGAAGGACTTACAATGATAAATATGTGCACTATATATATTATCTAAACTTTTCAAAACTTTTCAAAGCAGGAGTTTATGTTATATGAGTGTTATATGTGTGGATTAGATCTTAAGATTGTGAATTTTCAATATATAAAGTGAAATGGGAAAGAAAAATAAAAAGCGGACTAAATCGGATGTCGTCGCCTGATTCAGTAAGTTTGTTGGGCCTGAATAAACGTTTTTTCTATAGCCGAGCTCATAAAACCCAAAGCCATGGCTCAAAACTCCAACGCTCAGAGTCAAATCTCAAACCAGGCCCAGGGCTTTGTGCCCCCACACGACAGACGCGGCGGCTCGTCTCGCGGGCAATATACCCTGGCGGATCGACAGGCCCCAGTACTTACCAAATCACCCCAGCAAAATGTACATGGAAACTCCCCACAATTTTCGCAGACCCCAATATATCACCTGGCATTCGGCAGCGTTAGACATTCAAACTTTTATTTGAAAAACTTGAAAATTTAAAAATTGAACTCAAAATTTTTGAAATTTTTGGATACGAAAACTTCAAAAAGCTAAAACAATATTGGGAGAAGCAAATTTATCTAATTTTTGACACAGAAAATGGACCTCCATTGGGACACTAAAGTGACTTTTCTGGAAACAAAAAGTGAACAGTTGTCAAAGTTTCAAAATCCCACCGAAATTGAGGCCAGTTAGAGCGTACGACTCTAGTTTCATGTGACGAAATTCAAGCCAAAAACAGCTTTCAATTTTGATAAAACAGTTTAGACCAAAAAAACAAAAAAGAGGGTCACCAGGCAATCCGCAAGGGGATTCGAGTCTTTGATCTGTTATCATAAAGCCGGGTATCGGAAGATTTGGGATTGAATATTTCCAAACAAGATCAATGCGGGGATAATCTACTTTTCTACGGACTTTTGCCGAGTGTTGAAAACCGCTACAGAGCGCAAGGAGGAAAACTTGGTGAAGCAAAAAATTTTCCTTTTTAAAATTTTTTAAAGAAAACACTCAAATATGAATGACCGCGGATGAATCTATTAAAATGATAGAGCGCACCGAAATTGGGCAATACAAAGTTTAATTTAAAAGACGACCCATTGTCGTAAAAATTCAACTATTTCAAAATAAATAAAATATAAAACAAGGAGAGTCTTTGAACAACAGTGATTTTGTCCAATCGCCAGTGTTTAGTGACCAATTTATCCGGTTATTGTGCAACCGAGCGTCGTAAGATTACCTAAATCCGTCCCTTAAAAAAGCGCGTTGAAGAGGCATACGTGCTAGGTCTACTGTTGAATTAAGCTAATACGTTAACAATAAAAATTAGTACACGGTTTGACGCGCGCTTCCTTTATACCAGAAGATTAAAAAACCTTTACATTTCTTTACCCGGGGGGAAGGGGAATACTGGAACTAATAGTAAACCCGACACGAATGGAAAACTTGCTTGCCCCCGGCAATAATACATTAAAGGAACCCTCAATGGGAAATTACCTAAAATGTACTCTCTTGGAATATACAAGGCTTGAATTCTTAAAACTGAATGATAGTTGATTTTTTAAACCCTTTATTTCTGGTTATGATTTACTACTTTCTTGACGGAAGCCTTATGGAGACATTCTAAATTTTTCGAATTTAAAAAATTAATAGGGTTTTGAGTATGCAAATGCCCCAAGACCAAATAGCTAAAATTCGAAAGCAAAAACGGAAAATAGCGGATGGCAATAGTTATATATTATAAGGAAAAATTTAAATTAATAAAAATTAGAAATAGTGAGCATTAATAACAAAGGAATAAATTTGGCCTTAAGCTTTAAAAAAAAGGAATGTTTTGGATCTGATAAAGATATTTTATATTTAGTACTTGCTTATTATACCACCGGAAGACTCATATGTTTATAAAATAGTTTAACTCAACCTTATTTTGAATATTGATTTTTTTGATAACCTCAATGAAGGGGAAATCCGTAAATATATGGGTGACCTAGGGCATTGTTTATTGTTACGGGGAGATTATAATGCGAGGAACGGGTTGAAAAAACCCGATTACGTAGACAATATTAAAACTTGGGGACCGGCTATGTATTCTCCCACCGGAAGTTTGGAAGGGAAAAGCACCACAAACACGTAAAAATACGGACCACCTCATGGTGAAAAACTCTTTTGGGGAAACAAAAATTTATTGTTTCAATGTTGTAAAGAAAAAAAAAAAAAATAACCTTTTTACGGTATTGTTAATTGGGCCGGCCCTAGGAAACCGGCGATTTAAAAAACCTTTTTCATTCTTAATAAATTATAGAAAACAGATCGACAACAGAGTACAGTAGGACTATTTAATAACAAAGTTTGAGAATTTTTCATCTTTTAAATGACGTATTGTGTTATGGACAATGACTGAGTTTTCTGATTTCCCCGCACTTTGCCCATTTCTTTGTCAATTTAAGCTACAAAAATGATTTAAATATTATTATACCAGACCTGAAAAACAACCCGAAAAAATTATATGGAACAGCGATGAAAACAGAATCTTTTTTAAAATCTATTGGAGGCAAAAAGGCATATATTTGACAATTTTCACAGAAACTTGTGTTGGGCGAAACTGATGTTGATAATTGTGTAAATTCTTTTTGTCCGACGAAATTTTTTGAAATCTCTTTTTAAGTGCTTTGGGAAAAAACATTTTTTGTTCAAAAGCCTTGTAAAAAAGGTTTAAAAAAAAGCTGCCTTGGTTTAATGTGAATTGCAGGAAATGCTAAGCAGATTTTTTTAATAAAAAAAGAGGCCTTTAATGTAAATAAGTTGTAATGAATAAATAAGTTGGTTATTCTTGTAAAGTAGACGGGAATATATAAAGGTTAAGAGACGAGCCAAAAAGCGATATTTTTAAACTCTAAATGAAAAAATTAATATGTCCAACAAATGTTTCAAAAACCTCACCGCGTAAGTTTTGAAATACATAAATAAAATTTCAAACGTAAGCCCGTCGGATTAGAAACAACTTAGATTCAAGATAGTTTGTTAACCATTTTTCATAATATTTCTAATTTGCAGCACAGTAATTTTTAATGCAGACGATTTTATTCAGTTCACCCGTGATGCCCGGTTATATAATTGACCAGTTAGATGGTCCGATTCAGTGTGGAGAAGTGTTCGAAAACTATATCTTTCGTTGAATATGAAATAAGAGTGCTGATTTATTTAAATATTGTTTGGCTGACTTTTTCATTGATGCTAATATAATTTATTAAGCCCATATTTGTGTACTATTTCAATAAAATCTTGTTAGACTTTGGCATTTACCCCAGAAGCATGGTGTAAAGGGGTAAATTGTACCTATTTATAAGAAAGGTGATCCCGAAAATCCTTCAAATTACCGTGGCATCACGTTAGTAAAAATTGTATGGCAAAAATATTTTCCCTAGTACTACGTAATAGGTTAAATAAATGGTGTGAATCAGAACAAATTTTTTAACGATGTACAGTTTGGTTTTAGAGATTCTAGATCTACAGCTGACGCTATTTTTATTCTACATTCCCTTATCCAGAAGATACTGACAACAAATCAAAACTATATTGTATTTTCATAGATTATGAAAATGCGTTTGATACTGTAATAAGAGATGCATTGTGGATTAAATTGATTGAAAATGGCGTTAGCTGTAAAATGGTTACTATATGTTAAAATCCATTTACTCTTCTGTATTATCTTGTGTCAAAATTGATTCTAAATCAAATTTTTCTGATTTTTTTGAGGTAACTCTAGCTTAAAACAAGGCGAGCCATTATCTCCCTTGCTGTTTTATTTTTATTCCTTAATGATATTGATCAGTGTATAGATCTTAACAAAATGTCTAACAACGACCTAAACCTTTTATCTAAATATTTGTTACTTTTTGCGGATGATATTGTGTTGTTTACAACTGACCCTGCAAGCTTGCAGGCACAAGTTGATAATGTTTTTGAATATTCATGTAAATGGGGTTTGAAGATAAATGTTAATAAAACTAAAATATGTGTATTTGAAAAACGTAAGTCAGTCCATAATTTTAATTTATTTATAAATGGTCAATTGTTGAAAAAGTAGATAGTTTTACATATTTAGGAGTGAAATTTTCTTACACAGGTAGCTTTGTTGAAGCTGTGAAAGCACTATCAGATCAAGGTTTAAGAGCTTACCACAATCTTCTCGCACTCTTATAGAGTTAAATTTGATGCTAAAACAAAATTATACTTATTTGAAAGAATGGTAGCTCCAATCTTATTATACGGGTCAGAGGTTTTGGGGTATATATAAGCTGAAAGATATTGATAAACTACAGATAAGATTTTATAAATATGTTTTAGGTGTCAAAAGACAGACCCCAAATTGTGCTATCTATGGGGAACTAGGTAAATTTCCTTTTGTCTGTTCTATGTAAGGAAAGAGCTTTACAATTTTTGGAATAAAATCGTTAAGCGCCAGCAGGCGCCCACATACCATATTTATTTAGACCAATGTATTAATGGGAATGAAAAAATGCTGGGCTAAACGCGTTCACTCTGTTATTACTGATATGGGCTTCCCGTACATTATTTATGACTATGCAGTTAATGTCAATTATAATATTTGTTATTTAAGCAGAGAATAAGAGATCAATTTTTACAACAGTGGCATGACTGTATAGATAATATGCCAAAGCTTGACTACTATAAGAAATATAAAACACAGTTTTGTTTTCGAGGAATATCTTAATTTTGTAAAAAATGACAATTTACGTAAACAATTATCATGTTTTAGATTATGTTCTCATTCCTTAGAAATAGAAACAGGTAGATATATGAGAACTGATAGAAATAACAGATTGTGTAAATTATGCCCGTATAAAAATGTTGAATCAGAATACCACTTCTTATTATGTTGTCCCTTATATTCAGAACTGAGAAAAATTTTATTAAAAACATGTATCTTTTCCAACTTTAAAATAAGTTCTATTCTATTATGTCATCAGGAAAATAAAAGTAGAAATATTGCAACTTATGTAAATTTTTAGATAAAGCATTCGCATTAAGATCTAGTGTTTTAGAAACAATGCAAGAATTGTAAATTTGATATGTTTCTGCACTTTATGTGAACATTGTGTATTTGTATTGAATGTATGTCATATTTCAAGTGATTTATGTATGTTTTGTATGTATTGCCAAAGGCAAAGTTTTGTCGAAAAATGCAATAAAATTTGAATTGAATTTAAAAAACAAAATATTTCTAAAAAATAAGAAGAAAAATTACTGTATGTTATAATTTGTCAATCATAGTCAAAATTATATTATTATAATTATGTAATATAACACCATTACTAATAGCATATTCCACATTATCTTTATATTTTAAAACACATAGGCCTATTGTCTTTGTCATATCATAACATATATATGTCACAAAAGCCAAAATTGATATCTATCCAATTAAAAAAAAGAAATACTATATAGATATGAAAAGATATTTTTGAGCTCATTACATATCTGTTAATGTTATCAAATTTATAAATCTTCATATACAGTATCATTTTGACTTTTACTAAAGTACCTGATAATTTAAAATATATGCTCAAGTATACAGTAAATTACAACTACTTGTTATACTGTAACTGGATGTGAAACTGACAATTACTGGTAAGTAGTATGCTTACATTATCTGTAGATGATTTATAACATCAGTGAAGTTGCATTAATTTTCACATGTGTTTATTTTTCCAAGAAATATGTTCTTAATTTTTCACAAACAGTGTCAATGATTTGCCTAGGCTGTTAGTATAGTGAGATAGACTGGTTTTATCGGATCACACCTGGAACAGTTATAATAACAATAATGGTTATACTTCTGAAATCCTTTAAATTAATTATAAATTTAAAGCAGAGTTATGTCAATTTTACAAACTTAAATTGTGTAATGGTTAAGGTACTTGACATATTTCAGCAAAACAAAATAAAAATTCCCCCTTACTATTGAAATTTCATCTCACAATTCATCTTTCCCAGATCATTTGTCATTGTAGAATATTAAGAGCATTGGTAAAAGACTGGGTTCTATACGGTTGAATAATTTCAGACAAGAGTTCTTAAGATGGGACTTCATCAGGTACTGTCATTTTTCAAATATAGCATTCAATTTTCATACACTCTTTAGATTCAAACAAAACATCAAATATAACATCTTGTAAATGTGTAATGTTTACATAATTGTGTAAATGTTTACATTTCATGGAATCATATATTTATGTTAAAATGCTTACCTAGCATTATAAGTAGAGTACAAAGATATGTCTCTTCTCTTTAATTTCTATGAACTATTATCATTTTCAAGAATGTTTAAAGTCAACAAAATTGTAAAATATGAATAAATTTATAAATCCAACATTGTCTTTTTGTGTGTGTAAAAAGTTCATTTTCCAAACAAATGTTATTGAAAACAACATAAATAGAAAAAACATGTAAATGAAGAGCCAACAGAAATTGCAGAATGGATAAAATACAATGGGAACGTTTACTATTATAACGATGGAGAAGAGAGGAACATCTAGATATCTGAACTATCACAACAATTCACATTCATCAGAATAAAATCCATTGACCATGTATTCATCATGAATAAATTATTCATGAAATAACTAGATATGACCTTTTGTAAGATAAACTGTGATATCAAAATGGAGGTGATTTCAGAACTAGTAAATACATGTATTATTTCCTTACATTCATCTTGGCAGATTAAGTTTTAAAGTTTTAAGTAAGAGATCAGAAAGCCTTAAAATATAAAATTTGATATTTATATAGATAAGGTCGAGCACTTAAAATGGACAAATCTGCAAAAATTAATAAGAAATCAGAATTAAGATGAATTTTTAGGTCATTTTGCAAAATAAAACTGATTATTCTAGAAAAACAAGATGAGGGATTGATCAGAAAATTGGCACACAAGCTTTTGGTTCAGATCTACATTAAATTGTACTCATTATCTCGGGGAAAATATTTCCAGTCCCGTCATATCAGTAATTTGACCTCAGTGCCTTTAAATCACATCACTACTGTTAAAGGAAGACTTAAAATGTCTTATCTATTTCAGGCACAGCCAAGCACCTGGTAAGGATCAACTTCAAACTAGTATGATGGCTTCTACAACTGCAAACTAGTATGATAGCACCTACACATGACCTATATCATTGTGCCTACTGAGATTCCCTAACAGACTAGTGAGTCATGAGGAGCTAGTGATTGGAAGTCTCAGTATTCTAACATAGGTTTTGCAATGAGAGCCTCATATTTTAACATATGTTTTGCTAGGAGAGCCTCATATTTTGGCATTCAATATATTACTGTACAAGAATTTGTAACAGAGTTACCAACGTCCCCCGCCTCGGGGAAGTTTTATATGAAGCATAAAATTGTGCTATTTCAAAAGATTGAGGTATGGATGTCAGGACTTTCATTCCAAAATTATAATCAATGCTATATCTGCAAAAGCAACAATGAATTTATTAAAGAAATACTAGTAAAATGAAACACGGAATGTAAAATTCTATCATGTTAACCTTTGACCTCTTAGTGTGACCTTGACCTTGGAGGTAGGGGTGCAGGTGTTGTGCATGACATATCATCTAATTAATATTACTATTTGTGCCAAGTACTTTCAAATCCCTTGAACTATGTAGAAGTTATAGATCGGACACAAAATATACCCTATAACAGACTATGTCAATCTTTGACCTCTAAGTGTGACCTTGGAGGTAGGGACCCATGTTTTGCGTCTGACATATCATCTTATTATTGTGATTATTTGTGCAAAGTATTTTTAAAATCCCAGGTCATGGACTGGACACAAAATATACCCTATTACAGAGTATGTAAATGTTTGACCTCTATGTGTGACCTTGACCTTGGAGGTAGGGACACATGTGTTATGCATGACATATCATCTTATCATTGTGACTATTTGTGCCAAGTATTTTTAAAATCCCTTGATCTATAAAGAAGTTATAGATGGGAGTCAAAATAAACCATACAACAGACTCTGTTAACCTTTGACCTCTAAGTGTGACCTTGACCTTGGAGGTAGGGGTGCAGGTGTTGTACCTGACATATTGTCTTATTATTGTGACTATTTGTGCCTAGTTATTTCAAAATCCTGAAGAAGTACAAAATATACCCTAAAACAGAATATGTTATATTTTGACCTCTAAGTGTGACCTTGAACTTGGGAGGTAGGGATGCAGATGTTGCACATGACACATTGTCTTATTATAGTGACTATTTGTGGCAAGTATTTACAAAATCCTTTGATCTATAAAAAAGTTATGGACTGGACACAAAATATACCCTGTAATAGACTATGTTAATTTTTGACCTCCAAGTGTGACCTTGACCTTGCAGGTAGGTGACCGGTTGTTGCACATGACACATCTTCTTATTATTGTGAACAATTGTAACAAATATGTACAAAATCCCTTCAAAGATAAGAAAGTTATGGACAGGACACAACATATACCATCAAATAGACAATGTTGACCTTGAATGAGCAAGTGCGACCTTGACCCAGGAGGTAGGGGTCTAGTTGTTGGGCATGACACAATCATCGACTTATTATAACAAACATTTGTGCCAAGTTATTTCAGATTCCTTTGATAAATGAAAAAGTTATGGACCAGACACAAAATATACCCTGTAATAGACTATGTTTATCTTTGACCTCCAAGTGTGACCTTGACCTTGGAGGTAGGTGACCGGTTGTTGCACATGACACATTGTCTCATTATTGTGAACAATTGTGGCAAGTATTTACATAATCCCTTCAAAGATAAGAAAGTTATGGACCGGACACAACATATACCATCAAATAGACAATGTTGACCTTGAATGAGCAAGTGCGACCTTGACCCTGGAGGTAGGGGTCTGGTTGTTGGGCATGACACATCGACTTATTATAACAAACATTTGTGCCAAGTTATTTCAGATTCCTTTGATAAATGAAAAAGTTATGGACCGGACACAAAATATACCCTGTAATAGACTATGTTAACATTTGACCTCCAAGTGTGACCTTGACCTTGGAGGTAGGTGACGGGTTGTTGCGCATGACACATCGTCTCATTATTGTGAACAATTGTGGCAAGTATTTACAAAATCCCTTCAAAGATAAGAAAGTTATGGACCGGACACGACATATACCATCAAATAGACAATGTTGACCTTGAATGAGCAATTGCGACCTTGACCTTGGAGTTAGGGGTCTGGTTTTTGCGCATGACACATCGTCTTATTATAACAAACATTTGTGCCAAGTTATTTCAGATTCCTTTGATAAATGACAAAGTTATGGACCGGACACGAAAGTGTGACGGACGGACGGACGGACAGACGGACAGACGGTCGGACGGACAGACGGACGGAGCCTATTACTATATCCCCCTTTTTTCTTCGAAAAGGCGGGGGACAATAATATATCACCAGTGTTAATTACGTTCATAAAGGTATTACTAGTAAAAGATTATATTTCCTCATCTTTATGCTTTAAGATATCGTTGTATATTTGTTTTCAATTTTCACAGAATAACCAATAAAATTATTAAGATTTTAAGTGCATGACAAAAATCTGTCTTAAATGTTATAGACATATCCATATAATTGGTGCCAGAGTTAATAAACTGCAAATTTTTTTACAAAATTTCCATAAACAACTAAAGATATATGGTAGAATAATTTCAATTCTTTCAAGATATATCAATACATAACAATCAAGTACGCATGAAAGAGCAGAGTTTTTTTTAGAAGATGTTGTTCACTTTTATTTCACAATGTGCCAGTATTATTCCTGTACAATTTAAGTTAACCTCAAAGTAATGCCATTCTCTGTTTTGGTTATATAAAATATCATCAAACAAACAATTTTTAAAAAAGAATAATTCACAATTTATACGACACAGTCAAGGTTGCTTTATTTCCAAAGGCAAACATCAGAGAAACAAAATTGTAGAGAAAACAATTTCATTTCTTTTTTTTAAATTGTTCCATATTTGACCTTGACTTTCAAGGTATTGTACATATCAAGGTCATACATGAATATGGTAACATATTAGTTTTGATGTTAGCGCTGTTCTTTTTTGTCCATTTCTGTAAATAAAATCCATTTATGAATAACAAAGTTTTGGCCATTGTAAAATCAAGGTCAAGTTAAATGTAACTTTCTTGAAGGACTTGTCCTTAGGGCTGTTATGTCCAATTATGAGAACAATCCAATCATAATTAACAAAGATATAGCCAGTTTTAGCACACACAAAAACATGCATAATTAACAAAGTTGTCTTTGAAGGTAAAGGATATTAAATATGAGTCAAGGTCAAGTTCAGTCAAGTCTTGTTCAAAGGATTGTTATTTCTACCTGTAAAGACAATCCATTATGAAATACAAAAAGTATTAGCAATGATGAAGTTTGCAGACAATAATAACACCATGACTAGAAATAGCTCAGATTTTATCTTTGAAAAAGATAAGCTAAACATGACTTCTACAAAAATTTGGCTGAACACATGTTTTTGTTCAGCAACAAAAATAAACCTGATAGAAAAATTAGCAATATTTGCATTCTGAAAACAAGGAAGGTGGTATGGAAAATGTTCCAAGAACTGCTGATTTTTCTGCAGTTACCTGGATATTTTTCTAGCAAACCAACAACAGTAAGGGGCAGGTAAATCTGAATCATAATCAATGACCTCCAACACCATCACACAGAGCTCAAATTGAAAGGATAAAACCAATACCCTTCTATGAAAATTCCTTAAAACATACATAATACTTAAAAAAAAATCATAAATAGAAAATTTGCTGTACTGCAAATGGTACACCAAAGCTTGAAGACAATTTGTTTAAGACAAATATTGCAAATCTGGAATGAGTTCCATCAATATGCATTATGCAAAAATGATATTCCAGATTGGAATAAGAAATGAAGATTTTTATCATGTGTATGACAGAACAACAATCATCAATACTCTCTTGTGTTCCAGTGTCTTAATACTGCCTAAAAATATGACATTATACAAGATTCATATCTCTACCCCCCCCCCCCCATTATTTCTCTGAAACTACCATTTTACTCCATCCAAGATGGCCCTAGATCATTCACCTGACCCATCAAACTCATCCGAGCAATTACCTAGACAAGCATTCTGACCAAGTTTCATGACAGCTAGGCGAGTCAAAAATGTGACAACTAGAGTGTTAACAAGGATTTTCTATATTTGAGCAGTGTGACCTTGTTTTTGACCCCAGGTGAACCATATTCAAACTTGACTTAGAAATCATCAAAGACCAATTTCCAGAATATTTGGATCAAAACAAGGTTTTTCCATATTTGGGCGGTGTGACCTAGTTTTTGACCCCAGGTAAACCATATTCAAACTTGACCTAGAAATCATCAAAAAAAACTTTCAGACCAATTTCCAGGATATTTGGATCAAAACAGTAGCCACTAGGGTGTTAACAAGATTTTTCTATTTTGAGCTCCTGTGACATAGTTTTCGTCCAAGATGACCCATGTTCGTACCTACACCAGCAATTATCTAGACAAGCATCCTGACCAAGTTAAGAAGATTTTTCTATTTTTAGCTCCTGTGACCTAGTTTTTCATCCGAGATGACCCATGTTCAAACTTATTCAAGCAATTACCTAGACAAACATCCTGACCAAGTTTAATGACAATTGAGTCAAAAATGTGACCACCAGAGTGTTAACAAGGTTTTTCTATTTTTAGCTCCTGTGACCTAGTTTTTCATCCGAGATGACCCATGTTCAAACTCATGCGAGCAATTACCTAGACAATCATCCTGGCAAAGTTTGATGATGATCGAGTCAAAAATTTGACCACTAGTGTTAACAAGGTTTTTCTACTTTTAGCTCCTGTGACCTAGTTTTTCATCTGAGATGACCCATGTTGAACTCAGTCATCCGAACTATTACCTAGACAAGCATCCTGACAAAGTTTGATGATGCTTGACAGCTAGAGTGTTAACGAACAAGTGTGGACGGCCATGGGCATTCCTAAAGATCCTAAAAGCTCACCCTTTGCTAGCTCAGGTGAGCTAAAAAGGCAACTACTAAAAACAGCATGAAAATCCTGGAAAATTGTAGGGAGTTTAATTAAATAAAACAGTACAGCAGATTTCTTAAATAGGACATTATTACACTGCTGGTGTGTTGCGCCTCATCAATAATATTTCCTTAGAGATTGGGATACCATAACTATCTGTGTATTGCATTAAAGCTACAAATGTTAAGAGTTCTATACAGTAGTTTGATGTTTTACAGAGAGCCTTAAAGTCATAAAAATATAATAATTATTGTCAAAATAAATTAAACAATAATAATTTAACGAAAGTTTGGCAACATTTATCGCTATAGTATTCAAAGATCACTGTGGCAGTCAGAAACAGGTTTTCTATACAGAAAAATTGAACAAAATTGAATAAATATCTGAAAAAAAAAAAAGAATTTACACTTTGTGTTAACAATTTTCCCTCACAGACAACATGTTATAGTGTTTCTGCTTGTTACATTTACATTAAAAAAGATTTACATATTACATTCAAAGAAATCCCTTCATAAATGAGCAAAAATATAAACTTGCGGACAAAAGCCAGAACTTCCAAAAATGACAAGGCGGACAAAAGCCCTCTCATGAAAATGACAGGGTGGACAAAAGCCCTCCCATGAAAATAACAGGGGGATAAAAGCTCTCCCGCAACAAATACATATATGTACTTTTCAATGCACACAACAGACTGTAATCATGAATGTTTTATTTTTCATTGGCATAAGCATGTTTGTATGAGCTTCAGCACTTTCTGGTAGGCATCTTTTATGGTATATAATAATGTCAGTCCTTTATAATCGATTTGCAATGTAAAAATGAAAGGAGTGAAATAGAGAAAACGGAATCCCTAAAGAAAAATGTTGCAGGCTCGGTTTGATTAAACCTGTTCATGGATGGTACTGGAAAGTGCAAGTGACCATCTATCGCCCCTAGCACCAGCTTAAGCAGAATTCAACATTAAAACACAAAAATGGTAAAATTTTGAAATTAGACACATATGCAGATGCAGACTTTCCAGCGGTGGAGGCAGACCGCAAGAGCCCATCCATGCATTATTTCAGGAACAAACTAGCATTTAAGTAGGAAGAACTGATGTTCTGTAATATTTCAAACTGTTGTAACATTTAGATATTCAAACAAAATGATACACAGTAATCTAGAAGGTAATATCTGAATTCAAAATGAACTGAAATGTACTTGAATCCATTCTACTTAATATAAATAATTCTTGTACTGAATGGCAATAAACCAAGAATGTGCCTTAACCTTCCGAGAACAAATAAACTATTAACACAGAATAAGTGTCATCTTATTAAATAAGAGAGAAGCTTCCTGGTACTGAATCACTCCCAGAGGAAAAACACAAACTAATAGAAAAACATCCCATGACTAAATATCATCAATTCAAGCAAGAAAAAAAAAACAAGAACCAAAAACAAGAACGTGTTTGGTAAACGCAAATGCCCCACCCAGATTTTTGTTTGTTACAATTTTTCAGAATCACACAGTTATTTAAGGCCAAAAAATTGTAAACACTGTTATATAACTTGACAGAGTCATGATGTTTTGTTATTGTAAAAAATGTAAGTTGGCATGTCATTGCTATTTAATGAAGTTAAATAGATATTCTACAATGTACTTAAAAATAAAAAATTATCAAATATAGACCTACAGTTGTAACATTTGGTAGTGCTGTTACAATACATTTGTGTAATAGTGTAATATGTGCACCAAATATTACTATCATGTGAAACCTATTCATTATGTAAAGAACCAAATATTTACCAATATAGTTAATGAAACATGATAAAATCCAAACTGTTAGAACAGGAAAAGGTTCCTAATTCCACTCAAATCTGTGTATTTATGACCGAGGAAGCCAACATTTCATTTAAGCAGTATGATACAATGGCTTCAACATCAGAAAATTTGAAAATATCAAAAACAAAAATATGAAATGACAATTGATGCTGGCTGCAATTTATTTAAAAAAACAACCTTTTGATGAGAGTTTTGTTTTAAATGTCATATTATCAAATTTTTACAACTTCCTGTAAATTATCATGAAAATGAATAAACTGAATAAAAACTCCCTCTATGGAGTTGATTTTCAAATGGTATAGCTAGCAGAGTGGTATTTCAAATGATATAGCAAAGTGAAACATAACAAATAAAAATATCACAACCTGCATGCTGAACAGTAAAAAAATAAGCAAAAACATTTATCAAAGCAGTCATGAATACATGTATGACATTAACATTATGGTATGATAATACAAGTATATTTCCCGGTAAGTTTCCCAGCCCTTCCTTGTTTTCTATATTGTTTTGTTCAATCTTATCCAGGAACAAAGCAAGTAAGTTTATTTTGAGTCATTTTGATGTTGGTTTAACCAGCGTTTAATGACACTAGGATACCTTAAAATCAGTAAGGGTCATGTACTTACCATGGTCATGTCCATACAATGATAAATAAACCACCCTCTTAAGTTATTAGTCAGACAAAGATAACAGGATGTACCTTAGAAAGGACCTTCCCATCACAGTCATTATGCTCCCAGGGGGAAATAACTATGTCTTAAATTCTAATTTGGTTAAATATTATGCTACTGTCCTACTAAGAAAAAAATCATAAATTTGAAAGAAACTGACAACTGTATAAATTTCCGTTCAATAACAATATTTTGACAGTTTGGTTAGTAAAGCAACAAGAACAAACATGATTATTTGAGATCAGTGAAGTCTAATGTTTACATATACAGGCATTGACTGGCTCTTATATCACTCAGCCTAGTGTAATGGACAGTTTACTTGTCAGTCTTGCTGATAGATTGTTTCCCAGCCAACTTTATTGAAAATTCAGAAACAAGGAAATAGGATCTAACACTCCCTATTTGTTCTGGTGTATCTTTAATCAAAACAATTATTTTCATGTTCAAGACAGAAAATTGCACTGTCTTACAATGCTGGTGTGATAAAATCACTGATGATAAATAGAGTAGCAAGTTTTATAAAGTGTCTATGTAACAGACGACATTCATGAGATCTCAAACAATAATTTACAATGATTATATCTAAGATAGTTAAAACAAATGTATAACAGTTAAAGGCATCTTCAGTATTTTTTTATCAAAATTTATGAGTATTTTTCTTTTGAGATAAAAATTCAGAAAAGTTAATATAATGATGGAAATGATATTAAAATCAATGAACACATCTGCATATGTTTCTTAATTCAAAATTTCACCATTTTCGTGTTTAAATGTTGAATTTTGCTTAAGCCGAAGCTAGGGGGGATAGGCGGTAACTTGCACTTTCCCATACAATGCATGAACAGGTTTAATTAAACAGAGCCTGCAACATTTAAATTTTGTTGTTTTCTTTAGGGATTTTGTTTTCCTCTATTTTAATTACTCCTTTCTTTCTTACAGCATTTTATTGAGATAAATTACTGACATTATTATATAACATAAGATAACATAAGAAAAATTACCATACATTAGACAATAAAAGCTTACATAAATGTATTACATTAAACCAAAATTGTTAAAAAAAGTTATACTTCTAAAAATTACAGAAATCATTATTGTTATTATATGTTTTTTGTGCATTTACTATACAGGGAAGGCTCTGCACATTTCAAGCGTGTTTAATCATTTTTCAAACAATTTTTGCAGCACATATATCACTTTTTGCAATGATTAAGTGACTTAAAGTGTATAAAATTATATCTGATGGAAAATTATACTAGAATTTTAAAAACAATAACAATTTGGGTAATCATAAATTCGTGCTGGCGCCTAGGGTCATATTTATCTCCTTCTTGCTATATTTTCCTTTATATCCTGTCAGCAATTTGTATAACTAATAATTATGTAAAAAATTCAATTTCTGTTTGGTTTGAACCCATAACATCTTATTTCAATATTTCAATATCTTGACTTTTTGGTTTGAACCCATATAAACTTATCTGATATTTCAATATCTTGACTTTTTGGTTTGAACCCATATAATCTTATCTGATATTTCAATATCTTGACTTTTTGGTTTCAACCCATATAAACTTATCTGATTTTTCAATATCTTGACTTTTTGGTTTGAACCCATATAAACTTATCTGATATTTCAATATCTTGACTTTATGGTTTGAACCCATATAAACTTATTTGATAATATCATTTCAATATCTTGACTTTTGGTTTGATTCCATATAAACTTATCTCGATATTTCAATACCATGACGTTTTATTTACAGTGCCCAGAGACTTCAAGATAACAGAAGTAAAGAGTATTAATAAAAAAAATCATTAGAAGATTCAAAAGTAAATCAAGCTAACTTTTAGATCAATGTCAAGATTTTTTTATTCAGTATTACATTTTGCAATAAAACTTCATGAAAAAAAAACATCACTCACCCACCATGCAGTTACTTAGTAGCTCCTGTTTGAAGCTGCTATACTTATTAAACTGAAACTGTTTGACACTCCAGTCTTAAAATTATATTATTCAAATGTATGTAAGTCTAAGGAATCACAATCCTTCTACCTTTATAGCTTTGAAGCCTACCTTATTTACATACTTCCTCGTATGATGTAATATAACATTGTCCTACAATTATAATACAGTAAAAGGAACTGAGACATAGTCTTTTGTTAGACTGTCAAATATTCATGAAACTTATTGCCATGACAACATTAGCTTCTGGTAATAATTTCGGCAAATGATTTTGGAAAAAATGTTATTAAAGAAACTCTAGAAATTTTGCGATCATAATATGAGCCTTGTCACGACAAAACCAATGTAATGTGTTTGCGACCAGCATGGATCCAGACCAGCCTGTGCTATCAGTTTCTCTACTTGTAATAGGGTTTGTAAGCGAACAGCATGGATGCTGATCAGACTTCGCGGATGTGCAGGCTGGTCTGGATCCATGCTGGTCGCAAACGCATTACGTTGGTTTTGTCATGACGCGGCTCATATATATCATTGCGGACTGACCAAATTTACTTGTATTGAAAATTTACCTAGAGCAGCATTCTTGCAAATATGAAGTTTAAGATTATTTGTTTTTGACCAACACTATTATGGTCATATGGCAGCTTTCAAGCTTTACTGGTGCAGATAAATTTCTGCTAAATCCAGACACTGAAACCTTTTATTTGTTTCGAAAGGATGGAAGTAAACTTGACCAATTTGTTGCTATTAAGGACAATTTAACCTTTCACCTATATATTTATAACAATCTGATTAAAATCAGGTCTAAATAACGCTGCGCTTTTAGATCTACGAAATCATTTCTGTTTACCTTTCTCACAGCCAATCATCGGTGAGTTTCATAATTTTGAAAGTTATGTGGTTTCTAATATTAACCCTGGGAAAACTAATACTAAGTAGGTAATCTTCATAATTTAGAGAACAGACATGGCATTGTCCATTTAGCTGACAGGTAAACTGGCAAAACAATCTTGCCCATTAAAAATTGACTCTATTATTTCAAGTTAATTTGTTAAAAATTACTTCAAACATTTTTTTTCTAACAAAAATCAACAATTTGTTTAACTTCCATGGATAACGGTATTTTGATACTTCTTCTAATGCCTATCTGTAAAAACCGGTTTGATTGCATGGCTAAAAATAGCTTTCTTCGGGATATCCGAATTATAAAGAAGGCAAAACATATAAGGTCGTCAACAGATCTACATTAAAGACATAAGTACATCTGAATATTAGTCATATAATCATAAATATTAGATATATACTAAGCAATCATAAATATTCAATATATACTAACAGAGACTTACTTAACTGTTTCCAATAACCTTCCCATGATTTTTTTGTGCAAATGCAGTATTAATTTAATGTAATGTTAATTTATACAATAATGTTTTCAACTAAAACAGTATTGTCTGTCTCTGATAGGAATATCATTGTAACCTCATACCCTAACTATTGAGCATCTGTCAACACTGATAGATTTGTCAATGGAAGGAGTAGGGTCCTTTTTATTTTACATTTGATGCAAGATATGATTACAAAATGAGTACATGACTTTAAACAAATTTGCTTCTGAACAATTTCTTTTATTACAATATAACAATTTGATCTTTTTTAACTACTGTACTTTAGAAATTTAATTGTTTCATTCAACAGAGAGCACTATTGTTGCCAGATTAGGAAGCCAATGATTGTGTCTTGCCAATATTGTAATACTTACTTGTAGACAATTAAATTCTATACAAATTTCTTCCGTAAAAACATATAATTTTATTTCAATAGATTGATACATGTATTGGAATTCCACAAAGATGAAGCTGTTAGAATCTAAGCGTTTCAACAATGAGAAAAAAACTTGTCTACAACTTGAAATCAGATTATTAACTTACTAGACACTGTTGTTGCTGAAAAACACGTAATAAACTTAGAAAACTGTATAAGAATTGTATTTATTTTTTCTCCATCCCGACATACTCCTGAACTGTTAAGACACACATTCAATAACCCCAATTTTATTTCTCAGATTGTACTAATATTCCACACTCTCTCAATAACTCTCTAATGATTAAAATGTTATACATGTGAACTCTTAAACCATGAAAGTGCTCTCTTCTGATTACTTATTTAAGAAATTATTTATTAAATTATAAGCTTAAAGCAGCACGCCTCCAGATTCAGGTTAATTTTCATGAATATTTTGGAAATGTATTTAAAAGTAAAATATTGTTAAATGAACAAAAGAAAGAAATTTATATATTGCTATTGGCACTAACAATCCAAGAAAATTACCAAAAAGTGGTCAACATATGCAAAAACAGCCCTTACTGCATTAGTAACGCAGTAGAAATATAATGTATGTTGATAAATTTTAATATACTGCAAAAGCAGTCTTAATCTGCATAAAATATCACTTGGATCTTTAATGGGTTTATCTTTCTTAAAATTTTAGCACATT
This sequence comes from Ruditapes philippinarum, assembly GCF_026571515.1. Taxonomy (NCBI): domain Eukaryota; kingdom Metazoa; phylum Mollusca; class Bivalvia; order Venerida; family Veneridae; genus Ruditapes; species Ruditapes philippinarum. The sequence goes on along the minus strand of NW_026857581.1, from coordinate 320,166 downwards.
TTCTCAATATTGATTTTCTTTGGCTCATCTGGCTTTCAAATATATGTATCTCATTAATGTACATGAACATCTTTTTGTATCTGTTGCTTATAAATGAAAAAGTTCTCATATAACAAATAGTTATATTGTATAAATAAGAAATAAAATAAAAAGAACTTTTAATTTTTGGAAAATAGATAGAACAAACTGGAAAGGCCCACTGTTTTCAGTAAAAACAATTTATATGCAATTGGTTAAAACATTACAACACACATCATCAATTTCTTTCCTGTATCTCAGCCCAGTTAACTGATTGATCGCAAGTTAAGATTTTTAATCAAATTTTCTCTACATTTAAAAAAAAATGTGTTGGAATTAAAGAAAACTTGCAAGTTAAATTAAATTTGCCAAGTCTTTTTCTCTGTTAATTTTATTTGCTCAAAAATATACATCTGTGTCATGTAAAAGGACATGGTTATGAATATTGAATATAAGGTAACAATAAAATTTCTAACACGGTCCATATATTTTGATGTGACATCAATTGCAATTGATAGAGCCCTATTCTGACCTTTTATAAATTTGAACAAGATATGTTTTACTCCCTATCCGCAGCTCATTAGTCATGTGGTCAGGTAATTGACTTTTGAAAAAGTGACCAAAAAATCAATAGGGGTAATCTACTGGTCATGACTAGTTACTAGGTAATTGTGACCATAAAGGTTGTGTGCAGCAATTTTATGACAGAGTTATCACAAATCTTACCAAATAATATATGCATTAATTTGATGAATCATGTAGGCATCTTAAACGACAGCCAATTTGTTATATTACACTTGAAATGTGTATACCAAAAGCATTTTTAGTTCAATGAAAAATATCGACCAAGACAACTAGAGTTGTTGAGTTATTGGATGGAAACCGTCTATACATACATGATCAATGTGACTTTGACCTTTGACCCTTAAATCAATAGGGGTTAACTTCTGGCCAAGACCAATAGACCTGTGAAGTTTGAAGGTAAATGGCCCATGAGTTCAGAAAGTGTTTTAACCTATAAGGTCATTGTGATCTTGACCTCTGACCCCTTGACCCCAAAAATCCTTTGAGGCCATCTTCTGACCAATAGCAATGCATCTGTGAAGTTTGAAGGTCAAGGGTCCATTGGTTGTCTTGTTATTGATCAGAAACTGTTTTTACCTTCAAGGTCAATGTGACATTGACCTTTGACCCCAAAATCAATAGGGGTCATTTACTGGTCATGAACAATTATCATACCAAGTTTGAAATTCCTAGTCCTAAACATTCTTTAGTTATTGATCAGAAACCATTTGGTCTATGGATCGACAAACCGACCGAATGAGAGACAAATGTAAAGCAATATACCCCACTGCTTTGAAACAACAAAAGATTTAACCACAAACATTGACATGTGCTCAGTTGTTAACAAATAGATTGTGGTGAAATTCTTATTGTATCTGATCCACTAGTTAGAGTTAGACAGGGATCTATGTAGACACACTAACTGTAAACATTTCACTATAAGTGTGTCAACAAAAAAGTTTTGTTTTTTTTCCATAGATAGTTCTTATTTTGAAAAATATAAAGATTGTTTTATATGTAATGTGTATAATACCACAATGCTAATGCTTTGCATGATTTTGTTAATGTTGATCTTCATTAATAGCATTAAAAATAATCAAAGGGCCATAACTCTGTCAAAAATCATAGAACTACAAAATGCCAATGATAAGCACAATTGGTACCTATCATTTCTGTACAGTTTTGATGAAAATGCAGCAGCTTTTGAGGAGTAGCCTGTTGTACAGCCTAATGGACATACAGCCAAATTGGGGTAAAGGGCCATTTCTATTACTATTTCCTTAATTTTTTTTTTCTGTATTGTTACAGAATGAACTCTATTGTTCTCTTTTGTGCTGTTTACAGTTAGATGGCCCCCTATCCCTATTAGATAGTGCTGACAACCAACCAACTTATCAGTAGCGGCTACTTTACAGCTGGCAACACGGCCAAAATGCCCTTTTTATTTAATATATTCAACATGAAAACCCATGTAATATGCACAAGTACTTGCATCTATCGATTTATTCTGTAATTTTTTATTAAAATTGCATTACTGATACTAGAGATGTCTGTAGAAACTTTAAAAATAAAATCATTAAGGGGTCATAAGTCTGACAATAATCATTAAACTTGAAACTGCAGACAATAAGCATAACTCTACTTCATGCTCATCATTCCTGAACTTTTAATAAAATATTATGCTCGCATCGAGCCTCGACTAGTATAATTTTATTCAACATATTCAATAAATTCAGTACTGAACCTACAATCATTCAAGATCCTCTTCATATACTGGTAAGCAGAATAAAAACTGTACAATGGAAGTTGTTTCAACATTGCATGATTCTTAGAACATGACAACAGAAACATTTCTAATTGAAACACTAACGGTCACAAAGTTCATTTTCCAGTTATCTGTCCTTGAATTAAAATTTTCAGGTCATTTCAATACAAACTTTTCAATACAAACTTTATTTTTAATACTGGTTTATATTGTATATAATTTCATGGAATTCCATTAAACATTTACAAGTGTGCCATTTTTTAAGTTTTTGTAGGTTTATAAATAGGCTATTTAAAAAAAAAAAAGTTGGCATAGGTTAATGTAAACAAGGATAGAGACAACTTTATATTGTTATGATATTCTTAGATCACACAATGTTTAAATAAATTCTATTATACAGTTTTCATTCAGATTAATATGTCTTTATATAACTTTATTTCCATCAACTTTTTTTTTTGCAAGTTGCTCCATCAAGAAATATATTATGAAACTAGAAATGTGTCGTCAGGCCACGAATGCCCCCCCGCATGCAGCCAAAATTTCAGATGTTATAATATTAAGTTCCAAATTTGTTTGCACAAACTTTTTTTTCATTTTAAGTTCAAAGCCCTTAAAACTATTCAATGTTAACACAAACCATTTTTATACAAAGTTCAAGGCACGGATACTATTCAGTGTTAACCTTTTGTAAATTTCATATTGCATATTTGTAGCCAAAATAATGACTACATACATTTCCACAATGGCGACTCCTTTTCAGCCACTGTATCAGACAGGATGTGTGACGTCACCCTGACATATTAACTTAGAGTTTTGCAAATTTTGGATTATTAAAAATAAAACCATCTTCGGTACATGTCACATTATCATAAATCTATAAAAAGCGACTAAAATATTCTTTTTCATGTAAAAACAAAGTGCTCAATAAAGATAAAATGATTCCTTTTTCGAAAGTAATGGCTTCCTAGCTCAGCATCATTGTACATGATAAATTTCATTGAGGTAAACGTTGCATAATACATACTCGAATTGATTCAAAATTATAAACAGAAACTGAAAATTTCATCAAGGGGCTTAACTCTGTCAAAAATCATCGGACCATGACCAAATTTGGACTTTACCTGTATTTTCTCATGATATAACCATATTTCAAATTTGAGTTGAATGTGTGCAACCGTTATTAAGATAATGAAAAGAAACTGATGATGACGGAATGATGGGAGGACGGAATGACGGAGGACGGAACAGGGTAACACTATATTATACCATACAAGAGGGCCATGATGGCCCTGGATCGCTCACCTGACACAACCGCATCCAAGCAATGTCTTAAACAAGCATCATGACCAAGTTTGATGCGACTGAGTCAAACATGTGACCTATAGTGTGTTATAAAGATTTTTCCATATTTGGGCAATGTGACCTAATTTTTGACTGGACACAACCCATATTCAAACTTGACCTAGAAATCATCAAAACAACCTTCCTGACCAATTCCCAGGAAATTTGGATCAAAAACTGCAGCCACTAGAGTGTTAAAAAAAATATTCTATTTTTAGCTCCTGTGACCTAGTTTTTGACCGGACATGACCAATCTTAGCACTTGACCCAGAAAACATCAAAACAACATTCTTGACAAATTTCCAGAATATTTGAATCAAAACTGCAGCCACTAGAGTGTAAACAAGCTTTTTCTATTTTTAACTCCTGTGACCTAGTTTTTGACCTGAGATGACCCATCTTCAAAACTTGACCTAGAAATCATCAAAACAACCTTCCTGACAAATTTTTACAGAATATTTGAATCAATACTGCAGCCACTAGAGTGTTAACAAGCTTTTTCTATGTTTAGCTCCTGTGACCTAGTTTTTGACGGGAGATAACCCATCTTCGAACTTGACCTAGAAATCATCAAAACAACCTTCCTGACAAATTTCAAGAATATTTGGATGAAAACTGCAGCCCCTAATGTGTTAACAAGCTTTTCTATTTTTAGCTCCTGTGACCTAGTTTTTGAACTGAGATGACCCATCTTCAAACTTGACCTAGATATTATCTAAGCAACCTTCCTGACAAATTTCCAGAATATTTAGATGAAAACTGCAGCCCCTAGAGTGTTAACAAGATTTTTCTATTTTTAGCTCCTGTGACCTAGTTTTTGACCAGACATGACCCATCTTCGAACATGACCTAGATATCATTAAAACAACCTTCCTGACAAATTTCCAAAATATTTGGATCAAAACTGCAGTCACTAGAGTGTTAACAAGCTTTTTTCTATTTTTAGCTCCTGTGACCTAGTTTTTTGACCCGACATGATCCATCTTCAAACTTGACCTAGATATCATCTAAACAACCTTCCTGACAAATTTTCAGAATATTTGGATGAAAACTGCAGCCTATAGAGTGTTTTAAACAAGCTTTTTCTATTTTAGCTCCTGTGACATAGTTTTTGACCGGAGATGACCCCATCTTCGAACTTGACCTAGCTATCATCAAAACAACCTTCCTGACAAATTTCCAAAATATTTGGATGAAAACTGCAGCCACTAGAGTGCTAACAAGCTTTTTTCTATTTTTAGCTCCTGTGACCTAGTTTTTGAACCGGAGATGACCCATCTTCGAACTTGACCTAGATATCACCTAAAAACAACCTTCCTGACAAATTTCCAGAATATTTGGATGAAAACTGCAGCCTCTAGAGTGTTAACAAGCTTTTTCTATTTTTAGCTCCTGTGACCTAGTTTTTGACCGAGATAACCCATCTTCGAAATTGGTCTGTATTTCATTAAGACAAACATTTCTGACAAAGTTTGATGATGATCCAATCAAAACTGTGACTGCTAGACTGTTAACAAACCCAATTATTAGAGTGTTAACAAGCTTTTTTTCTATTTTTAGCTCCTGTGACCTAGTTTTTGACCGGAGATGACCCATCTTCGAACTTGACCTAGATATCATTAAAAACAACCTTCCTGACAAATTTCCAGAATATTTGGATGAAAACTGCAGCCTCTAGAGGTGTTAACAAGGTTTTTCCTATTTTTAGCTCCTGTGACCTAGTTTTTGACCCGAGATAACCCATCTTCGAACTCGACCTGTATTTCATTGAGATAAACATTCTGACAAAGTTTGATGATGATCCAATCAAAACTGTGACTGCTAGACTGTTAACAACCCAATTGTTGACGACGCACGACGACGGACGCCGGACATAGCCCCATCACTATACCTCACCTTGACCACTTCGTGGTCAGGTGAGCTAAAAAAAAATACCAGTAGACTTTTGGAAAAAATACAAGTAGACTTATGGAAAAAATAAAAGAAAACTTTGGGGCTGGGAAACTGACCAGAAATAAATAAATCTTGCTGAGTAATAATTAGTAACATATTGGAAATAAAAAGTGGTAGAAAAAGAAATAAAGCAGTAAAAGCACTGAGACAATGACCAACAAGAGCTGTCCGTAAGACAGCGCGCTCGACTTTTTTAGTGCTTGCCTATAATACAAAACATTGACAGTTAAGGGCCATAATTCAAATAAAATCTTTGACAGAATTACCTTCTCCTGGACATGTTTGGGAATCATGATTGTAAACAAGTATTCCAACTTTCAAATTAATATCTCAAACAGTTCAGTCAAAAAGTGGACTGGTACTAAAAACTTAACCAAGATTCTAAGTCGATAAAAGGCCTAATTTTTAAAACAAATCCTTGACAGAGTTACCTTCTCTTGCGTACAGATGGGGGTAATGATGTGAAATAGCATTAAAAGTTTCAAAGCAATATCTCAAAAGGGTTAAGGCAATAAGTGGATTTTACCCATATTCAATGTATTTTCTAAGTCAAAAAGGGGCATAATTCTGTCAAAAACCTTGACAGAGTTATGTCCTCTTGTCTGTTGATGAAGGTCGTAATGGTAAACAAGTATGGTCAGTTTCAAAGCAATACCTCCAATGGTTTTGAAATAAAGTGAGGTGGTACAAAAAACTTAACCAAGATTCTAAGTCGATAAAAGGCCTTAATTTTTAAAACAAATCCTTGACAGAGTTACCTTCTCTTGCGTACAGATGGGGGTAATGATGTGAAATAGCATTAAAAGTTTCAAAGCAATATCTCAAAGGGTTAAGGCAATAAGTGGATTTTACCCATATTCAATGTATTTTCTAAGTCAAAAAGGGGCATAATTCTGTCAAAAACCTTGACAGAGTTATGTCCTCTTGTCTGTTGATGAAGGTCGTGATGGTAAACAAGTATGGTCAGTTTCAAAGCAATACCTCCAATGGTTTTGAAATAAAGTGAGGTGGTACAAAAAAACTTAACCAAGCTCAATACACTTTCTAAGTCAAAAAAGGGCCATAATTCTGTCAAAAACCTTGACAGAGTTATGTACTCTTGTCTGTAGATGGAGGTTATGATGGTGAACAAGTATGGTAAGTTTCAAAGCCATACTTGTAATACTTCTGAAATAAAGTGGGGTGGTACGAAAAACTTAACCAAGGTGTGACGCCAACGCTAACGCCGACGCCGACGCCGGGGCGAGTAGGATAGCTCCCCTTTTCATAGAAAAGTCGAGCTAAAAACCTAGGTCATCATGTACAACTAATGAAACAAAATATATAGCATACAGGATATCTTTTGTTTCAGAGTGAGATCAAGATACCGTAAATAAAGTGACTATCAGATGCAATAATGTTACACCATGCAGTTCAAACATGAAAACTGTAGTCGCAGGTATTTGCAGGTGAAATATAAGCTTTGATAAGCTTGTCAAACAAACATATTTTCTATGTATTTCATTAATATGGTTTTTTTTCTCTCTAAAGTATTTCAATATATTTTAATGATATCTGCCACACAATGCCACATACTGTTGTTCACAACATCTTCTCATTATGATGTCCCAGTGTCTTTAAGTGACATTATGCTCATTCAAGGGTATCCAGTGAGTGAACAGGTGAAAGTCAAAATAAGTTTTTATATAGCCATAATTCCTTTTAATTTAATAATTTACTTCATATAAACAATAAATAAGTCCGGATCGAAACAGAATTTCTGTAAATATCAATTCGAACTTACCTGAAACGTTCAGGTTATAAACAGAGTGGGACAGGGCAGTCTTTTTATATTTTAGGCAGATTTTAATTTTTATCTTTAACATTTTCCAAAATAAATTGCTGGTCAAACACCATTTTAACAGTCAATCTTTTGAAATAACTAGAAATGTGTCCATAGGACACGGATGCCCCCACACGCCACTGTTCTGTCAATCTTATGACTCTAGGTCAAATATTTTTTGGACTACATGTGCCACAAGTTGAAAACTAAAAATCAACAAAGGGCCATAATTCTGTTAAATTTGGTCACAGCAAAAATTCCTTCCTTTACTACCATCTACACATTAAGGTTGAAAATCCCTGGAAGTTTAAGCAAAATCTGCCATCCGATTTAAGAGGAGTTGCATTCACAAAATTTCTACATCAAAGTATATAGTGAAAAAATCATCAAAGGGCCATAATTCTGTAAAATTTGGTCACAGCAAAAATTCCTTCCTTTACTACCATCTACACCTTAAGGTTGTTCATCCCTGTAAGTTTAAGCAAATTCTGCCATCCGGTTTAAGAGGAGTTGCGTTCACAAAATTTCTACATAGTATATAATGAAAAAATCAACAAAGGGCCATAATTCTGTTAAATTTGGTCGCAACAAAAATTCCTTCCTTTACTACCATCCACACATTAAGGTTGTTCATCCCTGTAAGTTTAAGCAAAATCTGCCATCCGGTTTAAGAGGAGTTGCGTTCACAAAATTTCTACATAGTATCTAGTGAAAAAATCAACAAAGGGCCATAATTCTGTTAAATTTGGTCACAACGAAAATTCCTTCCTTTACTACCATCTACACATTAAGGTTGTTCATCCCTGTAAGTTTAAGCAAAATCTGCCATCCGGTTTAAGAGGAGTTGCGTTCACAAGATTTTGGGACGTACGGACGGACGGACGGACGGACTGACTGACTGACGGACGGACGGACAAGTGCAACGCTATATGCTCCCACATTGTGGGGGCATAAAAATTCAATTCAGCTCATCTTGACTATGAAAATATGAGCATAATGTCACTTTTACATTCTTGAGATTTTAGCATACATTGTAACAGAAAGTGTGCCAATGTTTATTGCTGCTTTGTGATCGAGTATTTACTTTTATTTATAACAAATATACAATGTTACATAATAACTATGCTTTTCCTCTTAATTCAAATAGAGCTATAATTTGGTGGACTTTACAAATATTTTCACAGACAGACTTCATTAAATTAATTTTCACAGACAGAATTATGATATTTTCAGTACACTGCTGAAAAGGATATAATTATCAAAAAATACCGTATAAATCAATAAAAAAAATATAAAAACTTCCAATAATGGAAATCAAAATAAATGAATCCATCACACCAATACTTCTTAATCTACATACAGTCAGTCTTCTTACAAAATCATAAAGATTTGATGCAAACTATTTTGTAATTTATATGATATAAAGCACGCAGATAAAACAGTTTTTCATAAAGATCGTCATAACCAATTATCAATACTTACAATCTTTACGATAGAGAAGATCCAGTCTGGTTATCCACCATAAATATTTTATTTTTCTTATAAGAGTTTATAGTAAAAGGAAAAATTGAGCAAAGTATCCCAGTGCTGTCAAAGTTTGGTTCCGATATTCTGGTTATGATGATAGCAAAGTTGTCCCATGAGACGGCCAATATAATCATCACCCTCCAGAGAACATCAAAACTGCAGTCTATAATCTCAGCCTTTATTATTACACATATTGGTTTTTTATTTGATAATCAGATAAACTAATTAGAGACAAGCTATATATAAAACATTCATAGTATTCTTTTTTTTATTCTTCTGCTAACTTTTAATCTACATTTCTGCCACAAGACTCATTTCTTTAATTTAAGAAAAATATATTATAATAATAATTTAATTTGAATGACCTCTGACACAAACATTTTAAATGATAAGATGTCTTGTCAGGAGCTTGAAGTATGGTGCTGATTTGACAAGTCTTGTCAGGAGCTTGAAATCTGGTGTTGATTTGACAAGTCTTGTCAGAAGCTTGAAGTATGGTGCTGATTTGACAAGTTTTGTCAGGAGCTTGAAATCTGGTGTTGATTTGACAAGTCTTGTCAGAAGCTTGAAGCATGGTGCTGATTTGACAAGTTTTGTCAGGAGCTTGAAGTCTGGTGCTGATTAGACAAGTCTTGTCAGAAACTTGAAGTATGGTGCTGATTTGACAAGTTTTGTCAGGAGCTTGAAGTCTGGTGCTGATTTGACAAGTCTTGTCAGAAGCTTGAAGTATGGTGCTGATTTAGCAAGTCTTGTCAGGAGCTTGAAGTCTGGTGCTGATTTGACAAGTCTTGTCAGGAGCTTGAAGTATGGTGCTGATTTGACAAGTTTTGTCAGGAGCTTGAAGTCTGGTGCTGATTTGACAAGTCTTGTCAGAAGCTTGAAGTAAATCTTATAAGGAGCATGAAGTATGGTGCTGATTTGACAAGTTTTGTCAGGAGCTTGAAGTATGGTGCTAATATGATAAGTCTTTTTAGGAGCTTGAAGTCTGGTGCTGATTTGACAAGTCTTGTCAGAAGCTGATAGTAAGTCTTATAAGGAGCATGAATTATGGTGCTGATTTGACAAGTCTTGTCAGGAGCATGAAGTCTTGTCAGGATCTTGAAGTATGGTGCTGATTTAACCAGTCTTGTCAGAAGCATGACATATGGTGCTTATTTGACAAGTCTTGTTAGGAGCTTGAAGTAGTGTCTTGATTTGACAAGTCTTGTCAGGTCTTTGAAGTATGGTGCTGATTTGACAAGTCTTGTCAGAAGCTTGAAGTAAATCTTATAAGGAGCATGAAGTATGGTGCTGATTTGACAAGTTTTGTCAGGAGCTTGAAGTATGGTGCTTATATGATAAGTCTTTTTAGGAGCTTGAAGTCTGGTGCTGATTTGACAAGTCTTGTCAGAAGCTGATAGTAAGTCTTATAAGGAGCATGAATTATGGTGCTGATTTGACAAGTCTTGTCAGGAGCATGAAGTCTTGTCAGGATCTTGAAGTATGGTGCTGATTTAACCAGTCTTGTCAGAAGCATGACATATGGTGCTTATTTGACAAGTCTTGTTAGGAGCTTGAAGTAGTGTCTTGATTTGACAAGTCTTGTCAGGTCTTTGAAGTATGGTGCTGATTTGACAAGTCTTGTCAGGAGCTTGAAGTCTTGTGCTGATTTGACAAGTTTTGTCAGGAGCATGAAGTATGTTGCTAATTTGACATGCCTTGTCAGAAGCTTGATGTCTTGTGCTGAATTGACAAGTCTTGCCAGGAGCTTGAAGTCTGGTGCTGATTTGACAAGTCTTGCCAGGATCTTGAAGTACGGTGCTTATTTGACAAGTCTTGTCAGGAGCTTGATGTCTGGTTCTGATTTGACAAGTCCTGCCAGGATCTTGAAGTGTGGTGCTGATTTGTCAAGTCTTGCCAGGATCTTGAAGTATGGTGCTGATTTGACATATCTTGTCAGAAGCTTAAAGTATGGTGCTGAGTTGATAAGCCTTGTCAGGAGCTTGAAGTATGGTGCTGATTTAACATGCCTTGTCAGGAGCTTGAAGTCTTGTGCTGATTTGACATGCCTTCTTAGGAGCTTGAAGTATGGTGCTGATTTGACATGCCTTGTCAGGAGCTTGAAGTCTTGTGCTGATTTGACATGCCTTGTAGGGAGCTTGAAGTCTTGTGCTGATTTGATATGCCTTGTCAGGAACTTAAAGTATGGTGCTGATTTGACATGCCTTGTCAGGAGCTTGAAGTCGTAGCATGAAGTATGGTGCTGATTTGTTAAGCCTTGTCAGGAGCTTGAAGTATGGTGCTGATTTGGCAAGTCTTGTCAGGAGCTTGAAGTATGGTGCTGATTTGAAATGTCTTGTCAGGAGCTTGAAGTATGGTGCTGATTTGAAAAGTCTTGTCAGGAGCTTGAAGTATGGTGCTGATTTGAAAAGTCTTGTAAGGAGCTTGTAGTATGGTGCTGATTTGAAATGTCTTGTCAGGAGCTTGAAGTATGGTGCTGATTTGAAAAGTCTTGTCAGGAGCTTGAAGTATGGTGCTGATTTGACAAACCTTGTCAGGAGCTTGAAGTATGGTGCTGATTTGACATACCTTGTCAGGAGCTTGAAGTATGGTGCTGATTTGACATGCCTTGTCAGGATCTTGAAGTATGGTGCTGATTTGACATGCCTTGTCAGGAGCTTGAAGTATGGTGCTTATTTAACATGTATTGTCTGGAGCTTGAAGTATGGTGCTGATTTTACAAGCCTTGTCAGGAGCTTGAAGTATGGTGCTGATTTGGCATGCCTTGTCAGGTGCTTGAAGTATAGTGCTAATTTGACATGCCTTGTCAGGAGCTTGAAGTATGGTGCTGATTTGACATGCCTTGTCAGGAGCTTGAAGGCAGGAGCATGAAGTATGGTGCTGATTTGTTAAGCCTTGTCAGGAGCTTGAAGTATGGTGCTGATTTGGCATGCCTTGTCAGGTGCTTGAAGTATGGTGCTGATTTGACATGCCTTGTCAGGAGCTTCAAGTATGGTGCTGATTTAACATGTCTTGTCAGAAGCTTAAAGTCTTGTGCTGATTTGACAAGCCTTGTCAGGAGCTTGAAGTATGGTGCTGTCTGGACGGATTCATCAACAAAACAGGGTCAGGAGCGACTGAACAAGTTCATATTCAAAGCCTGGTTTTAAGCTTTAAGCCTGGTGCTGACTGGACACATTTGGAGCTGACTTGACAGGTTCATGTTAAATACCAGGTCAGCAGCTTGAAGTTGGGTGGACAGGTTCATATTCAGTGTCTTGTCAGTTTAGGGCTGACTGAACAAGTTCATATACAAAACCTGGTTAGGAGCTTGAAGTAGAGTGCCTGGTTTTAGCACCTTTGATTATATTGGTTTTAGACATAACTTTCAGATGACCTCACTAATCCATTTTCAGAATGGTGATGGTTCTGAAGTCTGTATAAACATGTATCTTTTTTTAGAATGTTGCCGGTTTCTGTAAAAGCATTTCTTTCAGAACTGTGACAATACTGGTGCTAGAAGTGGTCGGTTTTTCAATTCCCATTTCCTGTGATGCTTTTGTGCTATTTAATTTCAGAACAATGCCGACTCTAAACATGGCGACAGAAATTTCTGTCTTTATTGTTACAATAATGTGCAACTTTTAGCAAATTATGACTTATTTTTGGAGTGACTTGAGTTGCATGACAAGCTATCCCTTGTAAAAGGAGTATCTAACAACAGCCGTCAGTAGTTTATAGATTGCTTGACTATTCTCAGGGCTTGATAGTCCACAAGAGCCTGTAAATGTAGAATTTTCCAAGTTCTCAATGGGCCATAATTCTGTCAAAGTCCAAGTTAAAGTTATAAGCCTTGGACAGTGACCTACTATTACGCTCTCAAATAAGTGTGTGAAGTTCCTCTTCAGTAGTTTTGGAGAAACAAACATGCATGCAAAATGCTTAACTAAAGTGTAATGGCAACGCCAGGGTGTGTACAATCACAGGGTCTCACTGTTCTTTGAAATAGTCAAGATAAAAATGGTGTACTGTACTCTAGTCTGACGTCTGTTTAAGCTTGAAAACATCAACAATTTCTTATTGTACATGATTGCTGTTCTACTGTTCTATCAAAACCATGTGAACATATTTTTTTTTCAATCAAATTACAGCTTGAAAAAATTCTCTTTAATTCTTAATTTGTCATCACAGACTTAATTTACGCCATAAAAGTAAAATTTGCTAAGATAATAGATTCTTTCTAAAAACCAAAGCATCCACCTGTCCTAAAACACTTTTTTTTAAACAGTAAGGAAATGGAGAAGATGAGCTACATTAGCATGCATCAAAACTTAACTGGTAATTAAGATGGTACATGCCTTATAATAGCTCTACTTTCTCTTTGAATACTGTAGTTGCAGTTTTGTTCCACTGGATACTTTTATTTGTAGTGTCACATAACAAGAGCTGTCACAGGAGACAGCGAAGCTCGACTAATAAAATACTGGACGCAGTAAGGAGGACAAAACTATGAAAGAAAAATCAATTATGTATAATTATGTATTAAGTTATAGTAAAAAAATAACATTTGTTAACATAAATTCCAAGATCAAGGGGAATAATTCTAGAAATAGTCACGCTAGAGTTATGAACCTTGTCACACAAAATGTGTGTAATGATAAGAAATATATATTTGAAGTTTGAAGTAGATACCTTAAAAAGTAAAGAAGTTATAATATTTCTTAAAGAAAATCCTAAGTTCAAAGAGAGATAAATCTGTAAATATTGCTTCAAGAGTTATGAACATTGTCACATAAAATGTAATTGATGATAAGGAATAAGTATTTGAAGTTTGAGGTAGATACCTTTAAAACTAAAAAAGTTATAGTAAAAAATAACATTTTTCTAGTAAAAAAAAATCTAAGTTTATGGGGAGATAATTCTTGCAATATTGGTGCTAGAGTTATGAACCTTGTCACATAAGATGTGGATGATGATAAGGTACATATATTAGTATGAAGTTGATCCCTTTAGAAATAAATAAGAAACAGTAAAAAAAAATATTTTTTAAGGAAAATTCTAAGTTCAAGGGGAGATAAATCTGAAAATATTGGTGCTAGAGTTAAGAAACTTGTCACATAAGATGGGGATGATGATAAGGTACAAATATTTGAAGTATGAGGTTGATCCCTTAAGAAATAAAGAAGTAACAGTAAAAATTAGTATTTTTTAAGGAAAATTCTAAGTTCAAGGGGAGATAAATCTGAAAATATTGGTGCTAGAGTTATGAACCTTGTCACATAACATGTGGTTGAAGATAAGGAACATATATTTGAAGTTGATACCTTAAGAAATGACAAAGTTGTAGTGAAAAATATTTTACTGCACCAAAACTTTAATCTGAAATCTGGACGTATAGTCAAGCTAAAAATGTACAAGTATCCATTTACCCACAGTTCAGCCTGTGATCAATAGTCCTGAAGACTGATATATTCTAGAGCTGGTTTACATATGCCACTAACTCAGTTAAACAAATCTTCCTCATTGTAGTCAGAAACACACCCCTAGTATTGGCAGCGTTAATAGCATTTTAACACTTCAAATTATCATTGGACTTTTTTACAAATGTACCAGTAAGTCAGGCAAGTTAATAACACATATTTAATAAATGTTTCAAAACATGTTCACACAAGAATGTGCCTGAAATACATGGCTGCATTGCCTTTCTTAGAAAGTCCCTGGTCTGAAACCAGTCCTAAGATCATTACCAAGACAAAATGTCCTAACTTATGATTCAATGTTGTGACTCCTTCAATTTTTGAACAGCAATGCAGATGAACATTAACACATAGCAGATTCAAGCTTTTTTATAAAACTTTTCTCTGAACAATAAAATATTGACAACAAAGTTGGTCTTATGTCCCAAGACTGAGTGACTGTTATAAAACACAGTTCAGCTCATAACTACAACTGACCTCTGTAGACCTACATCGGAACATTACCTGATAGCAAAAATGTCTAAAACATGTGCTTTGTTTCTTTGGCTTTTATCTCAAATTTGTTGACATAAAATAAAAACAACACATACATTATGCCTAGATATTTTATTATGACAAATTGTTAATAGCATTTAACAATCAACATGTAGAGTAGAAAAAGACATGTTTTTAGAGAAGAATGCATATAAACTTACACTATGAGAGAATTGTAAGGCATTTTCCTAGTTAAGTTCCTATTGGTACAAATCTATGATATGTTAGGGTGATGTGTTTCACTTGATGAAAACTATTCTTACAACATGCATCCATTACATATTAAACTGTATGTTCCTTAAAAATTAATGCATAAACATATAAAAGAGATTAAAAGTACATGAAACACTTCTTGATACACAAAATACTAACCATTATAAATGTGTATGCATAAAATTACAATATGTATTTCATTATTATATATTGTAGTTAAAAACAATAAGGGATAATTATAAATATTGGGAGTATTCTTTATCTCTCTCAGTCTGCAGTTAATCAGAATATCACTATTCTAGAATTTCTACATGAACTGTTAGATGACATGTTACTAAGCTTCAATATGACCTACTAGAGACAACATCTGGTATTGATGTCTACAAGACTTTAGTATTACTACAACCATACTGACATATGATTTTTGATGTGCTTGGCATTTAAAAAGAAAATTAGAGATAAGAAGGAGTAAGCTGCCCAGACACTTAAAATAATTGTTTACAGATCAATATCCTTGCCATATAATATTTAACATGATGAAATAAACAAAATTTACCATATCTCAATACAGTATTATTTTTGTGTACTTATGGAAAGCAAAATGAAATTTTAAAAAATCCCAGTGAATTTCAACTGCATATAATTAGCTTAAAGGCATTACTTTGTACATTGAGAGAGTTAACTAACCAATCAGCTGGCCATCTAGTTGTACAATGATAACTAAATCTAAATCTGTAAAGGACATGCATAGACAATTCTTATTATGACGAAAAAATCTTAAACAATGACAACATTTACTTTACTATATTTACAGATAAAATACAGTCAGGTCTTCAGTTGCAATGTTTTTGTTTTCCAACTGAAATATTTGCATGATAAATATATCAGGTTTAAAATATCTAAAAATGAAGGCATGCACTGGGTGTAAACGAGATAAAACAAAATTCTAAATTAAAAGATTAAAACAATTATTAAACATGAATGACACATTATACAGAAATTATATCAAGTAAATCTTTATTCCTGCAGTCTGGGGTAAAAACTACAGACTGGGAGATCAAAGTTCATGTATATATAGGCAACTTTTCCACAAGAAGTAGATCTTATTTATGTAATTTTGTCTGAAAAGCGAACCAAAAATTCCAAAACCAAATTTTAGATATTATTTGGTACAGAACAAGATATACAATTCAATCATACATAAAAGTAGATAGGTCTAAGCAAATAAAAACTGGTTAAAAATGAAAAAATTCAGATCTGTGGCCAAATCCCAACAGTGTAACAATCTCCAGACAGTGTCATATATTGTACAACATCATGATCAAACCGACGGTCTATTTTTACAAGATTAACTTGTATGGTACAATTTGTCAGAGATAAAACATAGTAATATAGTAACATCAAAGAAGCATAACATAAATGATAGGGTGAAAAAAAAGTTAAACATGTTCAGAATTAGAAAGAAAAAGACATGAGACATAATTTGGACAACACATAAGTCAACATTTACTCCTCATTCTGTCACTACATGTCACTATACATGATTTTTTTTTTCACATACACTACAATTTACATTTAGACAAATAGCATTCAATTTAAAAGCATAAGAGGATTTCATTTATATGTAATAAACATGAATTGATATGCAATATACTTTTCTCTCCCTATTCTTTACAGTATGTTGGTGGTTTGCATGTGTTTTAGTAGTAATAAATTCAGAAATCATCAGGTATTCAATGTAACAAGACTTAGTGCTACTCAGGTCAAATTTTGTGTCAGTACTCCCTGTTCAGCACCTCACATGACTCAATCAAATCCACATTGAATGATTGATCAACAAATTCACTCTAAACATAATAAGCTTACAAAATATCCACTATCAAAGGCCTACACTTAAAATATATGACCAGTACACTTTTCTGTCTTTCCAATAACATTAGGAGGTAGACTGTATCAAGCATAGATAATTTTGCCATTTGATAAAAACAATCACTGTTCACATTGTTAGATAATATGAAACACAAACTGTAGGTTAGGATGTCAACATTGTAACAGCTCAAGGGGTAAAAGCGTAACAGCCAAGCATGTAACAATTTAGCGTGTAACAATTCCAGCAGAACAAACAGCTTACGTTACATAGATCTCAAGCACTCCATATTGCTGTTACTTCTTGTTCACTGAAACACAAAACAAAACATCTATATTAACTGCCATAAGTAAACTTTTCAACATATTCAATCGGCTTTTCCTCATACAAATACTGTATGTGTATTAGATTCACGAAAGCAAATTTTCATGGAAAGGTTCGTTTTAGATGTCTATACAAATATCTAATATAATTTAAGAAACTAGTGTAGAAATATTTGTGCTACACAAGAATTCCAAGATCACATTTAATGTATCTCAAAAACTACAGAAAATTGAAGGAAGCAATTTGTACACAAACAGTAGTCAAACTGCATCATTTTATTCATCTAATATTGGCAAACAGTGAATTGATAAGATTTTGAGTTACATCAAGATATGTCAAGAAATAATATCGCATCTTTAACACACATACAGTTACACAATATGACAAACTGTCACATGCTTTCAGTAGCTGAGACACTTAAAAACAGTGCAATGTGCTTTCTTTTCCTTTTAACAACTCTTTAACATCATAATCAGCTCTCCTTTAATACAAGTTAGGTACTTGAATTTCAAAACACCTTGTTTGTAAAGAGGTTTATCACTTAAATTTCAATAGAAATTACAGAATTTTTTTTATTTTCCTGATGAAAGGAAAACAAAGCTCATAAACCTCTATTTCATGGACAGCAGGCACACAAATAGAACCAATGACCTATCAGCTAGCTGGATAGTTTTTCTTAAATATAAATTTAAAAAAGTTGCCATGAACAAAAATATAACAAGGTGACACTTACATTCTTTGAGTGGTGAACTTGTTACTGTATTTTCAAGGTTCTCTTTAGCGTGCTGAAATGCCTTAGAGGAATCAAACTTCTTGGGAGGAGCTGATTTCTCCTCTAACTTCTGTATCCTACGTTTTTGTTTCACTGTCTGTAGTCTTAATGTCTCTATCTCCTAGAATTATATCATAAAAACTTAGTGTGTTTGTTTTATCTGTTACATGTGAAGAAAAAAATTCCCTAAAAAAACACACACAAATTCATTTAGTTCTTCAAGAATTTTCAATATTATGAGCAAGCAAAAATACAAAGTTGAAATATTAGAAATCAAACATCAAAAGAGATATTATTTTATTTCATAACATTGGTATGTACAGTTTTATTTCATAAATTATGTATAAATGTTTAAGTTATCAAAGCAGCATTCCTCCAGATTCATGCTAATTTTCAAAATTTTGAAAAACTATCGAAAAGTATAATACTATGAAAAGAACAAAGGAAAGTACTTTACACATTGCAAATGGCACCAACAATCCACATAAATTAACCAGACAGGTTAAAATATGGACAAATAGCCCTAAATACTATGTTAGTCACGCACTACAAGTTTATGGCAAAATCAGTATTAAATTGCACATGTAAATTATAACTCGAATCTTTAAATCTTTAATCTCTTTAATTTTCTCTATACCTAGTACATTTTCCTCAGGTAGACTTTCTTAAAATATTTTGACTAATCTGGAAGCATGCAGCGTTCAAATATCAGCAAAATTTAGCAATAGCCAACTGTTAAAATAAAGCCTTATTGAATCAGTGTACTACAAGTCAACAAGTTTCATCAGAATATATATACCTACCTGTTTTAATGCAAAATTTTCATTTTTTATTTTTTCAATATGCTTTATCTTCTGTTTATGATTTTGATGACTTAGAAGATCCACATAACTCTTTCCTAGTCTCTCCATCTCTGCCCGAGTGTCTTTACTCTGCCCTGTAATTATATATATATTGAAGACATTTCTACGACTGATATTTTTTTCTTTATTTCAGAATATTTCTCAACAAATAATGAGTGGAAGAAAATATTTTAATATCTAAAATTGATAATTGTTTGTTTAATTATATATCTATCATGTATTAAATAAGGCTTTATAATATCAATACAATTATCATTTTCTTTCACAGCAAGTAAAGAGTGTATGCTTACATCTGATGGAAAGGAAGTAATAAATAAAACACATTCATTATAAGATTACCAAGAAGAAGTTGTTTTTCCATCTCATAGGAATCAATCTGATCCATAAAAGGTTCAACTTTAGCCTGGAGTTCCTCATACAACTTCTTATAGCTAAAACAAAAAAATCATAGAAAAATTGCTTCAATTCAAAAACTCTTAAACACAATTATTAAAGACAGCAAATTTTATTTAACATTCATAACATGTATGACTGTAATGATAGATAGGAATATTGCTGTGAATTTTGAAATAATATGAAATAAAAATAAATCAATCAAAAATCAATTAATAATCAATATTACAAAAAAAGTAAAATAAGTTATCTTTAAACAAATACAACAAGGGTAATTAGATAAGTATTTGTATCTATGAATTCCCTAACATACAGTATTTTTTGTTAAAATGTATTACGTTTTATGGACCTCATGTTGTTATGACAAAGTTGATAGATCCTTACTCTGACCTTTAATTTGAATAACAATAGATTTAACCACATACATGGACATATGCTTTTTTGTTAACAAACATGTTGTGGTGAAATTCTTATTGTATCGTTAGAATTAGACAGGTCAAAGTTGTATGCATACAATCAGATTCTCGAAATGATTATGTAACAACTTACTGGTCAACTTCATTTTGTAGCTCCTCGGTACTGCTATTGTTTTCTAGCTGAGATTTCAGACCTTGTATTTCCTCCTCATGTCTTACATCAGCAGCTTCACTCTCTCTGTAATATATACCATATTGTCTACATTCTCTGACTATACTCATCATTATAATAACATTAAACACAACAAGGGAAATCATCAGTAAATTTATGTTTTTTTAAATTGTTGTGCAAGTTCAAGAAAATTTTCAATTTTGCAGCCACAAGGTCTTTCTTTGAAGTTCATCTGTCATGGAAGTACACAAAGGAATAAAACAGAACATACATCACACTTACTTTCTAACTTTCATGCAAGAGCGACAAAACCCAATCCAAATAAATTTTGTTTGATTTTTTTTAAAGTTACACTGTCACTGTACTGTTAAGGTCCTTAATTTAGTTCAATAACTAACACATATTTCTATCATGATCTGTAGTTCTGTACAAAATCTCTACAAACTTCAGCAATCAACATATTTAATCATACCATAAAAGATAATGAACACTGCATTCATCATTCAAATTAGAGATATGATGTTGTATATGTCAAAGCAAATACATGTTTAATAACAGGGTCCGTACTCTCATTGACTGAAAGGGGTGGATGGACCCTCATTAAGCCTTGAATACATGTTTAATAATCAAACACAGAACCTATCTCATCTCAAAGATTAACATAATATCTTTTGTAAAGTTTATAAATTCAAGCCTTTACAATTTCGCAATACAAGAAAATAGTTCATATCAAACTAATGTTAAATTTTCAAGTCTCTGAATCAGTTTATAGAAATAACATATGTCTTTTAAATCTTATGGCATTCTTTCATATTATACAGAAATCTTAATCACTTTGAAACCAGCTTGTTTCCCTGAGTAAACAATTTAACTATGTTATTGGGAAAGAATTATTACTAATGTGTTAGTAAAAACAAGTATGGGAAAACTACAATCAAATACACAACATACTATATAACATGATATATAATAAAGCAGGGTCACTCAAGCTGTCTAATGTTATGAAAGTTTGTGCTAGCAAATCATGCAAGTGATCTAGTAAAAACTTACAACTTTTATATAAAACAATGCTCAGATTGCTTCCCAAGGCATTACAAATTTTATGTCGAGAATAACTTTAATATATATCTGAATAAACAACTAAACAGACTGGTGTAATCATGACAGGACAGAATTTTCACATTTTAATCATTAATTCATGACAGAAGCAAAACACATGGGAAACAGCCTCAACAAATTACATATAAACATATATAAAGATTGGTGCAATGCATCATGGGAAACAAGCTGGGTACCAAACAATACTCTCACCTATATGATGTTGGTTGTTTCTCAACAATCTGGTACCCAGTAAAGGTAACACAGATTAACTTCTCATAAAGGTAGTTGCTATACCTGAGGGGGCAGTGAGTCATTCATTATTTTGTCAATAAGGCATATCATATGTTTGCATATTACATTAAAGAATTCTGCCAAGGATAAAAATTGAGAAAATGGTTCTTGTATTGGATTATTATCAGACTACTAGTGTAAACATCTTATATACAAGGTTGCAGTCATCTAAGCAGGAGTTTCTAAATTTCATATAAAAACAATCAAGGTTATTTAAAACTTCTCCAAATAGGTGAATAAAGAGCGGAAAATAAGTTGACCCAGACACTGTTAGTAACATAAAATACATAAAGCATCTAGAACTTGCAAATATTAACTATCAAAATCTTACACTCTTAATGAGCAGAGTTGGGTAAAAAACACATAACTAGTGAATTAAAAACTTAGTAACGGCTTAACATTTTTTATCGAAAAAATGTCAATATCAAAATTTTTCAATTAGTCATAATGACTTACGTCATCTATTTTAGTCATTTAGAACTTTATATTAACAATGATTATACACTGAGATAAACAATAATCAACATAACATAAATAGTTCTTGATGCTAATCAAATACACCTTTCTGAACTTACACAAATCAAACAACAAAATCAGTATTTTGAAACTACTAACAGAAACCAAGAACAATAATCTGAAAGCTACTAAGCCCTATAACACCATGTCGTTAAAATACTAGTGATACTTATTATTGCCAATAATCAGTGACTTACTTTCTAAGTGATTCTACACGTTCCTGGAGATCTACAGCCTCTCTAGCTGCCATAGTCAGCTCAATATCATAATCTTCACACTTCTGCTGTAACTCCTCACACTCTTCACACTTCCTGTAATTATACAATTATCATTCCACTATGTTATATAGGAACACAAAGACACAATTTGTATAACATTTTCACTCAAAAAAGTGAAGTCATTTAAAGAGGAAAGCTTTTTAAAACTATGATTTTCATGTTATATTGAACAAGACTTACATGATAACTTTTCTTCCAAGACGTTGAGGCTTTGATAGATAAATAATAAATAGTGCACATGGATAATATGTCGGGGAGATCTCAATCTGACTAAAGTTCAGATCTAATTTCTTCCATGTAGATCTGATTACCACCGTAAATGTGTCGCCTTCTTTATAATTTGGATTTCCCGAAAAACTATTTTAAGTCATGCAATCGAACCTGTTTTTATACAGGCATTAGAAGAAGTATCAAAATACTGTTATCTGTGGAAGTTGTTGCTTTTTTTTAGACAAAAAAAATAATTTTTAACAAATCAACTTGAAATAATAGAATCAATTTTTAATGGGCAAGATTTTTTTTCAGTTTACCTGTCAGCTTTATGGGCAATGCCATGTTTATTCTCGAAATCATAAAAATTACCTACTCAGTATTGGTTTTCCAAAATTTACATTAGAAACTGCATCGTTTTCAAAATAATGAAAGCTCGCCAATGATAGGTTGTTTGAAAGACCACGAGAAGTTGACTACCTATTAGCGGATGTCAGATCCTTATACAAAGCATTATCTAGGAGCTGATTTTAATCAGCTTGGGGACATCTTGACTGTAACTTACAATATATATACTTTTCTATTTTTTCTAATTACCATCTCTATAGATTAAACAATTTTCATGCCATTTATCAGGTTGAGTTTTAATGAGTGAAAGTTATATGACAATACTTAATTTTACTACTGATGGAATACCAATAATTGTCCTCCCTAACTTCAGGCATTAGAGGGTTACATAATAGAACCTTCAATCAATCTACCAGTTGCAGGCAATTCTAACAGCTTATTTATAATTCAAAAGGACCCACAGCAATTAGAGAGAAGTGCTTTTCAGTATATGATCTCAACCACTTATCAACTAAACTTCCTTAGTAACCATTTTACTTCTTCTTTAAAATTTATGTAACTTTTACAAAAACTAGAAATGTGTTCATAGGACATGCATGCATAATAATGATGTTACAGAAGACATATGTATATCATAAAGAAGACTATAGATAAATGATTTACATTTGTAAATGCTCATTGTAGTCCTCTATTTGTTGTTTATAATTGGACACCTGTTGTGATGACAAGGTTAATTGTTTCTCTTGTTCCCTACATTTCTCTAACACTTCATCACACTCACTTGTTTTCCTGAAATAAAAATATTACTTATAGTTGTATAGATAAACTAATAAAATATTTATAATAAACTGATACAAGAAAGATATCAGAATGTAATTTAGAATGTGATAGTGGATGTGTCCTAAAAAACTAGTCAAACCTGTAGACAAGTCTTAGGAAGTTAAAGAAAAATTGCAAGTTCAAAAAAGATTTCTGAAAACAGGTACACTTCAAACCATTTGTTGCCATCAAGTTTCATATTTTCCCTTTAAAGTCTTCATTGACAGATATCTGTATAGTCTGTATAACCAGGGACCTTAAAATAAAATTTTCTCTAAATTTTAGCAGTAAAATGGTGGAGATATAGAGTACAGTTTACTTACGTTTTAAGTGAGAGATTAACCTGGTAAAGTTCTTGTGTAAGCTGGGCAACTTGTTCAGACAATGCTGACAAACTTTTATCCTTGGTGTTATTCTTCTTCACAAGTTCATCCCGCTCATTACACCGTCTGAAAATAAAATATAGATATGAACACAGGCAAATCTATATGCACCCTTGTTCACTCTATGTTGTAAAGCTATAAAAATCTGCTCCTTGCATATGATAACATATAAATATGAAAAATCCTGGCAAAATTGCAGAGGAAAAATTAGAAGATAGATATTACAGCTCCTATGTGACCTTTCAATGAAGATCGTGTTCAGTTTTGAAATACATGTATATCATATTAACACAACAATAATAAAACTAACAAAATACAATTATGTCTCTTAAAGAAATTTTAAACTTTAAAGTTTGATAATCGGACAAAGTCAGAACAGAAAGAAAACAGGAATGAAAAAAAAGCAATAGGGAAAAATAAATGCAGTTCTGGTAATGGACATACTTGATAAAATCAGCCCTTGTTTGTTGTAGACTACAATTCAAATCTTCAAAACTCTCTTTCTGTACTCGTAATTCCTCCACTAGAATTTCCTTTTCATTTGCAATATCATCGGAATCCTTACACTTACTGAAAATCAGCAACAAAAATTATTTACCATAAAAAATACACTAAATATATACTTGTATCAGGAAAATTGAAAATTCTTAGCAAAAAAACTTTAATATCAAAATTCATTATATATTTTCAAAAGGCATATGATTTCTTATTTCTGTTATTTTTTATTTTACCTTTGAATATACTCTTTTACAGTTTGCTATACATGTGTAAACAGTATGTGTAAACAATATATACAGAAAAATAGTTTTATGGCATGTTTTAAATTTAGGCTTTGATATCACAACAAAAATAGTAGTAACACTTTTTTTTCTTAAAAAAGAAAAGAAAGCCTGCAAACAGTGTAAACTTAAAAACAAAACTATTTAAACTGACCTATCATATGCAAGTTGTAAATCATCAAGCTGTGCTTGTTTGTCTTGGATGAGAACATCTTTCTGTTCAAGTTCCTCCTTCATCTTCGTGTTTTCTGTTTCCAGCTTCTTACTATCTGTTGTTGCCCTGTAAACATAAAGTTATCTCAAACTGTGGGTTACAACATTGGATATTTATCATTTCTATTCTAAATGGTCAAGGTCTTTTTTTCTTTTCTAAGTTCATTTCTAAATTCCTTTCATTTGAGGTCTTAACTTTAATGTCCAACATAAGAATGAAACAACATTTAGTATATAAGGAAGTATTACTGTGAAATCATCATTATTCGTGGGGCACGAATTTTCGTGGTTTTCGTGGATAGGTCAATCCACGAATTTAACACCCGACGAAATTTTATCCCACCAAACGCTTCTTACCATGTCTCTGTTCCATATATCACAACATGCGTCGGCGCTTTTCCGGCCGATATTTGTGGTATGAATGTATATTATAATCAGGTCAGTGACAAATTAAATCCATAAATAGTTTAACTTTGCAATATTTAAGAAACTTGAAAGAAAAATCGATTGTATGTCTTCAGTTTGCTGTCACAAATGTTCGTCGCATGTAAACATCAGGGGACTACTTGATCGTTGTAGGCTACTTGATTGTGTTAGCCAGAATACGTGACATAATCGAGTAAATATGGGAACCAAGTGCATTAATTATCCCCGATAAAACTTTTAACGACTAGTGTTTATATGATCCATTTAAATATATTTTTTTCAATATGTATTTGTGTGACTGCTATTCCGAAAATATCAAAGAAGCCGTCGTCTTTACACTAGATGCACACATACATGTATGTAACTGTATTGAGCCATTTACTGGTATTAATTTATATGCATATAAATTTACACAGTCGATGTGATGTAGTGTGTAGTTTTGGACTAATTCGGGGTGTTAACTTTTTTACTGGCTGGTTAAAAATTGGCAGATGTCGTATAATTTATGCGATGTTTACATTGGCGAATTATAGGGGCATATAATGGAGCTGCATATCATGTCACACAAAGGTGTTAATTGCAGTCAATTATCGGCAGTAATTGTGTTACTGCCAGAGGCCAGGATTAAATTTATTGACAAGAGCTGTGTTATATACACGGGGTAAGTAAAACAGCGCAGTGATTAAGTGAAATATTACTTTCCATTACTTTTTTTTTACAAGAAAATGAAAATCCACGAATTTAAGAACCCACGAAAATGCCTGTTTTGATAAAACCACGAAATTTCATGCCCACGAATACAAATGATTTCACAGTATTCTCTTAAATCTATGTAGCTGAATGACTGATGACACATTCTGTGCAAAAAAAAATCATGATTCAGAAACAAAGGTACCATCTACTTAACTACAAAATAGTTACTAATATTACATAACCATGGATGCAAGTTAAAAAACATCTGAAAACCCTGAATTTAGTATTATTTCCAATGGTTTTATATGGAAAAATGTGATTTCTAAGTAGGAAAAAACCCACAAAAAAAACCAGAATTTCATGCAAATGCCTGAAAGCTTGCACGCATGAAGTAACAGGTGTAATACATACGTATCTAACTTGGCCTGCATTGATTGTAACTGTGCTGCATTACTAAGCAGGTCTATTCCATATTGTTCCATATCTTTCTCTATTTGTTGTTTCTCCTTTCTCACTCTCTCAATCTCATCTTTACAATCAACAATTTCTTTCTGTGTTTCCTCTTTAACCTGTTCATTCTCCATCTCTAAAACTAAACATGAAATAGGACAGCATGAAAAAAGAGTTCATTAATTTTCTGGCAAAATCTGCAATAACCCTGAATCAAAGCTTCAGATAACTTGACAAAGTAGAACAGGATCCGGTTGTTCAAAACATTGGTTAGTGTTAACCAGTGGTTAAATTCATTATCCACTGGTTAAATTTTGTCTGTTGGATAAATTCTGTTGCTCAAAACTTATCCAGCGGATAAAATGCGTTATCCAGCGGTTAACTTTAACCAGTCCTATGACCACCGGATAATGCCCTTAACCAGTGGTTAGTCATCATCATTAAAACAGTAAAAATCATTAAAACTTGTTTAAAACCAGATTATTCTTAAAAATATATGTTTATTTTTCTTAACTAGAACATTTCATATAAAATGCATAGGATTAAATTGAAACATTTATGAAAAAAGTGCTTTTAGAACCCTTTTTCAATCTAAATTTGTTGTTGTTGTAGTTCAGAAAATTCAGTTAAACAGTCATAACTTTCTTATTCTTTAATAAAACATACAAGTGTTGGTACTCATTTTCTTAGTTAGAACATTTCTCATCTAATGGAAGTAATTTCAATTCAAAATTTGAAAAAAAATTGTTTTTGATTTTTTTCTTATGTGTGTCTAAGGGAAAATAAATCTATCAATACTTTAAGGTCTCTGATATACTTTTTGTTAAATTCCAAAAACAAGAAAGCACAAAACATGCAAAATTATTTTTTGGGAGCTTTTTGATTCTAATAAATTTATTATTCATCAAAAAATCAGCCATTTTGTTTCCAGAATCACTAACCAACCCTGTTGCATTGTGGTACTTAACCAGTGGATAAACACGCTATCCACTGGTTAGGTAGCCAGTGTACTATCCAACTGTCAAACAATGAAATTTTATTCACTGGATAGCTGGCCGCTGGATAAGGATTTAACCAGTGGATAAGTTATCCAGTGGTTAATTTTAACCAATGTTTTGAACAACCGGGTCCTGTTGTCTAATCTTCTAGCCAGAAACAACAGTCTTTATTCCACATGAATTACATTGTATTACACAAATATTTGTTTTGACTTCAAAATACTTAAATCACAAAAGATTTCTTTGAAAATTTGCAAATTAATGACTTGAGAAACACGAGAAATGTTACCTTTAATCCTGCACTGTAGTTTAGCAATTTCAATATCTAGTTCCGACTTATCTGTAAGCCAGTTGTCTAATTCATTGGCCATTTGATCTTTCTGTTCTCTCAAGCCTTCAACTTCTTCAGTAAGGGCAACAATCTTTGAATGTGTTTCCATTCTTTCTTTCTCCACTGCATTTGAATGCTCATCAAAATCAGCTTGAAATTTCTCCAAAGTTGTCTGTAATGTTTCATTTTGTTCAGATAGTTCAAATGCTCTTTTTTCAAATCCAGCTTTCTCAGTGTCAAGTGTTTCAATTCTTATCTTCAGTTCTGGTATTATTTCCATTGCTTTGTTTGCCTGAGAAACAGTTTCTTCAGACTCACATTTTACAATTTTCAATTGAGCCTCCAAGTGTCCAACCTCTGTATGCAATTGAGATTTCTCATAAACTAAATCACCCAGTTTGTTCTGTAACTGTACTAGCTCTGCTTTATCAGCATCAAGCTGGTTAGTTAACTCTTCAATCTTATTATCTGAAAGGGTTTTCTGATCTAACATATCCGTCTCCATCTTCTTAACTTTATCCTCAGTATCACCTAACATACTCTCTGCCCTTGACTTCTCAAACACTAACTGTTCCACTTGAATCAGAAATTGTTTTTTCTCTGTTTCCCAGTTTGCTTCAGCCTGTCTCAACATTTCTTCAAGTTTATCATTTTCTTCTTTTGTTCTACTCAACAATTCCCCAGTTTCCCTTAAAGTTGCTGCAAGATCTTCATTCTGGGCTTGAAGCTCAACAATTCTTTCGTGCAAATTTGCAGTTGTTTCATTAATCAAGGTTTCCCTTTCTTGAAGTGAGGATATTTTTTCTTCTGTTTCTCTACATTTGGTTTCATGTATGTTTTGTAATTCTGCAAGCTGTTGCTGAAGGATCAAGGTGCCTGCCTGTAACTCCTCAGAATTGGCTGTTAGCACCCTGGACATAAACAAAATTACATTAAAACGTCATTCAACAGTGACAATGATTAACAGTCTAACATAGAAAACACAATTCCAGACATAAAATATTCTTTCCCAACCTAACATCAATAAATTACGGGAAAAAGTTGTGTCTATAAAGACCAAATAAATATTCTTAGCATGAACCTACACAATTTGCCATATATTAAAGAGTAGAAAATTATATTATTGTATTGTATTGAATTTGTATTATAATCAACTTTACATGATGGCTGAAAATAAAATATAAATGAATAATTTGAAATAAAATCATAAATCTGTATGCTTGACTCTTAAACAGATGCCCAAGGGCAACATGTAGGGCCCACTGTCATATCTGACCTAAAGCGGTCCTTGTGAGAGAACACTGTCTTATGATGTTGATCATAGGTGCCAGGATTTTTGAAATTCCATGAACTAGTGGTAGACTTATGGTGCGGACAAACTGTTTGAGACCTTATTTTTGCCTGACCAATGTACACTAGCTCACACTGTAGACTCTTATATCATACCTAAGATGTTCTGTTCTATTTGCTTGTTCTGTAGACATCTGTTTTACTTGATCTTTCAAATTTTCATTGCTGTCCATTAAATTGTCTCTAAAATATAAAGGTAAAACACCACAAAATAAATGATTAAAACTATATTCTATTGAGAGAATTACATTTAAGAATGTGAATACTCCTCCCTGTCTATTATTCTCTGTCAATTGCTTACATATTTGTAAATATCTTGAATTTTTCTTTATTTTTACACTTAATAGGGCATAATGAAAATTATAATTAGCCATGTATTATATGCATAGCTTTTGTTAAAAGAGTGGACTACCATGAGCTATTGCAGGTTTCAGTCTAATTTCTCTCTTCTCTAATGTGTAAATTATCTACATGTGTATATATCTTGAATAAAATATGTTTGAATTAAGAATGTCCTCAAATTGCTGTGATATGCAGTCTTGCCTAGCTGTTTACTTGTGGCACAGGCCTGCCATTATAACAGCTTACAAGGTAGAATTTATAGAATGATCAACCAAGTTTGTAACAGAAAAACAATATGTCACTGCTACATTAATTATAAGAAAGAAAGTATTTTTTGTTTGTTTGATTTGGGTTTTATGTCACACTGACACAGTATAGGTCATTTGGCGACATTCCAGCTTTACTTGTGGAGGAAGACCTCAGGTGCACTTCCGTGCATTTTTTTAGGCACGAACGGGCACCTGAGTAGAACCACTGACGTTCCGTAAGCTAGCTAGATAGCTTCCTCAAATGAAAGAATCCAAAAGCCCAGTCAGATTCGAACCCACAGCGGTGAGGGGCAAGTGGTAAAGAAAGTATTACCTTGATCAAATTATGATGCGTAACTAAAACATTTTGTTAAACTAACAACTGAAAAGGTATTTTTTCTTAAATCAGTATGCTACATAGGCTTATCTAAGGTTGAACATACCTTTGTTCCTCTAACAACTTTCTGGCTTTAACCACTTCTTTTATTTCATTACGAACAGCTAGAATTTCTTCTTTAAGTTTCTTATTCTCTTCCATTACACCTGACATCTTGTTTTTCAATGCTTTTGTTGTGCTATTGCACTCTTCCACCGAACGTGCAGGCTTATGACTGGACCCCTGAAGTAACACCAAATTTTATTAAATACATATTTTTACACTCATATGCTGTTATTGTGACAATGCAATAGCTGACTTAAGTGGATTGCTAATACAAACATTTTTTCTTGCTGTTACTCATGAAATGATTTTCTGATTGGGTATAACTACAAAATGTATAATACTAGTACATTATACATAAACATTTAAACAATGAAATGTATGTTGATTATTATCAAAAAGTGATTTATTTCATGATTAATATCACATACAGTTGCCATCAAAAATATTGATCAAATCTGTTATTCCTCTAAAAAAAATCCCCGAAAAGCTATATATACACTACCTGTGGTGGCGGGAAGAGTTGTTTGACAGGTGTTTTACCATTGCTGATGGTGCTTGCATTTGCACCTGCACATACACCATCTACAAATAATACATTAAAATGCACATAAAGTTAACTTTTCAAAATTATCTCACCAGTGATTTTTTTCAATTTTCAAAACAACCTGAGGCTTTCTAAAGGTGAAAATATAGCTATATAATTCAGAAAAGGGGAAAATCAAATTCCAACAACTGAGAATGGAATTTACTCACACATTTTAAAAAAAAAATTCCAATTTCAATTCAATTTAACATGCACAGTACATAGCAGAGGCAAACTTCTAGCTGATGTAAGTCAGCTGTTGTTATGTCATAATTCTGCAGTTTTCTGTCTTCAAAATTTTTAACATTCACATTTCAAAGCCATCTTTTGAGTAGATTTATTTGGTAAAGAAACTGGTAATACATCACATAGTACTGAGGCACAGCCTTCATGAAGGAACCATAAAATGTTTTTTTTCTTTTCTTTCAATTCATACTGAATTAAAGTATTATTTCAAGCTTGTCTTTTCCTTACTAAAATGAGCATTTATTTTATGTATTCTGACAAACGCTTTAAAAGGTATAAAGCATTATTTTTTAAAAATATTTTATAAACTATATAAGGGTAAAATTATGTTGTAACAATCTTATGGTTGATTCTCTAAGAGTTGAAACATAGAATATCTACACCCATAACTGTCTACTGTACATAAAATAAAATGTTCCAGAAAAAAATATTTAATATAATTATGCTGGTATTCAAAGTAGGAGTTTAACCATTCAGTAATGCTTTCTGACATGCTTCATTCCCTTTTACGGAAATAAAGAAACATACTTTTTTCATACAGATATTTTGGGTTGTTGTTTTTTTCAAAATTCAAAATATCATTAATTTGTTAACTTCAGGTAATATACCCAATGTAGCTTTAAACATTTTACTTGCAAAATTTACCTTTAGGATTTTTAAACCTTTCAGATTTATCTACTACAAATCCACGAGCTTTATCTTTTTGCTTCGGGTCATATGAACCAGGAGGTGGGGCACATCCTGAAACATAAAATATAAATATATACAATTAATAATCATCACATAGAAAAACAAGAGCCCGGTTTGAACACAGTTTGCACAGAGTGATGCTTCCCGAAAAGGTTTTGGACATAGGAAAATACACCTCTTGTAGTTTCAGAGTTATGTCCATGGACAAAGTTCAAAGTGCAATAATTCAAATATTAGGCAAGGCAGAAATACTGTTCTTTGCACTGGACTTCTAATTAATGAGATCTATCTACTTACAAAGTTTCTTTTTGATATCTCTTATGGTTTCCCAGTTAAGTCCCAGACAAAGTAATGAAAGTTCAAAACGTAAAAATTAACAAAGGGCAATAACTCCAAAAAAATTAGGCATGGCAGAGTAATGGTTCTTGTGCATGGCACATCTACCAAATAAGTTCTATCTACCTACAAAGTTCCATGCTGACATCTTTTATAATTTTAAACAGTTATGTTCCTGACAAAGTGTAAAAATGAACAAAGGGCAATAATTCCAAAATTAGGCAAGGCAGGGTTACAGTTTTTGTGCACTGCATATCTACCAATTAAGATCTATCTACCTACAAAGATTCAGGTTGATATCTCTTATAGTTTTAGAGTTATGTCCCCGACAAGATTTTTCTAATAGGGGAGATAATTCAACAAGAGCTGTCACAGGAGACAGCGAAGCTCGACTAATAAAATACTGGTTGCAGTAAGGAGGACAAAACTATGAAAGAAAAATCAATTATGTATAACTATGTATTAAGTTATAGTAAAAAAATAACATTTGTTAACATAAAGTCCAAGATCAAGAGGAATGATTCTTGAAATAGTCACGCTAGAGTTATGAACCTTGTCACACAACATGTGTGTAATGATAAGAAATATATATTTAAAGTTTGAAGTAGATACCTTAAAAAGTAAAGAAGTTATAATATTTCTTAAAGAAAATCCTAAGTTCAAAGAGAGATAAATCTGTAAATATTGCTTCAAGAGTTATGAACATTGTCACATAAATGTAATTGATGATAAGGAATAAGTATTTGAAGTTTGAGGTAGATACCTTTAAAAATAAAATAGTTATTGTAATACTCATTTTTCTAGTAAAAAAAATCAAAGTTTATGGGGAAATAATTCTTGCAATTTTGGTGCTAGAGTTATGAACCTTGTCACATAAGATGGGGATGATGATAAGGTACATATATTTGAAGTATGAGGTTGATCCCTTAAGAAATAAAGAAGAAACAGTAAAAAATAGTATTTTTTGAGGAAAATTCTAAGTTCAAGGGGAGATAAATCTAAAAATATTGGTGCTAGAGTTATGAACCTTGTCACATAAGATGTGGATGATGATAAGGTACATATATTTGAAGTATGAAGTTGATCCCTTTAGAAATAAATAAGTAACAGTAAAAAATAATATTTTTTAAGGAAAATTCTAAGTTCAAGGGGAGATAAATCTGAATATATTGGTGCTAGAGTTATGAACCTTGTCACATAAGATGTGGTTGAAGATAAGGAACATATATTTGAAGTTTGAAGTTGATACCTTAAGAAATGACAAAGTTATAGTGAAAAAAAATTATGGGAGTTACTGCCCTTTAATCTGAAATCTGGACACGGACGCCGACACCGGGGCGAGAAGGACAGCTCTCCATATACTTCGTATAGTCGAGCTAAAAATCGGGCAAAATAGAGTTATGGTTCTTTGACACTGCACTCTGCCTCAAAGCCCACTACCTTTGTCTGAAGTTTAAACAAATTATCTCCAAGAGTTTTCAAGTTATGCTCCAGGGACAGAAGGAAAAGGCCCTGACTATATGCTTTCCCTCCGAGGAGCATAAAAAGAAAAACATGTGCATATATTGATATATATTTGATCCAAAAAGTTAAATAAAGTATCTAGCAAGTACATGAGAGCTATTCAGCCACAAAATTTTGAGCTGATATCTCCTTAAGATTGGGAGTAATAGCCTGCTAAAAAATAAAAATTGCAAGTTAACATTTATAGACAAAGGAGGGCAGTAACTCCCACAAAAAATATGTACTGACTTGTCATTCCTGTCAACTGCATTCCTTTTTACTGTGATCTATCCTCCAGTAAAGTTTCAAATTAATATCTCTACAGAAACAAAGGGCAGTTACTAATAAAAATCAAAGCACTGAATTTGTTTTAGTTTAATTTAACCATATTTTATTGCCTATATAGTATAGTATACATGCAAATATACACACAAAATAGAACAAGAAAACAAAAGCAAATGGGTTAGGCAACAAGTTCTTACAACATTACATAAATTTAAGCCCTTCTCAGGTAATTACCATTCTCAGTGAATTTGTTGGAGTCACAAAAAAAGCATTATTTTTTATAACCGTTCTTTTGTCGTGACACTGTGTATGACAATATTGAGTACTGAAGTATCAGATTTATTCTTTTTAAAATAAGTATTCATATCTCAGCCACTATAAAATCAAAGGCCTTCAATATTTTAACTCTGATATTAATTCGAGAGTTAACCTTACTCATTGCAGAAAGTTAGTTGTTGTAGACTAAGAGAGATCATATTAACAGAAATACACATGTAAAAGGAAACCAATCAATATGACAAAAAAAATCATAGTCATCCTTCACAATCCTGCCACACTATTCTCTGCCCATAACATTTTTTGTACATCAGACTAATTTTTATTGCAAAAATGTGACCCTTAGTACAAGGTTTTGTATTTTTCTATTTCATATAACAATTAATAGACCCCATGGACTGCCTTGGACTGAAATTTTAGGGAGAAGTTACTATTCCCTTCTTGAATAATAGCGAGAAGTTTTTTTAATTTAGGGAGATGTGATGCTTACATGTAACATCTCATCAAATCAATCTATAACATTGGATTTGTTGTGTTTTTTTTTTCAATTTTATTGCACAAATTAGAATTACTAGAATTGTGTATGTCTATATAACAAGTATGATATGTAACCATGCATATAAAAATATACTTGTATACTTTATTGCATATACATATAAAATGAAGTTATGAACAAATTGTTAAGTAATTTTGTATCACCAATTAAGTTTTATGTTACACCCATAGATAAGATTAAATTTATTGACAAGCGCAATGTGATGTGTAAAGGATTTCAGGACTTTGCATCTCCTGGACATTTCGGCCTCAAAACCCTGGTCCAGATACCGTGTAAAGACCTGTATGTAGGGAAAGCAAAAAAAGTGTGGCAAAGTCAATTTCGCTTAAATGTTCCAGGGCGCCTCGAATTTAACTCTTTTGGACAAATTTCTAACTAGCTAAAACTGAATTCAACTAGCACTTTTTTTTATTTCTGCATAAAAGGTTTAAACATATTGTGTGACAGCTGACATAATCATGAAATTGGGCATGAAAAAAATTATAATACTTCAATTTTAAGTTTAATTATTTGATGTGCTGAAAGACAAAGTTGTTGCTGGATATAGAAAATAACAAAATTAAAATTGTAATTTATTTGGACTGCCCGGGGTACCAATCAGCAACGTAACTTTCTACTCAAAAACTTGATTTAGGGGACAGGAATTTTTATCAAATGTCAATCTCCATGTAAAAAAATAATAATGCAATATTGTCGCCATACTGACAATGTCCGGTCTGGATTATGCGCACAACAATCGGCGCAAAATATTTTGGCAACATTTCCATCGTCATTGAGTTTGTACGTAAGACTGATGTGCAGTTCTTTCTTCCATTTTTAAACTGTTTTAACTGAAGGTCTGATTGTCTTTCTTTTGATAGCCTGTGAAGACAGCAAGTGCGTGCATTGTTTATAACTCGGCTACCTGCGAATATTACGCCCATTCATATTTCGGATTTTCCTGACGAGCGTATTCTGTTTTTTCTTCAACTCGCAAAAAATTGCGAGTAGTCATAAATCTAACTTGCAAAATCATTTTTCAACAAGCATTTTGCGAGTGTTAAATTGGAGCCCTGTGTTCAAACTTAGGCATCTATTTTTTCTTAGTTTCTTAGTCAATCAAATCACCCTGTTGAGGGACCCTACATTATCTTACGTCTCAACTTCAACTACTCCATGGCATGCAAGACTGCACCATTCCTGTATAAAATGATTACTTCCTAGGCATTGACTTCTGTGCACACATCCTTTCACCAGTCATAAATTATTTAAAAATTATAACAAATAACATGAATCGAAATAATTTATTTTTGGCAGTGATAAATAAGGACGATATCTTCCTCGTGTGGCACTTACCTTGGATTTCGTTGAATCTTTTAACGTTTGCTCGAGGGAAAGACATAGTTTTTATAATTTGATTTGGGAACGATACTAAAATAAAAGATTTAATACGAGAGTTAAAAATTTACATATTCTCCGCCAATGAATTTGAAAACAATTTGATTGAACCAATCAGGACGATTTTCTATCGGCTATGTCTAAACAATATTCAAAATAGCATTATCATCCATCGGGGAGCGTTTAGTATTTTGAACACTGCTAAATATTTTCCTTCTATATTTTATAGGAAACTATGAACTACGTGGAAGGTTGCAAAATTCAAAAAAATATATTTATGTGATATAAAAGCACATTTATATTGTATAATCCTATATCTATGTTGTGAAAAATGAATATTTATGTAGAAAAATACTGCATTTGTATTGTATAAAAATTTTAAGTTATAGTCATTCAAAACATATACAATATATAAATGCTGAATTTTACCATATAGATATTTATTTTTTGCATCATTAATGAATTTTTTTTTTAAATATAAAAACATATCACATAAAAAATTTTTTTTTGAATTTTGCAACATTCCATTTGCCATTTTTGCAATGTATCTAATATTTTATGCTTTTGCATAAAAAAAAATGCTCAATATCACATGCAGATAAAATCCTGACCAGTTCCTTTATAGACTTCATGGTTAAACTTATCCTCCAGGACCTTAACTGGAAAAAACATATATTCAGCAAATGTGAACAGGACACTGGGCGTAATTAAACATAATGTCATTATTACTACTACTACTACTACTACTACTACTACTACTACTACTACTACTACTACTACTACTTCTATTACTACTACTACTACTACTACTAATAATAATAATAACTTTATTTTGAGAAGGTGACATATTAAGAGTACATAATAAACATACAACTTATTTCCAATATGGCCTTCTATACATAAATAAACAGAAAACAGAAATAACAATAAACAGCATTATAATTACGACAAATACTTGCAAAATACATAGCATTTTTGTGGATTATAAATAATAACTTATAGAAATTAGTATCTTAACTTCGTATGCACATGCAATCATCAATCAATGTTAACAAAACGCTATAGAGAGCTATATAAATTTCTGTTAAAAATCAATTTAAAGTTTTTAGCGCTTTAAGCTGTATTTTTTATTAAATAATCCTTTAGTTTACCCTTAAAAGATGACAATTTACTTTGTAGTTTTATTTCAGTTGGAAATGTATTCCATAAATGTGCCGCTTTGAATGTAAATGTTTGTTTCATATAATTTGTCCGTGGCCTGAAGTGAATAAGATCATTATTTGTTGAAGAGCGGAGATTATATTTATCATTATTAAAAAAACTGGTAGTTCAGATATATAATGTAATTGGTGCCAGATTATGTTCACTTTTAAAAACCAGTAAGGCCATGTGGTAATTGTAAAAAAGACTACTTTACAGGTAAACATGTGTCACAGAATTCCAAAACACAGTAGGCTAGAGCACACTAGAGACGAGTGCGTCTGGACACCAGGTTAATAATGTCCTACCATAATCTTGTAACAATAACTATCCTCCACAACCTTGAATTCTTAGATAGATTCTCACCGCACATGCATCCCCATTATAGCCTACAACAACTACATGTAAAATCTTACTTTTTCAGATACCCTATCCTTCCTAAACACCACTAACACATGGAAGAAATTTCTAGAACAAATCATAACCTTGCCTGCTATTGAATCACTCAGGCAAGCATTTGCTCTGCTCCCCTAGTTCCAAGCAGTTATTTTACTCTTTGTTCTTATTAAATACAATGTATTTTATACTATACAGCACTTCTGTTTCATACTCTTGATCTTTGATTTCGCATGTTCCCTTATTTTTGATCTGGAAAATAGTTCTCCCAGTTTTTACTTTACTTTCATCTTTCATTAAATGTGGGAGACACACATTGCTCATTGCTTTGTTTTGAGGAGTGGATAGTTATAAAGGGAAAACAAGATCAATTGGAAACACTGTACTTGAGAAAGAATAAGACAGAAATATTATTATGAACAGTGCATCAAAAAGTGTGTCAGGTTAAAATCTGATAGGAAATAAATAATGGTGAATCAAGTGGTTGGAAAAAACCTTTTACAGCAATTGATAATTAAGTGAAATAGGTTGTGGGAAAGACTGAAGAATGACACCTGGTGGCTAGGAAAGGAAAGTCTCCCATTACACTAACGGTCTAAACTGGGCCAGTTTGAAATGCATGTAGTAGTTATATTTGCTGGGGGACTGAGGCAAGCTCCTCCAAGATTCAAATAATTGCAGTTTAATATAGATATATATTTATAAAGCATACAAAATCTTTCTTCACATCTTTCTTAATTTTGAAAACAGAGTTACCCTGGGCCTACATGGAAAATGGAGCTTTGCTGGAGATAGTTTGCCATGACTTGTAGTAAGTCTTCACTGTTCATTTTTTTCTGGTTTTACTCTGATTCTTTGGTGGTATCTACCTAACCAGCTTTCCTGGATAACTAACCAGCAGGTACCAATTTCTCAGAAAGTAACCAACTTCTAATTTTATGTAATTTCTGAATCAGCAGTGACTCACAAATGACTATTAAATACAATGTGTGAGATGGTCATGGAGAAATTTCACCTTACCCTAGGATCCAACTAGCAACCCCTGGATTACTACAATGTAATAGGTAGGGCTGGTACAGTCACTACAGTGCCATTCCTTGAGGACAGCAAATGCTGCTCCAATATTATGCCAGATATAACACTGTAAAGTGTCTCACTCTGAACATCAAATAGCAGTTATGCTGGAACTTTGACAAACAGCAAATAACTGGATCAGTTTCCAAAGCCTATGTTATATAGCCTACATTCCCAGATGCGACTTTCTCCTTGAAAAGTGTGAAAACATTTGGTGTTACACTGTACAATATGCATTTCAATATAAGTTTCTTCTACAGAAAAAGGTCTTGTGTACCACACACTTATCAACAACTGGATGTTTCAATGAAGATCAATGCATACAAACTTCTTGAAAAATTAATGACCTCTTCAAGGTCTGTGAAGCAGCAGCCTTTATCATACAACAATGTAGAAATGAATTTAGATCTTAGTTTGTTTGCTTGTTGTTATTTCACTTTTTCTATATTTGACAAAATATTGCAAATGTACGACCAACACCTCTTCCAATTTCCCAGAAAAGCCCTGTAGATTTCACAATTTTGTCAGTCCATGGAAAGACCACAAATATTTTGGTTTTATAAGCTATCTGAACACGGCCTACCTGCACCAGGAAACTAGTGATGAGGTAAATTTGTCTAATATCTGCTACCCAAGATAAACAACAACTTAATATGATAAGTTCATATATATTTTTATTATTTTCTCTTTAATATATAATATAACATAATATTAAATAACATTTTAGCAAATAAATGCCCAATAATAAGCTACACTAAAGTTTTTGCACGATGATGAAGCCGCCGCTGCATGCATCTTAATAGCTTTTGATCTTTTCTTCCAAACTAAAAATGACTATATTCAGGATGGATCATTTGATTTCATCAACATTCAGATTAGTTCAGTATTACAGAATGTATATATAGCACAAACTGTAACAACTTAACTTTACTTCAGACAATATTAAACTGTGTCAGTATGATTGTGACTAGCTTCCATGGAATTGTTTGAACACATGTTTACTTTCTGCAAGTTACCATCACTTCCATCAAGGATATATATTGAAAATTCCATATTGTTGCTTGAGTTTTTCTCTGTTTTATTCATGTGTTTTACAATTTCCATATCAATTTCACTATTGTTTCTTTCTGTATTAATTTCAGTTTCATTTTTTTCATCACTTTCAATAACTTCTATTTCAGCACTTTCCTTATGTCCTATCTCATCACTTACTTCATTTCTATCATCATGTTTACTCTTTTCAATACTTTTAACTTTTCGTAATGCAGTTTGAAGAATTGTTTCCATCATTTCACTATGTTGTATATACTCTTCCTTTACTTCACCTGGGCTTGTTAAAGTTGCAGGTATATTTTTATCTGCATGTAAATGTGATAGGTCAGGTAGATCTATACTATCTTCTCTGTTTGGAGAGTAAAAGGTTGCATGATCTTGACCTCTGGACTCCGTTTCCAAGCTTATTCCCAGAAGCTTCTCTACCTTTGATTTCTTCTTTCTAGCTTTCTGGAAACATAAAATAACCAAATGATAAATGCATTAATATTCTTACTACAATATATAATTATGAGCCGCATCACGACAAAACCAACATAGTGCGTGTGCCAACAGCATGGATCTAAACCAGCCTGCACATCCGCGCAGTCTGATCAGAATCCATGCTGTTCGCTATTATTTTCTCTCTTGTAAAAGGGTTGGTAAGCGAACAGCATGGATCTTGATCAGACTGCGCGGATGTGCAGGCTGGTCTGGATCCATGCTGGTCGCAAACGCACTATGTTGGTTTTGTTGTGACGCGGCTCATATGTTATCTGGAAAATGTGAGATAATATCATTACATTCTTCAATATTCATATCACTGACTGATTACAGTATCTCAACTACAAACCTCCAGATTCACAAAACTAACAAAAATATTCAATTACATGTATCTGTTGATTTTTTTAAATTTCTTTCAACTTTACACTAGTTGATTAAGTACTTAATATACACTTAATGGTTGAAATTTTTTTTACAAAATTATGTACTACACGCTTTTAAATTACAATAGAATTCAAACCTGATTAAAACTTGGATGTTCACTCTTAAACTGATTTAAACCAAAGTGCCTTTTCTAATTTGCAATATCTTTGTTAAACTATGTATCATTTTCCAAAACAAGAAAATCTGTACGCACTTTATCAGTTTTAAGCATTTAAAAAATGTATGCAAGCAATTTAGCCTGGTTTCATTGATATATATTACATAAAGGTCTCAGAGACATATACACAGAATTAATGTTATGAAATGATTTATTTTATATATAACAAGATGACATAATCTTACCTTGGGCAATGGTCTGTTAGGATCATGTAACTTCTGATGTTGTTGTAATTTTTGCTGGAACAAGAAAGGAATACTAAAGTAACTAAAGGAAATCCTCAATATACAGGTTAAATTATAGTTTACAGTTTAAGTCAAATTATTTATTCATACTGATTTTGATCTGACCATTTAATGCATATGCAATCAATTTTAACCACTAGTGTATAGACATGCCATAATATCTCTACATACAGGATTGTCCCAGAATCTTGGTGACTGTAATGGAGCCATCCTGGTAAATGAAGCATAAATTTGGAATATATTTCACATGCTGCAATGAACTAACAAAATATAGACCATATTATTCTGACTGGAAAAGATCCAATTACAACAATTACAATCAATCATCACATTCCCATCTAAGTCTCTGTTAGTTTTTCAATTATCCTAGAAAGCTGACACCAGGAGGGTATTGCTCAAGACAGCTTTATAATAAACTGGAAATGATGACACACATCCACTGATAGGTATGTGGCCCTTGCTAACAATAATTA
The DNA here is from genome assembly GCF_026571515.1 of Ruditapes philippinarum. Classification (NCBI taxonomy): domain Eukaryota; kingdom Metazoa; phylum Mollusca; class Bivalvia; order Venerida; family Veneridae; genus Ruditapes; species Ruditapes philippinarum. The sequence goes on along the minus strand of NW_026857581.1, from coordinate 278,571 downwards.
TTGGCTATAACTTGTGTACAGATCAATTCTTCAGTCGAGTAATTGTTGTATTCAAATTGTGACCAAACATGCCAACAAGTCTAGTTAAGCAGCCAAAGACTGACTGCCTTAGTAGTGCTAAAACACAAATTTACAAAACAATTCAATGTTTTCAGAAATACGCAAATCTAATACCTATCTTGTCTAAAGAAAATGGCAAAGTGTCTGTACTGATAACCATATACTATTCTGTGACTTACAGATATTCTGTATATCACATTTGAAAACAAGCATAAATTGCAGATTTCATTTTAAAATTTTTGCTTTAATAATATTTGCAAGTTGATATTGGTACACAAGGTTGTTTGACCACTAAGAAAATTTTTAGAATTTTATTAGAAACAATTTTCTATACTGATCAAAAGACACCCAATCCCCACTCCCCAAATCAAGACAAAAGTATGACATGTAGAATATAGGGAAGATATCTCTCATATGTGAACATCTTTAAAATGAAATGCTCTTTATCATAACTTCATCAAATGATTCTATTGTTTGCCTTATTTCACATTTTCAGTGGGTTTTTTTATCACAAGTCCATTCTAACAAATATGTTGAATATTCAACTTTTGTTCCATACCTTGGTAGTAAATGTCTGACTACACCCATCATGTTCACAAGAGAATCTCTTTCCTTCATGGTAGCTACGTATATGAGCATTTAGATTACGCTGATCTAGGTAGGAACGTCCACAGTTGTCATGGTTACAGATAAATGACATACGCCTGTCAGCATGTGTCAACATGTGTTGTTTTAACCACTGCTTCTGACTGAATGTTTTCTTGCATTCTGGGCACTCATGTACTGTAACAAATTTATCAGACTAAAAATAATGTAATTCTATCATATGTTAACTATTTTAATCAAGCTTTGCATTCGTTAACACTTAAAGTCTGAAATCTAAACTTTGAAATGCTATGTATATATATTCCTAGATTATATAAATCAGTCAAGACTTCAATAATGTTTGTAACTAGTTATCTGTTGAAATTCAATATAAATCAAAACAGTCAACCCTAAAAGCATCTGCTTTTTTATTATAAAATGAACTTCATAATAACTACTTTTAAGATATTTTAAGGACTTTCACCTTACATTTAACAATAATTAAATTTATTTCAATCTCAGAAAAGGTTATGTAAATTGTGCCCTAATCTATGCATAACCCTTAACTTGCTTGAACAGGAAGTAATTAGCCTCTGAAACTAGTATAGGGCCCGGCCAGCCAGCCCTACTGTCCAATCTGGTCAGTCACTATACTATTGTTAGCTTCTTATATTGAAATCTCTTAAACTTTGAATGGACTGTTCCAAATTCATTGCTGGACAAGTCAATCATAAATTCAACAGGTTAAAGGTTAATATGAACTATAACGAGAAATATTAAATATTATCACCTTACCTGTAGCATGATCCACCTTTTTATGTTTGACTAGCAATGACCATTTGTCAAACTTCTTACCACACTCACTCTCTGTACATGTGTACCCTGTAATATTAATATATATAGATTGTAACAGTACAAATATGCATCTTGCATACCAAAAAGACATAAACTAAAGTTATATTTAAAAACCTTGACAGTGCCTGTCTTCAATTTTCAAATCTATCTTTCATTACCTCTCACAGTTCTAAGCTAATAACATCACACTGAATTCTTAAATGTAATAGTATCTTGTACAGTTTGTGCTTCAACCAAGATCTGTTTATTGAGAAAAGAATATACACGAATATGGCCCACACCCTTATCAAAATTTTAACCATTAAGCCCCTCACTATTTTGTTTTACAGGGCAAAAAATAAACAAATAATGAAACTTTATATTTGGGAATCACTTTATAACATAAACTACCTTCATGTATTTTCTGATGCCTCTTCAGTTTATTTTGTGTTGGGAACGCCTTACCACACCCAGCGACTGGACAACTGTAATAAATAACAGTCAATCAAATTTATTGTTTTTTTATAATCCATCAAATAAACTGTTTATTATGATTTAACTCAGAAACATGAAACAAGAAAGTAAGTTCATAACCTGCAATTAGTTTACATATACTACAAACATTCAACTAAATTGGGTAAAAATTCAGTTCAAATGATTCTCAATTCATTTTCTTTTGAGCTTTAAATCCGAGTAACTGCTAAATTATAAAACTTTTTTTTTTATTGAGGTACATTATTACTTAGGTACGTTAATAAAGCATAAGGTTCATTATTAGAAAATATACAATATTTTTTACCACAACAGCCTGCCCTGTGCATGCTCTTCTAATTTATGTGTCTTTAATTGATGATGCTTGTTAAACACAGCCTCACAGCCAATCACAGTACACTGAAACATAGATTTATAAATCATTCCACTTCACAATACAATCAAATTACTTTGCTTGAAAAAATATTATTTAAACTTAGAATCGTTGATAGAAATAAATATCATTCTTCAATGCAGAAGTCAAATTTGTCATGTTCTTTCTCAGGGCCTTTTCTAGCCAATTTAGAAAAAGGCGCTTGGCATAAATTGGGGAAAATTCTCCAACATTTTGGGAATTTAGAGTATTTTTTAAAAAGTTGAAAAACTACCAAATCCACGACTTGTATGGGTTTTTTTTTAACATGTGTATAATCATATATCTGTCACTTCTTTTAATGAACAGATCAATTTTTCTTAGAAATTGGAACAGTTTAATATTTTTGTAAACAGGGACTATAGTTGCATTTTTATAATTTTTATAATCATCAGACACGATCCCCATTTCCAGAGAATTATTTTACCATTGTAGTTACTGAGCAGATTTTAAAGATTTCATTTTCAAGTTTACGCAGTTTAGTCATAGTCTACCAAGTGGTTAAGGAAGAGATGTTGTTTAAAGAAATAGTGCATACCAATAGATGGACAACACATGACAGACACAATATAATCATAATATTGTTGCGTCCCGTGCGGATGGCTCTTTAATAACTGCTGTAGACTGTTATATGTTTTATTACTTAAGGCCGCTTCTCTATGCAATCTGTTCATGTACTTTTGTATAATAAGTCAGCTTTATAACAGCCTTGTGTTATTTTGCTTATGCAATTATAATAATTCACACCACAGACATAGACATATGCTGTATCATATATGCATTATTTAAATATGCCTACTTTGAATAATGCTTGATAATCAGACACTTACAGACAGGATGCGATCACAAACAAATGCTTATTAATAAAGCACTTAAAATTAATAAGCCTATGCAAGACTCATTTGCTGGTACCAATTAAGCAACTTTCAGCTTTTATGCGGCTCAGAAAAACGGACTGACGGACATCAGACGACACATTATGGACTCCGCAGTAAATTAAATAACTTCATGGAATTATAAGTAAAATAAACAAATAACATAAGAATGTTCAAGTTTAACTATTTAAATTTATTTATGTAAGCCCTTAACAATCAACCTTGCGCATTTGTAAAATCCGTCAACAATAATATGAAATATCTTGAATTTCAATATACGATCGTGCTTACAAAATTAACCTTAAGATATGACTCAGATCGGGGCTGGCGCTTGTGTTAAAAACAATAAATAAACAGTTTTAGATGTATTAATACTTAAACTTTAAAATGGAAAATGTTAAACAAAATAGAATTAATTTAACTCTCTTTTAATATAGATTCTAATTCACCTAGGAAAATATACGCAAATTACTATTGCAAAACTTTTCCGGCATAGAATATTGACTTAAGTTTTATTTCTGACAATAGTTCTAATGTAAAAATAAAATAATTATTAAATTCTTGTTAAAGCTTCTTTAAGTAAATTTTGTACTGAAAAAATAAAATAAAATTACTTTTCAATGTAAAATAATATTTTACTCTAATGAATACTGAGGTTCTCAGTTGCGGAGTCCTCGCTGCTAACAAAAATCTGCCTTTTATATACGTATTGCTAACAGTTTGCTAACGGTTTACTAACAATATTTGAAACTTGTGAGTTTCTAACAAAATGCTAACAAAGAGGCACCGAAAGGGTTGCTAACAGTGCTAACACTGCTAACGGATAATGAAGTACGAGTTAAAATTACACAAAGCGCCATCAATTAAATCGACAAATCTAATATAGAAAATAATAAGAATACACAATAACGAGGGATCGGTAAATGTGATGCAAAAATAAACAAACAAATTATTATTTTCGTATATATAATTTAACGCTCCCATAGGTAACCTCACTTGATAAATAGAAATAAAAACATGACGTCGTAATTACATGACGTCATCAAATCGTGCATAACCAACATGGCTGACAATAAACACTTCCGGGTTTTAGTAAACAGTAAAATTGCCGATATTAGCGTAAGGGTAAGCTTTCAACATTAATTTACATTGACAATCAATAGTATTTAACATTTTTACAACATATAAACCGTATATAACAGAAAATAAATATGCATAGGTTAACTAGCAGGTAAATAAGGTCGGTGAAATGCGGTGCATCACAATATGAGCAACATGTGCTCAAACCTGAGCTTAGAATGATTGCAACGATTGTAGCCATGATCTTTATTGACAAAAAATATATGAAACTATAATACCTTGTACGTATCTCTTTCATGGCACTGGGCTATATGTTTCTTCAGGGCATACACAGAACTAAATGTGGACTCACAGTCACTCTCTTCACATTCCCAACTGTTAAATATATAGAGGTTTTATTGCATGAATTTGTAGAGACTACTACTAAAATGATAAATACATTTGCATGTTCTGCTATTTTTTATGATCTTTATTCATTCAATCATTAATTAATAAAGTAATAAATTCATTCATTTATTTATTGATGATGATTATGAATTTATCATCAGTGCAGCATTGACATTTCCCACTAGACACTTATGATAGTGCAAGTAAAGTGGCTCACCTTATTAATTTCATGTGTCTCTTAACAGTAAACTTTCACTCCATAAAAGTCTAATCATTTAGTTTTCAAATAGAAGTAAAATAGCACAAAACAGTTCCAAGCCAGTAAGACTTTTACATAAAATGCAAATTCTTATCTAAATTTATTTTGTAAATACTATATATATATATATACCTCTGATTCTGTTCCTCATCTGACACATGGGCAACTTGTTGATGACGACTTAAGTGATCCACTCTTTTAAAAGCTTTGTTACAACCCTCAAAACTACAGATGTGTGGACGCTTTAAAAATACAGAATAATAACATTTTATTGCACAACAATGACATGATGATTCACCACATGTAGCAGTGATAGTTTCTTTCTTTTTATTTTGGTTGGGATTTACGTCACACCAACACAGTATAGGTCATATGGCGACTTTCCAACTAAACTGGTGGAGGAAGAACTTGCAATAAGTTTCTCAGAAATTTATGAAAGTAAAATAAGAGCTGTCGGGAGGACAGCGACGCTCGACTATTCTTTGTGCTTGATAGTAAAAGAGCCTTGATAATGTAAAATTTTCTAAGTTAACAAAAGGGCCAAATTTTCCTTTAAATCCATGTTACTGTTAAAGGCCTTGAAGAGAGTCCTATTATGCTCTCAAAAAAGAGTATAAAATTTCAACTTGTTTCTAAGCCAGATGTCAATAGTATATGAAAATATCTGAGGTGGTATGCAAACTTAAACGTAAATTCTAAGTCAGAAAAGGGGTATAATTCTGTCAAAATGCTTGATAGAGTTACCTCCTCCTGTCTACAGGTTAAGGTCATGATGGTGAACAAGTGTGCAAAGTTTCAAAGCCATATGTCAATGGACTTTGAAAATATTTGAGGTATTACAGAAACTAGGCCGACGACTACGCTCTGGTGACTACAATAGCTCTACTTATTCTTATCGAATAGTCGAGCTAAAAATCATTCTTTGCATCCGTTAAACACAGAGAAATTAAAAATATTTCCTCTTTAATCTTAAAGTGTATTCTCCAGGCAGTACTGCAATTTCACACAAGGAAATAAAGATTTCATTTATAAGGTCTCAATCATATTTTTTTAGCTGGCTAATTGTGTTTGTAAGGCAAATAGCATATCATAATGGATCTCTAGATAACATGGAGACAGAAATGCTGCCACTACATCAATAGTCTAGAAAAATACTTCAGTACAGAGACATCATAAAGATATCTGGATATATTGGATAATGTTTTGCCATAAAACAACTTGCCCTTTAATAGCTACAATATCGCCACTGGGTTCAAGTCAGTAATTTTTGGACAAGGCATGTTTTGGTGTTGATGTGTTTCCTTTCTAACTTTCTAGTTTAGTATTCATTTTATGAAAAAGTTTAGACAATGAAATGTAATTGTGTATGTAAAACAGTGTCTTTTCTTTTCATGTGCGTCTTTTTTTTTTGCTAATCTATATTTACTTATCTAAATAGTAGTAATACATCCAAAAACACATATTTTACAGATGAGGTTTTTTTTAGAGCTGTCATTGATTCATAGCAAAGCATATTGACGATACATTGATGTCAGATAATAAATATCAGCGATATGTCGATACATATTCTAATTTCTTTATATATTTCACTTTCATACCTGTTTAAATGTTTTTAGTAAAACAAATGTTCTGTTCATACAAATATGTTGTGTACCTTTTATAAATATCCTATGCATAATTTTTACCAAACCATTTTTAGTCATCACCAGTCTATGAAATGTGTCTATAATCTAACAACAGCTTAGTGTCAGACATGGCCATCAGCTTTTATATATGTTTTGGGTGAATTTTCATAATTTATAGACATTAAACAGGCAGGTGAAAATGCCCGATCGGGCTTATGTTATAAACAAGAACGATCAATGATCACATGTGTCACCTCATGATGGCCAATTTCATGTTGGGACAAGTTTTGTGACAGATGGAGAAGTGATTGGAGTAGTGGCGACATAAATTCCTGTAAAGTTAGGATGAAATTGCCCCAGTAGTTTATGAGGAGTAGTGGGGACAAGTTTTGTGACAGACAGACAGTGCACAACTAGACTTGGTACTGAACATTCCTGTAAAGTTTGGATAAAATTGCACCAGTAGGGCCATCCTTAAAAATATGTTTGTTTGCAGTAACGCGACCGACTCACAAAATTTGCCCCTACTCAAAATTTTTTTTCATGGTCTGGATAAAAATTTTTTTTTTGGAATCAGAAAATTATTCCTTGTGCTTTGTTTTCGTTTTTTTAAAGGTAAATAGAAGAAATAAAATGTAGGTCTCATTAAATTAGAATTCAGTTATCAATTTATTAATTGTTACCAGATTATCAAAGCATATATTGTCCAGCATTTTGAAATTCCATGTTTATTTGGGAGTACAGTTCAATAATAAAAAAAAAAAACAACCTACCTACCCACCTTGAAAATTCTGGGTCGGGTTACTGCAAACAAACATTTTTTTAAGGATGGCCTAGTTTATGAGGAGTAGTCACACAGAGAAAAAACCTTTTTATCAAAGGGCCATAACTCGGCCAAAAATCATTCAACCGGAAAACCCGTGCAATATGCGCAAGGATCAATCCTGTGAAGTTTCATTGAAATTGCATTAGTGGTATAAGAGAAGTAGTCCAGACAAACTTTAAAAATAAAAATTATTAAAGGGCCATAACTCTTACAAAAATCATTGAACCGGAAAATGCTGACAATATGCACAACTAGACTTGGTGCTGATAATTCCTGTAAAGATTGGATGAAATTGCACCAGTAGTTTATGAGGAGTAGTCCGGACAAGCTTTTGTGTATCTGGCAACACACAGAAAAAAACCCTTTTTATCAAAGGGCCATAACTCGGCCAAAAATCATTCAACCGGAAAACCCGTGCAATATGTGCAAGGACTTGAGCTACAGATCAATGTGTGGTATAAGAGAAGTAGTCCGGACAAACTTTAAAAATAAAAATTATTAAAGGGCCATAACTCTTACAAAAATCATTGAACCGGAAAATGCTGACAATATGCACAATTTTTTTAATGTTTTTATAACACATAATTTTTGAAGTCTTTAAAAAGTATGTTACATATGCAAAGTGTAAAACAAAATAGGTTAATTAACTTCTTAATACTCTAATTCATTGCGCCAACACCTGTCAGCATACATTTCATTCAGTTTTCAGAAAAAACTTCAAAATATAATGTTCAGTGTCAAAGAATTGTCAAAATATAAATGCCAGAAACAGAATATCGATTTGATCCAGATATATTGAATAAAGGTATTGGCGCAATAATCTAGAGCAAAATGAAGTTGTTGGACACATTTCTATTTAAAATTTTACATTACAATATAATTTTTATGAACTTCAAATATTTTGTTTCTAGAAAATGGGAAAAAGGGAAATAATTTTAAGAAAATAAAAGATAACCAAAATATTTTGATTTTTATTTGTATCGTATATCAATGCTTAATAAACAAAATAAGTGAGAAAGAAACATATCAATTATTTTTCTAGAAATATGATATTTTAAGTCTTAACCCAATCGGGCATTTTCACCAGCCTGTTAAAATAATCAAAATTATCATTTTTTTTAAAATGGGTATCGATTATTGATCAACAGAAAATTATAAACGATACATCAATATCATTTCTAATGATGACAGCTCTAGTTTTTTTTCCTCTGACAGTATAAATAGTGTCCTTTACTTACACTGGAAGGTTCTAACGTATTCACAATGTTGTTTGTTTGTTTGTTTGTTTGTTTCATTTTACGCCTTTTTCCAACAGTATTTCAGTCATATAGGCGGGTAGTTTCCTTCACAATGTTAAAAACCCGGAATACTAGGGTGAGACTTGATGAAAGCAAGCTACAGCTGCTGTGAACTGCTCTGGAGTAGGAGTAAGGCAACTCAATTGGGAACAGGACAACTAAATGGGAAGTAGGTGGTTCCAGTGATATCCGAAAACTACTCCACTTTTTCATATTTCAATGGAATTTTAGCTAAAAAATCTACACTTTCGATTAAATTAAAATATACCACGAATTTACCTCGCCAGTATGTGATAAATAATGACTCTGTAACCTGCTGTTCTTTTTAAAACGTTTATTGCAGCCAGGAAATGTACAAACATGTGTACCTACTCCATCTGCCATGGTACTGTAAAATTTACTAACGAATGAACATGTCCTACTATATTGTTGTCGTCTTCAACTAATATCATCCATCGAAATGCATCGCGATTTTTTAACTAAGAGTTATTGAACAGAACTTAACTAAACAAATCCTATTATTTACAAAGGGACCCAGTACAGTGTTGGGATAGTGTAAAAAGGTAAATCTAGAAAAAATATATACTGTACTGTATATATAATAATTATATAAGATAATATATATACAGTATATATATTTTTCTAGAATTACTTTTTTACACTATTCCAACACTGTGCTGGGTCCCTGTGATAGATATTATATAAACAGTATATACTTTTTTTCTAGAATTACTTTTTTACACTATCCAAACACTGTGCTGGATCCATGTGATCACTTATAATTGACTCATAAATTAAAGTGAGAGATGGGGTCATTGCCCAGTACTCGATCATAATCACTTTTCAGTGGAGCAATTGCTAATCATACACACACCCAAGTAGGATAGTCCTACATTTCTTAGTTTGATTTGGTTGGTTTATATGCAGTTTTTAACACATTTTTGGAAATATCTAAGCAGTTAGTCCACTTAAGTGGTGGATAAGTGATGTAAGTAAATAAATGTGTATTATTAGAATCCACTGGCACTAATAAAGTATTTAACATATTCAACTTAAAACCTAATACCAAATGTTCAAAAAGGGAAGATAATTAGGGAAACTGGATACCAGGGTTATGCGAGTTAATAATATTATAGCCTTAAAGTGATTAGTGTGCTTAATTATAAGCCATTGGTATAGATGTATCCCACTCGGCTAGTTGATGGTATCACAGCCCAGTAGCCACATTGAATTTACCAGAGCACAGTTCAGCCATCACATCATTCCTGGGCAGGTTGTCAACCAGTACTAGTTGCCTTTACTTTCGCAAGGAACTGATACCTTCAGTACAAGCCAGAGCAAAGGTACATTGGGAATGACCATAGACAGGATTTCATGATCAATCACAACCAAAGTGACATGCACATCTGGGAATCGAAGCCGATTCACAGTCCAACACTCTACCTATTGATTGAGTTAACCGGATTGCACTCCAACTTGGCAAAATAGGTGACCAACAGCTATATTCAAAGTCTAAAGAGGGAAATAATTGGGCTAAAATGGCTACTGTAATTATATACCTTGCCAAGATCATGGCCAATGAACTGGTTAGTGGGTATAGCAGATAAAACTTATATAACCAACTAACTTGCCTGTAAAGTTTATCCACATCAATTCTTTTCTCTCATAGACTTAATATTAATCAATAAATGTGCATTTTGTGAAGCCAAACCCAACTTGCCAGAATAGACCCTTCTTAATATTACCTCATACATATTCATAGATTTTTCAGAACGAGGCTAACAGGGCAAGCTTCGGTATCTGCTCTATGTAAACATATCATGAATACATGGTCGTAAGATTTTTCTACAGTGTCAGAGATCTTGATAATGTTCTGTTTGCTACATACTTGTTGAGAACTATATATTTAATATTACAAAAATCTCTTCTGGAGATAAATAAATCAACAAAGGGTTTAATTAACACAATGCACAGTGAAGGGTATACAAAACCTGATAAGTCGATTAAAGTTCATGATAATTCCAAGTAATTTCTAATATTCTTTGTCAGTATAAATATCAGGTTAACTCTTTGCAACTTAAATAGACATTATCTGTGTTATCAGTATTTTATTGCTAACCTAAACACATGTTGGTCAAGAGTGTATAAAGCAATTAACTGATAATAGATGTAAACAGTTGGATGCTGAATTCTGTACCATACTTCCCCTAAATTTAGCTATTGAAATAAAAAAGTTTAAAAAAGTTTTATTCACTTTGTATTTAAAAGTAAAAAAATCTGGATGACTCTCTAGAACATGTAGAAACTTGTTAATTTTACAGACAGCCTTATCAAATCAAAATAATATTTTGTTTAAACATGACACACCTGTCTTATACATTTCAATGGATTTTCAGTATCATAACACATGATGTTGTTTACAGCAATATAAAAATACATTTCATGCTAAGTAAGGAACGTAAAACTTATATATTATCAACTATTTAATTAATTACAGTATAAAATATTTAGTATATAACAAAATACAATCATTTGATTGCAAATGTCAGTCAAATCTTAAGACGTGAAGCTGAAGTATCATTAGATTATTGCATTGTCCAGTTAGTCCGACTTGATTATGTGGTCATATTGTTGGAACCCTCAACTGGCTGGTATATAACAAATCATTGGGGAACACAGCACTTCCAGAGGATGTTGCCTGGACTTACCAACCCCAAATATTCCATGTACGTAGGGGACTGAACATTCGCAGAAAACCTGTACAGGACATGGCAGTCGGAGGGTATTAGGAAAGGCAGCATCGAGTTTTAGCACTTCTTTTAACATTCCAAGAAATATTCTCTCAACAATATAATGCAATATGAGGACAAAATATTGAACGTAATTAACATGCTGACATATTCCCTGCAGCTGTACCAAAGCACAATGTTAAAAGCAAAGTAATGCGATGATTTCTTTTTAAGTTTTTATTAAATTCAAGGCGCAAAAGACTGAACGAATGGTCCTTTAAATTATGCTTAAAAACATTTTGTCAGTCAAGCTGATTGTTTTGCTTGCATCATAATAAATGCTCTTAATGTTTTTGCTGATGATTTATACATTGAAAACTGTAATGAATTTATAGTAAATTTTGTTGGAAATCCTGTATAACATTACAAAATATACAACTGTCATCATTTGAAAATATGTTTGTATCAAACGTTTAATATCACTGTTTGTTTTCTTCCTAAGTTTTCTGTAATTCTTCTTTGAACTGTTTGATAGTTTCTTTTTCATCTGTTATGCCACTGCCATGAAGAGATATTACAATTAAAGGCGATTCAAATACCAGTTGTCAATTTGTGTTCATGACTGTTACCAATGGAATTCCTGAAAAAATATATACATTTTATTTAGAAGTGGAAACAAGAATTATGACATTTCTAGAATATATCAATTTATATTTTAATTGCACATATATTTTTACAGGGGCTGAACTTTGTTTATGTTTAAGAAATGAAAGTTGAGTCTTGTGTATACCTTTCATCTGGTAATGAAATCTTCTTCTTTAGTGTTCATCTTACTGGTCTGCTCATTATTACTCTAGTCGAACCATCTACAGGGTACATCTATTCTCTTCAGACATATATGAATTTATGTCCATGATTGTTAATCTTATTGTGTGAAATGCTTCAATACGAGCAACTTTTGCAAAATATTGATCTGAAATAGTACATAAAATAACCGTGAAGCAATTATGTTTTAAATGTTATCATTATAAGTGTGATATTTTAAATGAAATTTATGAACAAAACATACATGTATAATTATGTTTATAATTTAATGAAACATTTAAATCAATGAGGAATCAGAGTAATTAATGTAAACAGTAATACATCTTCAGTAGCTTGGTTTGATAAGAAAAGAAAAATGGTATTTTACCTTGAAATGTTCTTTCATCCATCTTATTTTCACAATCCTCTCCTTTATTAAACTCACATCCTTAGGTATTTATGAAAATTAACAGTATAATCATATCTAGAATTGGAATAACAGAGTGGAATAAAAATGAGATTTCCCCAGCAAGTTTAACACACTAGGGCTTATCAGGTCAGACATTTGTTTACATTCATGACCTGTTAGCCTCTCTCTGGTGGTGGAATGTAAAGTATGCATATAATTTGAGAAAGGCCTATAGGTTATTGTTAACCATTACTGTTTTCAAAGTGCTAAAAAGAGAATTACATGGGTAAAAAGGGATGTCACAGTTATGTTACTTGCCAAAAACATGGACTTTGTACTGATAAGTGAGTAAATTATGAAGCCATTGGTAGACTATGTAACAAAAAAAATAATAAACAGATGAAAAATATATGTATATTTATTCATTTTAGTTTCTTTAATTTCAAATACATGTACATTGTATATTTTAAATGTATCACAGCTATTTTATACAAAATCAATTTACAATAATCAATGTGCTCTTACCTGGCATTTTGTAAAAGTTATGTGAACACATGTCATATTAATATATAAAAAGGTAACATGAATCAACAAAACATAATCAGTTTAATATATTAGAATAAAAATCATGAAATAATGGTGTAAATAACATCATGCTTAGAGTTGAACATTTTTCTATACTAATGAAATAACAAATTGACCATGTGGAGACTTACTCTTGTATAATGTTATATATTTTGATAAAAAAGCTATCTTTTTTAACACACTCAAAACTAATTTAAGATTTAATTCAACATCAGTACTAGAATCTTAAAGCATCAACATTAAATTTACTTGTTCAACCACTTAAGAAACAGTTTCTAGTTTTGAATGCATTATCACTAAATATTACAGCAATATAGGCAGTAGAGACCAATGAAATTAAATAAAGCAACATTGTATATAAATTCAAACATTAATTTGAGATTAAGAGAATAAATTGAAATATGCCAAGCTATTCTATCCTAACATCATTCTATTATCACAGGATAATGTATGCTGAGACCATTCTCTGTTGAACTATGATGAATGCTAATCATGGAAGAATGACCAAAATGAAACTTGAATTTTATAATTCGCTACAAAACAAAATTTACAAAACTATGATTTTGACATGATATTAGCATAAATACAGGAATAAAATTGTACATAACAAAGACAATTGTAGCACTTCTACGAACATGTATTAGTAAATGTTTTTGATTGGAGACTAATAACTCCAAATTTATCCCTGAACTAACAGTGCTACTGAAGACATCCCTTTTATAATCCATAAAGGGAGGTAAATCAGCTTGTTAAATCAGCTAAGTCTGGCATATCTTTCAACTCGAAGTCAAGTAACATCTGTCCGTATGCTTTACCCTGAAATATATATGTGAACATTTGAAATCAAAATTGAGTAAGGAACGTTCATAAAACATTTTGTCAATCTATTTTTTAACGTATCAATCAGTTGTACAAAAGTCCATATATTTTTCATCTCACTTTTTTTTTCAAATTTTTCTTACATATCCGACCACTGTCATCATTATTTTAAAACATGCTAATAATTTTATTTGACATAGAGCTGCTAGATGAGTCACATGTCCAAAATGATATCATTTTGGCACATTTTAATGAATGAACTGCATGCTTAGGATGGTGTCATTTTGCCGATATGAATAAAGAAAATAGTACATAATGAAATGACATTCATTTCCATGATAAATTAGTTTATCTAGGAAAACTATTTAAAATATTTTAGAATATGCAAGCAAAACACGTGTTTGCAATACAGATCAGAATATCCTTCCCTTCGAGTCCTACACTCACAAGCCATATGAAATTTCCAGCATGGGTAAAACTTATTTAAACACCAAATACTTTAAAAGGCTTCTGTGCATTATTTCAGGCACAAGTAGCATTCTTAGTAGAATCAACAGGTAATTTTACACGATAGTTCCAACATATGAAATGATTCAATGCCCATGACATTATAAGAACGTATATTAGTAGTGTTATGAAGCAAGTAAACCAGACACTCTTAATTAAAACTCAGTTACAGACTAAAATTATTGGTTTTAACACAATGTATGGTAAATGTATGCAGCAAAATGTCATTGAGACATATGTGAGATACACTGTCCATTTATTGGCTCAATCAAACTGTGCCTGCAATATTTTCAATTATGTTATTCCCGGCATTCTTTAGGGATTCCGTTTACCTCTATTTTACTGTAAGTGGTTATCAATCTCAAAAGCTAATGACCACTTATTCATCAATTTGGAAGGCAAAATCATCAGACAATTTAGAATTACAAGGTAAATATTAAAATGACAAAACTTACCTGTGGATCACTCCTTAAAGAGGCTATACCTCCACCCCCAAGACAGTTATGTAATACAAAGTTAAAGCCATTTATTCCTGGCACATCATATCTGGAAAAAAAGTTAATGAGAAAAGTTGGTAAATTATTAAAAGCACACATGAATAAGAAAATATAATAAATTCAAATGTAAATAGCAATTTTCTGAATGAATTTTTTATGGAACTGAAAAAGTATTATCTTTGGCACTCTCAACAAAAGTCATACGTACAAAATTATTACAGATTATATAACACTTTGTATGTTCCATAAATGGAGATTACTATATCTACACCTTAATGTAGAGATATAAACTTATTCAATCTACTTTTTCTATAATTTCAAACAAAAACTCCTTCGACTTTTCTATATAACTTACACAGAATTTGTCAGTCTAAGCTTACCCTTATAAATATATGTTGATAAAATATAACAAACCTCTGAACACGTTTCTGATCTGGATTATCAAACATGTGACTAAAATATTGAGCAACAGCTTCCTCTGTCAGGGCCTCTCTAAGGTAGGGTAGTAGTCCTGGCTCACGTGCAATCACACCTGTTCATATAATATATAAATCTCTATTCTAAATCATGATACTTTCATATCCAAACCACAGACTTATATCAATATCTTTAATTATTCAGGAGATAGAACTTGTATGTAAAACCTTAAACAGGAATTTTTAAAGTTTACAAAGGCTGTGTTTCAGTGACAATTTATGTTAGAATTATTGGCCTACAATTATGACCCTAAAACACATGGAAAATAATGAGTGAATATCATCATGTGATAATGTAAAGTGAAAATGCATGCACAATCTTAGCCAAGTGTCAAAAGGTGAGTAAAATTAACACAACCTGACTAGGATAATGGTCCACAGCTCTAACGCCTAAGCTATCCACCTTACACATTCTCTAAATTATCCCAATACATAGTCTCTGAATTTTGGTATTATCTTGTTCTTCAGATCTTTCTTTAAAACATGCAATATTCGAAAGCAGACTTCAAAATGTCAAAAGAATTAATGTATTGCTGAAAGTAATATGAATAAGAATAATTGTTAATTAATTACCTATGTTACAGTTGTTCCCCTTGTCTCCACTCCTGGTGTAGGCTACGTCCTCAAGTCTGTAAGTGTTGGTTCCCCGAGGTAGAGCTGACCCTGTACTACCTGTGCTAGGAAACCAGGTGTCAGCATGGGTTGTTGTTGGTACAGTGACTGGGTTAAATGTTTCTACATGCTCACCATTCATCTTTATGTCTATCTATAATCAGAAATGAATACAGACAATCTATAAATTATTACTGCTTTAACATTACATATATATTCTACATGTAACATTTGTTTGTTGGTTTATTTTTGGTTGGTTTTACGTCGCACCAACACAGTATAGGTCATATGGCAACTTTCCAGCTTTGGTGGAGGAAGACCTCAGATGCCCTTCCCTGCATTATTTCAGTCACGAACAAGCATCTGAGAAGAACCACCGCCGTTCAGTAAGCTAGATGAAATGTGATATGAACTGACAGTGGTGCGGAGCAAGTGGTTTACAATCAACAAACTTAACCACTACACCATGAACACTCTTATATTATTACACTTAAATTTTGTGCTTTAAAAACAAGTTGTGTGAGAACAAAAGGAGAGCAAATGCAATTATTATAGTTTATACCTTATAATTCTGTTTATCATGTAGGAACGAAAAAAGTTTCAGCACTGGAGATCTGAAATACAAGATTCATAATGAACTTTCCTAGCAAATTTCTTTCATATTCAAGAAAAGCATGCCTGACCTGTGTATTTCTTTCACAGTATAAACACATTTGAGACGTATCAAGCAATGTTACGAAATAACTGCAATTAACAAATGTCTTACAAATACTACAGTTAAGATACACCAAAACAACACATATTTCTTTAATCTTTACTAGTTTCGACTGTTGTCTTCATCAGAATAACGTACAAAGTATTTGACGTCACGTCCCTTACGACGCCAAAGTCAACGTGACAAATTTGCGCAAAAACGTGAATGTAAAGTAATTAACAAATAGATATGGATCAAAATGATACAGCGGGTATTAATAATAGAACTATATTTCTACAATATAAAGCAGAGAAAAATAAGAAATACAATTACTACTTGAACTATCTAACTTTACCCTACTGAAACTGGATGTAAATAGCCTTTGCCACCACTATACAGCCAGATCATCATCCACATACTAGCAGTCTCAGAAGGCTCTATACTGTTTCTATCTCATTTTTTGTATTTTGATATTGAAATCCCTTATATTTGAATGGTCTGTTCTGAAGTCAAGCAGGACAAATCTATCACACAAATTAAGCATCTAGTCACCTTAGTGCAGTAATGGGATAAGTCATTCTAAATTAAATAGGATTTAACAAGTTATTGCACTAAGGTGACAATATTAAAGTTTAAATAAGACAGACTTACTCTTACACCAATGCTTTATAATGTTTTGTTTATGACACAAGACTCTCTTCTGTTGTCTGCACAATTTCAAACTCAATTAACTATAGGAAATTCAAAATTTACATCATGGCAAGCTCATTACACATATTCACATGGGTAAATGTTAACACACTGTTTTGCAACTTTTATATAAATGACAAAATAAGAACATACACTTTAGGTCTCCCTCCAACAATGCCAGTTAGCCCAGGTGCTGTAAATGATTGAAAATAAAATAAGTAGCTACAAGTCACTGATACAGAATAATGTGTTTGAATACCAAATGTTTTAATAATTTTGACATCATAGTTCTACTAAATGTTGACAAAAACTTTAGAATGAAAGAATCACAAAGTTTTAAAGAATAGTAAAACAATTAAGTTCATAAATACTGAAGCTAATTATCAAAAAAAAAAAATTCACTTTTTTTAAATACATAATTGCAACTTCTCAAAATGCATCAAAACAAATTTTTTGAATTTTGTCCTCCTAAGAATTTCAATTTTAGTATAAAAGATTTTAAATCAACAGTGATATTGTTAAAATCATATGACAACTTTCCTGATGTTAAGTGATGCAACAAATCCTAAAATTCTACTGTTGCACATTTCAGATTCACTTAAATAAGCAAGCTGGAAATGCTCGCAATGACAAATGATGTAAGCAACCTTGACAACTATACCACATAAGCACCAAAACACAAAATGACCAATAAGGATAAAGAAAATGATTTTTATCATGAATAAATATTTAAAGTTAGACTCTTTATTTACCCATTCCAGTGCCAGCAGGCGCAATTTCTCGTGCCAGTATTTCCAACGGTTTCTTATCCTTGTGATGAACAGCGAGCCAGAGAACCGACTCGCGTGATCCCTACAACAACATAACCAAAATCTTCATAATACTGAACAAAATTTATAAACCTTCACTGCATATTTTGAGAATTATGTTTAAGCCGCTATGCAATATTATAATATAAGATTGCATGTTAATATATTTTATATCAAATCCCCTCCAGAAATTTCATTAATTTCCAACAATAGTTACCACAATTAAAGAATGAGGTTAAACATGACACCCTAAACACCAAAAGTTACACGATTAAGTTCAGCCAATGTTGCCCTTATTTGTTGATCTAAACCCTCATATATGTATACATTTACCTGAGGTAGATTTGTCATAGGACCATAATTATGTTCAGAACCTAGAATCTCTGTATGAACTTTGGTGAAATCATCCAGCTTCAGCTGCTTGAATATCTGTCTACATCTATAAAATTATAGCATCTTATCATCCCAAATATCATAAGAACTATGCTAATGTTTTTTTTACAAAATTGTATATAGTATATCCTCTCCAGAGCAGCTCTCTTTAAAGCTATGTAAACACCTTTATACAACAACAGCAGCATTATTTCCAAAGTCAGACTTAACAAAAATTTATCTTAACCTCTCTTAATTAAAAATCTCTCAGCAATGATGAAATTTTATCCCCAAAAAGAGTGTTTCAGAGATTAAACTGCAGTTATAATAATTCACACAATCAATTTCTATCCCCAAAAAGAGTGTTTCAGAGATTAAACTGCAGTTATAATAATTCACACAATCACTTTCTATCCCCAAAAAGAGTGTTTCAGAGATTAAACTGCAGTTATAATAATTCACACAATCAATTTCTATCCCCAAAAAGAGTGTTTCAGAGATTAAACTGCAGTTATAATAATTCACACAATCAATTTCTATCCCCAAAAAGAGTGTTTCAGAGATTAAACTGCAGTTATAATAATTCACACAATCAATTTCTATCCCCAAAAAGGGTGTTTCAGAGATTAAACTGCAGTTATAATAATTCACACAATCAATTTCTATTGGTTTCTCTGTAAGTTTTTTGTATAGTTGCCCAATATAACCTAAATATTATTTACACATACATTTGTAAAAGTATGGGACCAGTTATTCTCTTATGACTACTGCCAACAACTACTAGAAATAACTGATTAAAGCACCATAAAGCATAACTGATACTTACCTTTTTAAAATTTCTTCAGCTGTTCTGAGAGCCTTGTCTTTTGACCTTGGGCCTCCGACCCCACATACAGCTGTCAGCCTGTAACCTTCAGCATAGGTAGCACTCACCTACATCAAAATAAATCAAAATTCATCATCAACATGTATTGACATTAAACATTGACAAAATATGCTTAATTCATTATTACTTTTTAAGAACTTAGTTTCTTTTCAAATGATTCAAAATACAAAGGAAGACCTTTACAGCATCAAAACTTCTTACATTATTGTGCGTACACAAAAGATATTTCTTAACAAAATACCTAAATATCAGTATAAAATGTTCCATGATATAAATCAAAGTACTTAGAGTATTAATTAGGCAATTTCAATTTGTACACAATCATTTATTATTAACTTTAAATTTCTAAAAGGAAGTACCATTTCCTTAAAGGTGGAAAAGGTGAGAGTGAAATCATTTAAATTTTTCTACTAAAATTTTCTTTTTAATTCTATATTCTGACTTAAGCCCTTATATTTATTATTATTTTATTTGGTTTATATTTCTTTCTATAAAATGTCATGATTGATTGGTATAAAATTTCAATTAAATGCTACAAACGTTTGTCAAAATTTTATTTCTCAAATAAACAAGAGCTGTTGTTAGGACATTATGCTTGACTTAATTCACAGTGCTTGATAGTAAAACAAAAGACTGAATTATGTAGAATTTTTTAAGTTCAAAAAGAGCCATAATTCTGGCCAAATCAATGTATCAGTTATGGGCCTTAAACAGTGACCATCTATCAAGCTCTCAAACAATGAGTATATTTTCAACCCATTCCCTACAGTAGTTCTGGAGATACTTGTTCGCAAAAACTTAACCAAAGTGTGATGCCAGAACCTACGCTGATGCCTGAGTGTGTACAAAATTTCTATAGTCAAGCTTAAACGAGATTTCTTTGAACAAATGTTTGAAAGTTTTTGTTCCAAATTACTTAAATAACATCAAACTATGCAAATGGATATTGTTTATAGGTACATGTATATGCAAGAGGGCAAAACATTAGAACTTCAGTAAAGATGAAAATTTATAACTTGTCAAAAATACATGTAATTCTTTATTCAAAAGAGAGAACATTATAAATACACATAGAAATGTTTGCTGTATCATACATCTTTGTGTATAATGCATATATTCTATAACAACATGCTTACCTTATAATGAGGTGAAGGTTGAAGACCTTTTGCTCCTGACACAAACACTGCCTCACCTTCCTGTCCTGTTACAACACAATATCATATAAAGAAATAATTTCTAGAGAAAATATCTTAATCTTCCTTACTTATTGTTAATACTGAAGACTCTTCAATAATGCCTTTATTAGAAAAGAATATAAAATACAATTTTTGCGAGATGTTACAGTTGCCTGTGATAGAAATAACATAGCAATTAACAGCCAAGAATTTCATTTCTATCTAAAATGAATAAAAAAAACCCACTAAATTGGTGATTTATGTTCAGCATGAAAAACAAAATAGTTACAATAGTTACAATGCTGAAATACATATGCATGTACTTTTAAATTGTTTAGATATTCATCATTTATAGGCTTTCTAAAGAAAATACTAAACAATAATAAAAAATTAATCTTTAAAAACATTAAAGGCACATTATACATCAGAAACGAATAAATTTTCCTTTCTTTAGAGAGTACAAATATGTGTAATATAACATTTAACTACTGGTTTTAAAGCATATTACTGCCTATTATCGAAAGAAAGTTACTCTGAATGTGGAATTATTTGTCATAAATGTAGCAAAGTGTAAATAAAGTGGTATTTTGACTTCCATACAAAATACTAAATTACTATAACTATAGTAATTGCCAAACAACAACTGAAGCAACAGATGGTTCATGTAAATAACCAATGAGTATTTTTTTGGAACTATAACAGGACACCAAGTATGAAAGACTTTTGAGAAATAAAAATAAAATCATTTCTGGGGCATAATGGGCCTTTAATGTATAAAAAATATAAAGAAAGTCTTTTAAACACTACAACAAAGCTTTATTAATGTACCTTGTATTTCCTCTATTCTGACATTAGTAAAATCACAGACAACATCTGGTAGCTGGTACCTAGAGGGGTCACCAAGTTCATATAGTAGTTGCTCAGCAACTGTTGCCTTGGAAACAAGTCCGCCTGTTTTAGGAGGTTTGGTTACAACAAAATCACCATCAGAGGCACATTCTACTATAGGAAACCCTATGTTTGACCTGTAGTAGTGAAAGAAAAACAACAAGAAAGAAAGTTTGTTCTGCATGTAAAAAAAAAAACAGTCGAATTCCATGTCAGAGTTATTGGCCTTGGAAAGTGACCTCTTATTATGATTTCAGACATGTTTCCAGTTATCAGTGGTTAATAAGATAAGACATTGCACAAGAAGCTGCACTCAAAACTTTAAACAAAGTAATACCAAAATACTAGCTTCCACATCAGGTTGAATAGGTTAGCCCCACCATTCTTCACATAGTCGATGTGATATAGGAAGACCTAGGTTTTAATTACAGTAAAAAAATATCTCTACTATAGAAAGCATTGTAGCATCTCAGAAGAAGACTTACATGTATTTTCCTATAAATGTCTGTATTAACTAAGTGAGCCTGGGGTTGGAATTTTCTTTAGCTTACACAAGAAAAAACTTTAAAATTTTAACATACCAGCCTTTAACTTTATGCCAGTCTGTAAATATTCCACCAGTGACCTGTGCTCCACATTCTACAAGGTGGCCAGCCAAGCTATAAATATACTTATACAGTTATAACAAACTTACAAATAGGCTTAAATTTCAAACTTAAAATACAACAAATATTTGAAAACCTACATTAATTTTTTTAACAAAATACCTTTGCATTTTTTCGATTTCAGTCACACTTACTATAAGCAATAATGCCAGTTCCAGGTATAAGTCAACAAATAAAAAGTTTATATATTTTCAATATGCATGAAAAATGAAGCAATTGGTTCTATTTATAGAACATAATATTTGGTTTGAATAAGCCAGAGATAGGATCAAATTATTTTCATTTTACATGTTCCCTAAATTATTTCCTATATAATCTGCACACACATTTCATTCATATACATGTATTTCAATAATGTAAAGAAATACATGTATATCAAACTACAGGAAATATATTAAAAACTATAGTAAGTTGCTTTTCATTAAAATCTACTGTATCAGGCTAACTAAGTGACCATATAAGTACAAGTTTTGAAAATGGCTTACCGTTACATATGCCATCAAAAATCAAAATCAGAAGGGGAAAAAATTAAGAGATCAGGAACTCACCTTGCCTTTGCTAAATTATCAAAATCCTCCATATTCCACTTAAACTGTAACACAAGGTATATAAAGCTCTAAATATCACACCAGGCTTTAACTTAACAAATTTTCTACATTGTATCTTATAATCGAATTTTATCAAAATACTGCACATTAGAAACAACAGTTTTCAGTGACCAATGATATATTGTTTTTATAATATAATATCTATAAACATAAGTACTACAAATTTATTATTTATCAAACTATTTACAAGACAAATAAATTTTCATTTCAATTACAGACCTGTTTATTTAACATTTTAGATTATTTGTTAAAAGTACTTTTGACAAGTTTTATGACCACATATAACCACATATTAACAATTGTTTGTCATATAACCATTACCAAGCAGCTCTAGTTATATAACCTTACAACTGTTCAAACAAGACTATATAACCTCTCAAAAATCTTTATAACTACATGTAATTAGAAATACAGACTGATGATGAGTTGTTTTTATTTAGTACAATAATATCATTAGTATCTTGCCTAAATGGAAGAGTTTTGAATGTCTAATGAGTCATTTTCATACTAAACATTATAACATACATGTATCCCAACACATTCATGGTTTACAGTATTACATTTATGTAGTATATAAGTTTTACCTTATGAAGGAGAGGGGCTAACACTAGAGCACTATCTACACATCTTCCTGTCACAATAATATCTGCACCAAGATCCAATGCTCGTGAAATAGCACCTGCCCTTAACAACACAAATATATCAGAGTATATTAATACAATACAAAGTATTATGAAATGAAAGGGAATGTAACAGTATGTTTTATGTAGACAGGATAATAGTAGACAAAATAAGCAGATCTTTAGACTTAACTCTATGAATGCTTGCAGTATTAATTGCAGTATAATGGCAGCTGTGGTATAGATCAAGTTCAGCCTCATTGAACTTTAAGAATATGTAAGAGAAAAAAGTTACCCGAGATAAGCATTCATACTGGTTATAGTGTTTGGCATGGCTATCCCACTGTTCATTTCAGTTATACCAGAATTCAGCAACTCTTGCATCTAAGAAAATACAAGAAAAATTTATATATTGATATCCCTGCAGAATAAGTTATTTTCTATCAATTCAGGAAAATAACTCCAAAAACACCAAGTTCTTCAGTTAAAGAGTCACCATACAGAGCAATTTATAAACTTGACTTTAATATGGTACATGTACATGTAATCAATTTAATCAGAATCTATAAATATTAACCACTTACTGACCTGTGACATGAGGTCATCTCCAGTTACCACAGCAATGTTGA
Organism: Ruditapes philippinarum; assembly: GCF_026571515.1. NCBI lineage: Eukaryota > Metazoa > Mollusca > Bivalvia > Venerida > Veneridae > Ruditapes > Ruditapes philippinarum. The sequence continues at coordinate 254,364 of NW_026857581.1, read as the reverse complement.
GATCAACACCAGCTGCTTCACAAACAGCTTTCAGGGCTGCTGCACAAGCTTCAGGGTTCACACCTCCTGCATTACTTATCACTTTTACACCTTTAAAGGGAGACACAGGCAAAATTTTCATTTTTTCTTTTTGAATTTTTCATTCATTATTCAGTCACAGGAACAGGTCTTTTCCAATTATAAAGTATTAAATGATGGTTTTCTAACCTGACCCACGCGGGCCAAGTTAGAGCGTTTAGATTTTAAAATAGTTGTCACAGTGAACTTTTGAAACGTTAATGAACATGTCAAATGAATTGTTTAGGCTTGTTTCAATCATTCAATATCCACTGTTATCTGTTATTTAACTTCAAGGGTGTGTTCAAGTCACATGATATGACTTGTTTTACAACTAGAACTATCGCTGAATGCGATTCATACCCCCACCAATGTCCTTGACAGAAGACAACTTGGAAAGGTGGTTAAGGGAATAACTTAAGTGACACAAATACATAAAAAGAAATTATCTCTGGTGAAAAAAAGACATAATTGTACAGGTTATAGTAAAAATATCTATTATCAAATCATGTTCGAAACAGTTACAAATAACCTTTCATTTTCCCAATATACTAAACTTTTTATAAGTCAATTTTTGACCTTCAAGTGTGGCCTTGACCTTCAGCTGACACAAGGGTAAGATGGGTTCTGCACATCGCCCAATTGGAGTGAACATTTGAGTAAAGTTTGAAGAAAATCCTTCCATTAGTATAGAATTTATAGAGCGGACACAACATATTGTCTAGTATTGATTGTATGTAAATTTAAAGAAATCCAATACAGAGTTATGAAACTTGACCTGCATATCGTAATTGTGACACCTCATATATCTTTTAAGTTTCAAGCAAATACCTATGCTAGTTTCCGAAATATTCAAGAACATGTTTTAATCTAAGAACATTTTCTAAGTCAATTTTTGACCTTCAAGTCTGACCTTGACCTTTAGCCTGCACAAAGGTGACATGGATTCTGCACATAACCTTGTTTAAGTGAACATTTGAGAAAAGTTTGAAGAAAATTCTTCCATTAGTATAGGATTTATAGAGCGGACACAACATATTGTCTAATATGTGATTGTATGTATATTTGAAGATTAAAAAGGGGCATAACTTTGTTAAAATGCAATACAGAGTTATGAAACTTGACCAGCATATCTTAATTGTGACACTTCATTTATATTTTAAGTTTCAAGCAAATACCTTTCCTAGATTCAGAAATATTCAGATATATGTTAAAATTAAAGAACATTTTCTAGGTCAATTTTTGACCTTCAAGTGTGACCTTGACCTTAAGCCGGCAAAAGAGTGACATGGGTTCTGCACATAACCTTGTTGAGGTGAACATTTGAGCCAAGTTTGAAGAAAATCTTTCAATAAGTGTAGGACTTACAGAGCGGACACGACATACTGTGTAATATTTGATTGTTTGATATTTGACCTTCAATTGTGACCTTGACCTTGAGCTGACAGATGGGCAACATGGGTTCTGCACATCCCATTGTTGAAATGAACATTTGAGCCAAGTTTGAAGAAAATCTTTCAATTAGTGTAGGACTTACAGAGCGGACACGACATATTGTGTAAAAATTGATTGTTTGACATTTGACCTTCAATTGTGACCTTGACCTTAAAATGACACATGGGCAACATAAGTTCTGCACATCCCCTTGTTGAGGTGAACATTTTAGCCAAGTTTGAAGAAAATCTTTCAATTATTGTAGGACCTACAGAACAGACACGACATACAGTCTAATATATGATTGTGTTTGATATTTGACCTTCAATTGTGACTTGACCTTGAGCTGACACATGGGCAACATGGGTTCTGCACATCCCCTTGCTGAGGTGAACATTTGAGCCAAGTTTGAAGAAAATCCTTCAAGTGGTATAGGAGTTATAGAGCGGACACGAAAATGGAGACGGACGGACGGACCGACGGACCGACCGACGCGACAAAGGGAATCCATTATAGCCCCCCCCCCCCCACAATTTTGTGGTGGGGGTATAATTACTCGGTGATTCTGCCGGCTTCTGAATTGCGTTCAACAAATATAAATATATTTACGCTTCAAACCCAAAATATATAGAATTTATTACAGAAATTCATGCTGGGATTTTAAACAATGTCATTTTAGCGTGATTTGAGTTCATAAGATTATTTAAATATTTTTGTAATAAATTTGCCTGAGTATCCCTTTAACAATAAAACTACAACTAGAGACACTATTTTCAGTACAGGCTAGCATGTCATTTAATTTGCTACAGGTGAAATATTTCATTATACATATATATTTTATTTCTTTTATCACTCTACCAAGTTGAATATATCCAATTTATAGTACTGATAAGATGCTGTTTGTTTTTTTTTTTGGTTTTACACCATACTCACACAGTATATGGTGACATTCCAGCTTTACTAGGATTCGAACCCACAGATGTGAAAGGTAAGTGGTTTGAAGTCAACAATCTTAACCACTTGGCTATGGACGCCCCTAATTTTATTCTGCTTAAACTTTATCACATACAAGTGAAATCAAAATTACATTGATTAATTAAATCACTATGGTAATATCTTAAATACAAAATATATATCTGAAAGCTTATTAATAATAATATACTCACCCTTTTTCTTGATATCTTTAATATGTGGTGCCATGGCAACCTGAACAAAATCAGGGGCAAATCCTCCAGCGCCCTAAAATAAGCATAATTGTAAATATGAGGTCTATAATACATATATTGTTTTTATAAATATAAAATTGCCAATGAAATTTGATTAAAAAAGTCATGAATGAAAATATATATATTTTCAAAATATTACAAAATCAACTTTACCAAAAATGTATTATGCCACAAGCGATTATTGCACGGTGATACTGTGTAGAGGGTTGTAAACACCTATTTTCCATTTTTATTTTAGAATAAACCAATTGGAATCGATAAAAGCCGTGATTACAGGCAATGATTAAGATATTTTGTAGGACAATATGGTCATTTCGATTAAACAGTAAAAAATATCGTAAACGTTTAGGAATGAAAATCAAAACGAATCTGTTTAAACGTGTAATCATGGGGAAGAGTTAGACATGACAAGAACTTTGAATTTCTCCATCTTTCTTAATCTAATTAATACTTAATCTTAGTTGTTTTCAGAAGACTGTTCACCCTACCAAAAAAAGTTGTCTTGCACTTGTACAACTTAATTTTGGTTTCATCAAATCAAATTATCACAATAACCATATTTATTGAGAATAAAAGATCAGAATAAAAAGTGTTGTTTAAGTCATATAAATATTCTCAATTCAAATTTCAAAAAATGAACATAAATGGCACAATAATGAAGAGTTGACACTGGATATAATGATAACAAATTACATTTGTTTTTTTCTTTACAGCAGCTAGTAGTGACATCGTAATTTCTGACAGGTAGTCAAACACCAAATAATCCAGTTTCCCCATATGAATTAACTGTGGTGCTGAAATAAATTTATAAAATTTTACAGAATAAATCTTCCATATGATGAAGGTAATACAGGTGTAAAGAAGGAATATTAGCTACTATCCCTGTTTCTTATATTACCTGGGAATCTCATGGCATTTCTAAAATCAATGGAATTACAAATATACTAGTATATAGTTTATCTGTCAGCAAATTAAAAAGCTATTTGTTAGTTGTTTTTTATTTGTGTCATCTTTAGACTGTCTTTGATATAATGTTTAAATGTTGAACTACATTAAAAGTTTTGTTTGTAAGTTATCTCGTCTTTCATGCAATGTTTCAACTTCCTATCATCCATTTCTGTCAAACCCCTCACAAGTACTTTACCACTAACAAAGGGTAAATATAAATCAAAAGAAGATTTGCACAAAAAAAGTATGTACATTAAAATAAATAGTGGGAAATGAAAAAAAATATACTAGAGCTGTTCAAGAGGTAAACTGTTCATGAAAATAAGATGAATTTGTAGAAAAGTAGTTTTTCTTCATTAACATGCAATGTTGGTTTCATACAGGGAAGTCAAAGGCCGGGTCTGTGAAGCCTGACAATAGAATAATAGACTACATACAAGCGTATATTGAAAAGGAAATCAAATAAAACAAGAAGGCCATGATGGCCCTGAAATCGCTCACCTGTATATAGGCCCCTGGGCCAAGGCCAATTGTAAACCAGGGCCTTTTATTTGAACAAACTTGGTAGACACCAATTAGAAGGTGTTTTATGATAAATATCTAAGCTCTAGCTCTTTGGGGTTTTTATAAGAAGATTTTTTAAAGTTTTTACTATATACCATATAGGGAAAAACAATGACACCTCCTGGGAGGGGCCAATTTTGACCCCAGGGCTTTTATTTGAACAAACTTGGTAGACACTCTCTAAAAGATATTTCATGCTTAGCATCTAAACTCTAGCTCTAAGAGTATTTTTAAGTTTTTACTATACACATATAAGAAAAATCAATGACCCCTGAGGCTGGGCCAACTTTAACCCAAGGGCCCTTATTTGAACAAACTTGGTAGACACCCATTAGAAGATGTTTCGTGCAAAATATTTTAGCTCTAGCTCTTTGAGGTTTTTAAAAGAATATCTATACACATAAAGGGAAAAAAATGACCCCCTGGGGTGGGCAGGGCCAAAAAAACCCTTCTTTGTAGAGGCTGAATATAGGCTACTTCCCCAACCAAACTAGCCTCTTTTTTTCCCCAGTTTGGTTCTCGAAATTCCCCAGTCTTTTGAAATTTCCCATAGAATTTAGAATAAAGTTAAATGACGGTGTTGAATTAAGGTCTTTTACTGCCTTATTTGTATTTCCCAGTGCTTTTTGCTTTTCTATTTTGAAGACCTTGTTAAAAATTTGTGTTAAATTTGAGACCCTTTTTCCCAAAGTATGCCAAAATCACGCATATTTTCCCCAAGAAAAAGGCTGAGGCCCCTTCCCCAAAAATGGTGTTTTGGCCCTGGTGGGGCCAATTTTAACCCTAGGGCTTTTATTTGAACAAACTTGGTAGACACCCATTAGAAGATGTTTCATGCTTAATATCTAAGCTGTAGCTATTTTGTTTTTTTAAAAAGAATTTTTTTTAAGTTTTTACTATATACAAATAATATAGAAATCAATGACCCCCTAGGGCTGGGCCAATTTTGACCCCAGGGCATTTACTTGAACAAACTTGGTAGACACTGACTAGATGATGTTTCATACCAAATATTTAAGCTCTAGCTCTTTGGTTTATTAAAAGAAGATATTTTAAGTTTTTTCATTTGGTTGCCATGGCAACCAGAGTTCTGCTTGGAATTAAATTCTTTGAACAATTTTCAAAATTGACTACCAAAGGAACATTCCTGTGAAGTTTGAATGAAATTATAGGTTTATGAGGAGATGTAGTTTAAAGTAGTAGTAAAAGTTTACGGGAGGACGCTGGATGAAAAGTGATCACAAAAGCTCACCATGTCACTTTGTGACAGGCGAGCTAAAAAAAACAATTAAAAAATATATAAATTTCTATACCTATTGCCCATTTGGTGAAATTTTCAGTATTATATCATTTTCAATGTAACTCAATGATAATAGGCAAGGTATTCCGACAACGGAACAATCACAACTTTTCGGCTTAATAATAATCATTGGGATATTCCGAGTGAAAAGGAAAACGGGGAATGAAATATCAAATGACACATTTAAAACGGAGAATGTAAAATAAAAAAAGACCAATTATTTAAATCCACTTTTCTGTTTTGCCTAATTTCATATTCATGACATCAATTACTTATGTCATTGAGTTTACCATAAAAAAATTTTTCTTTAAGTTATTTCCCTTTTTATAAAAAATAAAGGAATATAGTCTGTAAGATTATCTCCCTTAGCTATGTAAACAAACCTGCAACCATTGAATCACCCCAAAATCCGGATGCACAACCAATGCGCACTGTGTCACCCTTGAGAACGTTTCCATAACTATTTGATCTCTTTGAAATCGCAGTATACAACGCTGGTCTGTGCAAAATAATCGACTTCTGTGAAGAAATAACTCGGTGAACTACTCTGTGTGCTATGGAGGCCACCATTTTGGACATCCCACAAGGTTTTACGCATGCGTGGCAGTCACATGACTACTAATCATCATTCTGACAAAATGGAGGACGGTTAGACAAATCTGTCAAAGAAATGTCAATAGTTTTGGTATTTTAGCTTTCAAGTTGAAATCGTAAATAGTATATATCTTGCGATTACGTTAAAATAATCAGATTCTTGCAATTATGGCAACCTCACCTATGTCAGAAGTAGTTTACGCCAGGGAAGAGGGACATGTCATGTCAGACAAAGTTTCCCAGTTGGCTTCCTCAGTTTATTCTGAATTTGAAAAGATGATTAAGAAATACGATGAAGATGTTGTTAAAGAACTCATGCCTCTGGTCGTTGGTATACTTGAAAGTCTAGATCTTGCGTACTCAGAGAAACAAGAGGTAGATGTTGAAATTGAGTTGTTGAAAGAGGATAATGAACAACTTTTGACACAGTATGAACGTGAAAAACAACTTCGAAAATCATTAGATCAGGTAATGACTGAAGGCATTTGCTTGCAAATGTGTATGTAATTAATAATATGAAAACACACAAAGCCTATGAATGAGAAGTAGTTAATTTATCTATTTTAAAGGTGTCTTTTGGCACAGATATATAAATAATGGATAGGAAACTCAGAAAATAGACGATTTTCGATTCAGACCCACATTCCTTAGCGCGCTTCGGTGATAATCGAGCTTTCCCACTAGTCTCCGGTTTTTATGCTATCGTTAAGCTTACATTGCCAACATGGATTTTCATCGGAGAAATATTTGTGTGGAAAAGTGTGTTTTGTACGTTTTAGAATAGATAACTATTGCTTCTTATGTTAGAAGAAAATGTTTAAGTCTTTTTTGTTGATGTTCCTCCGGGAATTCAATATGGCAGTATTTTGGCTACTTTTACCCAGGATGCATTAAATCTCGCGACATATGATAACTTGCGGGAACCCAATTCCGCCGATACTGATTTTAACTGTGTGACATCACAGTTTCTGTTCCATCTTATATTTAGCTCCATGCTTTCGGAGTTCATTTTTCCATTTTAAAGGTGTCTTTCGGTATTTTATGCACCACTTCTGTTTTCACTCAGAATACTTGATGATTATTATTAAACCGAAAAGTTATGATTGTTTGTTATCCGAATACCCCGCCTATTATCATTGAGCTACATTAAAAATGGTGGTGCCTCACTAGAACTGACACTGAAAATTTCATTGATATGTATACCGTATGGAATTCTATATATATTCTTATTTTTTTTTATTTGATATTCTTTTAAATATGTGTAGTCGATAGCTGGGCAAGCCAAAGCCCTGGCCCACTTCACAGTCCCGGCCTTTGACTTCCCCGTATTAAACTTGAAATGTATGAAAAGTAGCTTAGAGTCAGTGTACCCAATTCTGCACAGGACCTGGTTCCGCACACTTTCATTTTCTCTTGAAAATTTAAATGAATTTACTCAGTTTTTGTTTGTGTTTCACTGAACTGGAATGTTTTCAACAGGATATGACATCATCTGGGATCTTGCACCCCAGCCTCTCGCTGGAGAGTGCAGACGAATATCATCAATATGTAAATAAATGTACGTGGCTGTGTAGGTCACACATAAAACATCTTATTCAGCAAGTAAACCATGCTAATTTCTATTTAGATATTAAGATTATTATAAAAGATATATATTTGAAAAGAAATATTAAGATTATTATAAAAGATATATATTTGAAAAGAAATATATGTTTTTGTCATGACAAGTTTGCTGTTAGTCATGAAGTTGAAATATATGCCCATTAATTAAATTCTCCCAACTACCAAATGTCAAGTCATTCCACTTTGATTCTTTTTTTGAAATAATACCAAACTCTTAATCAAACAGATCATAACTAAATAGATAAAAAACTTTCAATAACTTTTTATGTCTGTGTTTACTTACATGCAAGTTGAAAAAAAGTATGTTTCCTTGCTGTTAAATGTTTTCTGTGTGCTACTATGCTTGGAAATAAATGTTTGTAGACTGTAGTAAGAATGTGCATTAAATTAATTTGAAGTCCTGAAAATTTGCAAAAAAATTATTTTATCTGGACATAAAGATGCTTAATAATGTAAAACATTCCTGTTGCTTGAAATCAAGCGCGCCTAGAAGTATGACCTAGTTTTGGTCATCAGTTTTAATGGGCTAAGGATGTAATTTTCAAAATAATATCAACTATAAGAAGAATTTTGAGCTATAAACTAATTTTCTTGTTTTTTTTTCCTTTAAAAAGTGTACGACAATGACTATGAAGTTACATATGTAATGTTTTCTTTTTAATTTACAAGTCAATTTGTGTCAGAGGAAATGACTGGCATAGTGTGGTTCAGAAATTAGAAGAAAAATTTTTTTAGCTTGGGCAGTAAAAGTGTTTATTATTTCAGTTGTAAGCTTGAACTTCTGCTATGTTTAATTAGTCACAAATGATAGAAAATAATTTGTATGAATTGAGTTAAATTAATAAATATATCTGACAAAGCATAAATTTATAACCAGTTAACTTTAATGTACAAAAAACCTTAAACATATATGGTTCAATTTTGATTTATTTATTTATCTAAAGTACCTTGATGACAAATAATTCTTGAATTATTAATTAAATTCAATAATTTTATGAAATCGTCAATTGTCTTAGAAGGCTGAAATATTAAAACATTGTTAAAGAAATATATTTTACAAAAATTCAATCTGTCTGGTGCAGAAGCTCCACCTAATTAATGAGTTTACATGCTTTGCTTATTATAAGTTTTGATAACTATAGAATGCCTGGCATCCATCTGTTTTTCATCTCTCTACCATACAGCTTTATTTACCCCTTAACATAATTTATCCAGTCTTAGTTAAAGCATTTTTGATGTTCTTTTAAATCTCTTTTTTATTGTCAAAGTCATGTTTTGAAAAATATTAGTTACGATTATGCAATTTCATGGTTGCAACGGAAAAAATTATCTTCTGGAAAAAAAACCTTTACTGAGGCTGAGAAACATTGCCTTAATGTGCATTCACGAAACTCTCCAAGTGTTTAATTAGCAAATATGATTAGAACTGTGCATATTAACCATTTTTGATCAAAAATATGTCAAGAATGAAATGCCAAAAGTCTTTACTTCATTGACAATAGATTGTTAAAACATGAAACAATTACAATAATTTTGTAAGCCTCCGTATAATGTTTTGTTGTATTTGTGTGATAAGTAGTTTGAATATGGTTAAGTTGATGAGAGACAGAAGCTGTATGATAGATGTGTAGTATGATGTTATCATGCTGTGATCTAGCTTGTTGAGTTAATACACTCATTCATTAGTATCCTGTTGTTACTATATCATTGGTATGTCATTTAATCATTACATCTACAGGGGCCAACTGAATACACACACTGTGTTTTACCACTTGACTCATATTACATTATTATATACAATAACCATACCTTTTTAATGCTTATATATTGATATGTACATGTTTTACATTTTAGCAATTATTGCTATTTCAGTATGCTTTCATCAGTTAATTTTTGTTGTTTAAAGACAATTTTTTTATTTTTTGAAAAGCTGAATTACAATGCAATGCATTTAGTTACTTTTTAGCTCGACTATTCGATAAGAATAAGTAGAGCTATTGTAGTCACCCGAGCGTCGGCGTCTGCGTCGGCGTAACCACTTATGTTAAAGTTTTTGTAATAGTTTTAATATTTTCAAAGTCCATTGACATATGGCTTTGAAACTTTGCACACTTGTTCACCATCATTACCCCAACCTGTAAACAGGAGGAGGTAACTCTATCAAGCATTTTGACAGAATTATGCCCCTTTTTCGACTTAGAATTTACGTTAAAGTTTTTGTAATAGTTCAAATATTTTCAAAGTCCATTGACATATGGCTTTGAAACTTTGCACACTTGTTCACCATCATTACCCCAGCCTGTAAACAGGAGGAGGTAACTCTATCAAGCATTTTGACAGAATTATGCCCCTTTTTAGCTCGACTATTCGATAAGAATAAGTAGAGCTATTGCAGTCACCCGAGCGTCGGCGTAACCACTTATGTTAAAGTTTTTGTAATAGTTCAAATATTTTCAAAGTCCATTGACATATGGCTTTGAAACTGTGCACACTTGTTCACCATCATGACCCCAACCTGTAGACAGGAGGAGGTAACTCTATCAAGCATTTTGACAGAATTATGCCCCTTTTTCGACTTAGAATTTACGTTAAAGTTTTTGTAATAGTTCAAATATTTTCAAAGTCCATTGACATATGGCTTTGAAACTTTGCACACTTGTTCACCATCATGACCCCAACCTGTAGACAGGAGGAGGTAACTCTATCAAGCATTTTGACAGAATTATGCCCCTTTTTCGACTTAGAATTTAAGTTAAAATTTTTGTAATAGTTCAAATATTTTCAAAGTCCATTGATATATGGCTTTGAAACTTTGCACACTTGTTCACCATCATGACCCCAACCTGTAAACAGGAGGAGGTAACTGTATCAGGCATTTTTTTTACTATCAAGCACGAAGAATAGTCGAGCGTTGCTGTCCTACCGACAGCTCTTGTTCGACTTAGAATTTACGTTAAAGTTTTTGAAATAGTTCAAATATTTTCAAAGTCCATTGACATATGGCTTTGAAACTTTGCACACTTGTTTATAATCATTACCCCAACCTGTAAACAGGAGGAGGTAACTGTATCAAGCATTTTGACAGAATTATGCCCCTTTTTCAACTTAGAATTTACGTTAAAGTTTTTGTATTAGTTCAAATATTTTCAAAGTCCATTGACATATGGCTTTGAAACTTTGCACACTTGTTCACCATCATTTCCCCAACCTGTAAACAGGAGGAGATAACTGTATCAAGCATTTTTTTTACTATCAAGCACTAAGAATAGTCGAGCGTTGCTGTCCTACCGACAGCTCTTGTTCATCTTACACAGTCATTCAGTCACACTTTTTGGAAATTTTAATTTAAAAATGTTTATGTCTAAGATCTGTAAGTGAATTAAATAGTATAATTCAATGATCCATTGAGCCTGTGAAATAGGTAAAATCCTTAATATAATATTTATTTGGTATATTGTATCTTATCTTTTTTGACCTTACCAATATACCAATATTAACCTATGTTAGTTGAAGGAATTTTATTGTTTAAATACTGTAGACAAAATGCCGGCAGTATGGAGTCCAGACAGATTGCACAAAAAGTGCTGACTGTCAGGTTCTACACTGGTGACATAGGCCTGGTGTCATGATTATACCATATCATCAATCATTACATTTATTCATATTAATTATTCTTTAAAGGTTATTTACTGCATTATATGTATATTCTTTGTTAAAATTGAACAGGTACCCTGCCAATCTTGCAAGACAGTTAGTATTTATGGTATATGTGTACATATACATGTAACAAAAACAACAACAACTAATATATGTATATATAAAAAAGCATTATTTCAGTGGGAATTATAGGTTAAATTTATTGGTAATATAAAATGAATTTTATTATTCTCTCTCATCTTTAATTGCACAATATCCCATTCTATACAACCCTTATAGTACATTAAAATTCCTAAAGTCTGTAATTTTAACAAAATGTAATGAAAAATAACAAAGTTGTATGTAACAGTGAGTGTTTAACTGGTAACTTGTTAGTTAACTTTTGTCAGTTATTTGTGATTGTCATATTTCTAAGATAATATTAATTTTGATGGAAACCTATTACAATTGGCATGAACAAATGTCCGATACTGACAATGTGGCCGTCACTGTTAAATACAGTTTGATTTCATATAATATTTTGCATGCTCCCTAACAAATAGAAATAAGAAATTGAATATACTGTAGTATAATCTTTCTATCTTGTAGTCAAAAATGGCTATAATATTTTTATAAATGAATATGAAATTAATGTATCTATACAACAGGGTCGGCAAATCTGATTATGACTAACTTGTCTGTTTTATCTGAGGCATTTCTTTTCTTGTCTGTATGATGATTTATGATGTAAATTCTTGAACAAAGTTCACTTGTCTGTTAGGACTGTGACAGTGGGACAACCTGGGCAATACAAACAATTGATTTTGCCGCCCCTTTGATAATACAAGGTTTACTTTTCTTGTGTAATATTCTCAAAGAAAAGGTTGATGTCATTATATCCTTGAATGACAAAGATGAAACAATCAATAGTACATTGTAGGTCAAAGGTCAATTTTAAAGTTTTGCAAGCTTTTAAAACATTGACGAAAAATAAAACATAATATACATGTATATGCATGTTTATATATAATGGAATATAAATGATCTTTAATACTAGTTTTACAATAAAAGATGTAATAAAATGTTAAGTTTATTTGTTCTTGACATTTCCACAATGACTTCCTAATTTAAATCGTGAATATTTTCATCATTTAATAATATTACTTCTTCAATTAGCTTATCTTACTGTATCGTTCTGCTCCAAATGACATTCATTTAAAAGTTTGTAGGTTCAGTAAAACAGACAAAATATTGTACAGTTAGCATTTAAGTTAACAAAAGAGATGCAACCATCCTGTATAACTTGATTTTTTATTATTCAGAAATACCTTGAGCTGGAGGATGAGACAGAAGAATACAAGAAAAATTCGGAGGAGAAAGTCGAGAGCCTTGAATCTATAGTGAGAATGCTGGAATTAAAACATAAAAATGCTACTGATCATTGTAAGTTGTCTTCCTGTAAATTCATTTCATTTATATACCATCCTTTACCTTCAAACCACTTGCCCCTCACCGCTGTGGGTTCAAATCCCGACAGGGACTTTGGATTCTTTCATGTGAAGAAGCTATCCAGGTAGCTTACGGAACGTTGGTGGTTCTACTCAGGTGCCCGTTCATGCCTGAAATAATGCAAGGAAGGACACCTGAGGTCTTCCTCCACCAGTAAAGCTGGATTGTCACCAAATGACATATACTGTGTTGGTGTGATGTAAAACCCAAACGAAACAAACCATCCTTTACCAAAATAGTATATGTATAAATGCAAGCTTTAAAAAGTTTGTATGTGTATTTGGATTTTTTTCACTCATAATAATACTATGATTAAAGCTGCACTTTTTAACTTGTTTCAGTAATTATTAGCGATTTGTTACAACACTTGTCTGTGACAATTGACCAGCCATTTATCACAACTGACTTGTATGGAATATTTTAATTCTGGTACTGAGTGATATTGGTTAAAGATCTATATTTCAAACTATCTAAACTATTGTTGAAAACAGATGGTTTCAACCATTTGGCAGATAGTTGACACAAGATTGAAATATTTAATTTTGTGTTTTACAGTAAACCGACTGGAAGAGAAGGAAGCAGATTCTAAGAAAGAATACAATAAAGTACATGAACGTTATACTGAGGTATGATTGATATTCAAATGGTAAAATAGATAAGAGTTTTAACTTTCAATTATTGCACTTGCCTGTTTTAAGGATGAATGATACAAATTGTTCTTTATATATTAAACAGTTGACTGATCTATGGGAGATTCTGGTTTCTACCCAGGTGTATGTTGTTGTATTGGTTGTTAAAAGGATTTGATGTGTCCTAAAAATGATCAGCTTCAGTTAGTGCAGTAATTGGAGTATAGGTATCTAATACCTATTCTATCCAGTTAAAGCACTGTACTGCATTTAGTATTGGATTTAACCCATTTACACTTCAAAGAAAACTATTCTCAGCTATGATACAAAAACAGTTGCACACTTAGTTAATATTTTAGTTACAAAGAAAATGTGTATAAGTCCATTAAACGTATTTGTTTACAGTTATTGCAATACAATATGGTATGTTTGTTTTTGGTTAATTTACTCGCCTCTGGCTTGTTCATATTACTGTTAAATATACTTTTGTTACAGTTGATGGACTACTATATTTATGTTACTGTTTATCATAATTGTGTTAAAGTTAATGCATACCAACAATTGAAAATGTTATATTTATGTTATTATTTATGTACATCTATACTGAACATTTGGTTATATGTATATGCTGGAAACTCACATTTGAGCTCTTATTTTAACATTTCACCTGCTAAATTTCTTAAATTGTCTATTCCAGCTTCCATTTTTATAACTGTCCAGTATCAATTTTTAAAATGAAATGTTAGCCAGCAGTGTTGAACCTGGTCAATTAGCACTGATGTGCAGGCTGGCCTGACTCTGTACTGGTTGCAAAGGTTTATCACTTTGGCTCAAGCAGGCTTAGGGTTAACATTAATGCTTACTTGTAACACACGTGTTATTGACTGTTACTGCTTACAAGGAAGTTAAAATTTTTTGTCACTTTTACCATTTTACTTAGTGAGATATTGTATTGTGATATAGTAATGCACGGAGGGCCATCTCAGGTCTTCTGCCACCAGTAAAGCTGGAAAGTCGTCAGAATATTATGACATCTACGCAAAGATAAAAACACAACAAAAAGTAAAGTTTATGTATACACCTGTGTTATGTTTGTGTTACAGCTGATGCGTACCCACATGGACTACATGGAGAGAGCCAAGATGTTGATGGGAAGTGATCGCATTGCAGAAATGGCCAACAGTCCAAGATCTAGGTCGGTATTTCACAATCCATGCTTGTTGAACACTAATATTTTGCTTACAGTAGAATATATATATTATTCAATTTCTTGTCGGAGAAACCAACAACTTGTCTTTTAATTGATATGTTTTAAATGGCATTTAAAAATATTCCAATCTGATGTCTCGGTATTAAACCACAAATAAGTATGTAAGATGTTTTTGTTAATGAGGAGATGATGTTTATAGTATAGATCGAGGGTCGCGGAAAAACAGTTATAATTACAGTAACTGGAAATCCCCACAACCATCACCTATAGACATGTAAGGCGCATGTTGTAACCAGATAATTGCTAGTGCAGAGAAAAAAATAAAACTGTATTTATTGTGGCAAGACTTATTTGAAACATTGAATAGCTTCTTCCAAACTTATTCAAAATTGATAGTAGCCCATGCTTTGGCCTAGCTGTTTATCTGGTTATTTTTTTAGAAAGTTTTCATAATATTATCTATATTCTTCATCTTTTACATGTTCATTACATTAAGAATGTTTCGTAGATTTATTACATGATTTAAGCATGTATTGTAAATATGAAAGTGTCCATGTTCTCATTACATATTATTCTCTCAGAAACATCTTGACATACATGTATTTCTTATTCAGATGTTTTCCTTGAGGTTACTTGAAATGTAACTATTCTTCTACATTCAAAACAAGGATTATTTCCTATCTTTCATGTAACCCTATAAAATTATTGCTAGAAACCAAATCATTTTAATACAAGATTTTTTTTTCTGTATCAAATCAATCTTTTCTGCATATATATATAGATTCTAAGACATTTTACCGTATTTTTCATTTACCTTTTTTACTATTTCCAAGTTTTCCAAGTGCAGCTAGTTGGTTTATAAAGTAAATATTTTAATACCAAAGTTCAAGTGAAATGTAACCAGTATTTATGGAAGTTTTGAAAAATACAGTGTATATCACATAATCTTGTTTAACATAAAGCATGATGTGTTCCAAATCAAAGACAGTATGAAATTAAAAAAGTGGTAGAAAAGAGCATATTCAAAATGGTTCTAAGTACTCTTGTTCATTTTTCCATGAAAGCACAATATATATATTACTTGTGCTTCATTAAAAAGTAATTTTGTTTCTGATAAATTATATTGTTGATCCTTTATGTTATAATTCAAATGATTTATTATTATCAGGGGTGGTTTCCAACTCCCAAACTTGCGGCAAACAGGAAACATGCACCTTTCAGGGACACCACTCAGCTCTACTAACAGCCCTCCAGACGCCAGTGCATTTGATATGATGTCACCGCGTAGTGGTAAAGACTCTAATATCAGTATTAAAAGTGAACTGAGTGGGTCTGACACTCCAGATATAAATTCAAACACTGGACGTAATGTGGTAGTTACCACGGAAACAAGTGATAAAGAACAGAATACTGATGCTGTTATAGTCCGTGAATTTGCTACTGCCACAAGTAAGTATAACCTGGATGCTTGTATATTTACTTGTAAAATGACTAGGAAAAGTAAGTGGAATATTTTACATCTAAACCACATTGCTGCAGTACACTCCAGTAAGATTACATGAATGTTTGTGTTTTAAATGTATCTTTTATTTAGATAGTGTGTATTTATATAAATATATATTAAATGTCTGTGATTGAGGTTTTTATTGATGCACAAGCATGTGTTTGTATTTTCACATACCTATCTCATAATCTGTCAAATGTTTTTCACTTTATACAGTCATGTTAAACAGTCAGAATCTCCTATGGGCTAATATTTTATTCACTTGATTAATGCGATCTTCAGCTTTTTCTAAAGGTTAAATTTGTTTTTTTAGATCAATCATTTCATAATGTCAAATCAAAAGATTTAAGGTGGAATACTATGACATTTATGTACAATAATTATGTCTTTATAAATTAATGACCAATTTTCATCAGTGTCCTTGAACATATATAGTCATAATTTGTCCCAGTTTATAATATGTATGAAATATATTGCTTATGGATTTATAATTTAAAACTCGTAAGGAATCATTCAAAGACTTCATAGTTAATTTATCATCATATCATTTTGCATGATCTGATATATTTTGTTGTTACAGTCATGTGTGGTTTTTAGTTTCAATGATCATAAATATATAAAAAGCTATGAATACTCTTTATGTTGTGTAGTTAAATTGATATTCTTTCCTTTCCAAAATGTCAAAAACTTAAAAAGATGAAATAGTCTACTTTTGCAACAAAGTTAGCAATATTTTAAATTTTTACATCTGCAGCATAAGTTTTAAGTAGAAAGGAAAGAAAACTAGAATTAGTGTTTAGCTGTATTTTGTTTTTCTGCTTTATTTTATGATTTTGCATATTGAGTTATGTTTGCATTTTCGTTAGAAACAGAAGAAGATAAAAAGGATATCCCTGCCTCACTCCCGATTCATCAGAAAGTAAACAGGTTATAAGTTCTAGTCAGTCTGAGCCAGCTGTAACTGAAGTAAAGACAGTTGACAAAGAAAATGAAAATGACAAAGTAAATGAAAATGATAATGAAAAATCTGTTATGTCAGATCAAAGTAGTAAAACTGATTCAGAAAAAGATAAAACTTGTGATACAGATGCTCAAACTAAATCAGAACCGGAAAATGTGCCAAATGTCTCAGACAGTAGTGATGCATCTCATCAAGTAGACACAAAGACAGTTACTGAAACCTTCAATGAAGGTAGTTCTGAATCTTCAGGTATAAACAATGTTGAAAGAGTATCAGAAAAGGTTATAGAAAAGAAAAGTAAAACTAAAAAATTAGGGAAAGTAGACACTAAGAAACCTGCTCAGACTGAGAGAAATGTCCTTGAAATGCCTCAGTCACCTATTTCACCAGTGTTTGACCATGGAGACTTTTCTTATGAGGAGGATGTCATGCCTGGTAAGTGTGATCCATTACATGAACATCTTGTATCAAGAAGTGTAAACCTCTTTATCTGTAACATTAACCAATTCTTATATTTGGAGCAGTGCCAAGTTTTTAAAAATTCACTGAGCAAGTGAAAATCTTACAGTAAGTATTTGCTAATTTCCCCAGAAAATTAGGTGATTTCTTTCCAGATATTTTTTCTCATATAATGGATCAAACCTGTATTGTGTTTTAAGTTTGCATTATTTATTTTTTAGTTACTTGGTGGTTTTTATTTCCATGTATTTTTTATGTGAATTTTGTTTTTGTTGCATACAAAACATAAACAAAGTCATTTCATATTGCACTATCATATAGACACACTTATTAGTTTCATACTGTTAGGGTTTTAGATTGGTAACATGCAGTGATACAATTTTCATGCATTTCTTTTCTTTTCTGTATTGCTTTCCCTTTGGATGAAATTTGCATGGTAAGTTGATATAAACAAATACCTTTACATTAAATTTTGCATTACATGCCAGCAGGCTGAATAATACTACTGTATAAGATAGCTTGAGGAAGTTTTTATATTCTACCCATGTTCTTACCTGTGTTAAATGATAAATATGGAAACCTGGGTCTTTTTTTCATCGATAAAACCAGTATTTTATGTTTGACTTTCAGTCAACAGTGTGATGATAAACAATGAAGTATACATTCATTTTGTAAATGGTTACCTGTTATATCAGCTATAAAGGGTTATATAGGCTGTAAAAGGTTATATAGGTTGTAATGGGTAATGTCTTATATAGGCTGTAAAAGGTAATAGGCTATAATGGGTTATATGTTCTGTAAGCTGTAAAGGGTAATATGTTATATAGGCTGTAATTGGTTATAAGTTCTATAAGCTGTAATCATAATGGGTAATATGTTACATTTTGTATATAGGCTGCAAAGGGTAATATGTTATATAGGCTGTAATGGGTTATATGTAATATATGCTGTTAAGGGTGATAAAAGCTGTAAAGAGTAGAACATGTATGTAATATATAAGGTTAATTTGTTATAAAGGGTTATATGTTATATAGGTTTGGATGATACTATTGCACACATAGTGGCAACAACTCCTGAGCTAGATGAGATGGAAGAATCTATGGACAGCAGTGGTAGCATGAATAATAACAGAACTCCAAAGTATGACTTACAAACAATATATTTTATTGTAAATAATAAATTGCAGTCAAGAACATATAGAGATTTTTTATTCAAGAATATTATAGTAAAATAATATAAATCTTAGAGGTAAATGTTGTAGTGTTTAACTACTTTAGGTACAATTTTTTTACTTTTATTTTATGTGAGGAAATAATTCATACGCCTTATATCAGATTTGTATGGTTTTAGTTATATAGAAGCTGTCTCTTACATTGAAACTCTAGTTCCTCAACTATACATAATGCCATATGAATCTCATTGTTTCATTTTTACTGAACCTGAAACCTGATTAGCCCTTGCCACCAGTATAAAACCAAGTAAACCTGCATGACAGTTCAGTCTGATTGGATTATACTGTGGACTGCTCAATGTTTGTATTTTAATATTGAAATCCCTTAAACTTATAATGGACTGTTTCAAATTCAAAGTCAGGGAAATCGATGACACAAACTCAGCAGGTTAAGGGTTAAAACCCATGGAACAAATAAACAATGACAGCCTGTTTGGCCAATGCATCTAAGAGTCTGTTTGGCCAATACATCTGAAGAGTCAGTTTGGCCAATGCATCTAAGAGTCTGTTTGGCCAATACATCTGAAGAGTCGGTTTGGCCAATACATCTGAAGAGTCAGTTTGGCCAATACATCTGAAGAGTCAGTTTGGCCAATACATCTGAAGAATCTGTTTGGCCAGTGCATCTAAGAGTCTGTTTGGCCAATACATCTGAAGAGTCAGTTTGGCCAATACATCTGAAGAATCTGTTTGGCCAATGCATCTAAGAGTCTGTTTGGCCAATACATCTGAAGAGTCAGTTTGGCCAATACATCTGAAGAGTCAGTTTGGCCAATGCATCTGAAGAGTCAGTTTGGCCAATACATCTGAAGAGTCAGTTTGGCCAATGCATCTGAAGAGTCAGTTTGGCCAATACATCTGAAGAGTCAGTTTGGCCAATACATCTGAAGAGTCAGTTTGGCCAATACATCTGAAGAGTCAGTTTGGCCAATGCATCTGAAGAGTCAGTTTGGCCAAATACATCTGAAGAGTCAGTTTGGCCAATGCATCTGAAGAGTCAGTTTGGCCAATACATCTGAAGAGTCAGTTTGGCCAATGCATCTGAAGAGTCAGTTTGGCCAATACATCTGAAGAGTCAGTTTGGCCAATACATCTAAGAGTCAGTCTGGCCAATACATCTGAAGAGTCAGTTTGGCCAATACATCTGAAGAGTCAGTTTGGCCAATACATCTGAAGAGTCAGTTTGGCCAATACATCTGAAGAGTCAGTTTGGCCAATGCATCTGAAGAGTCAGTTTGGCCAATACATCTGAAGAGTCAGTTTGGCCAATGCATCTGAAGAGTCAGTTTTGCCAATACATCTGAAGATATTTAATGTATATACACTGTAGTATCAAAATTTAAAACATGATCATGAATTGATTATAACATTGTATTTTATTGATTGTATTTTAGGAGAAATGATGCCTCTATATATGATGAACTTACAATACAAGATGCTGACCTTATAGGTGATGTAGATTATGGTGCTGATATTACAGGTAAATATTGGTCACACCTGACATTTGCTTATATCCCATCATTGAGTTGTTTTTGCTTTTCTTGCTGTAAGAGGAACATTTTTGGGATCCAGTTAGTTTCCTAAGTTTAGCATGAAAGAAATAGACCTGTGTTCATCAAATAGTGAAAAAGAATATTTTCAAAAATTTCCTTTTTGTAGTTGATATTAATAAATTATATTTTGAAAACACATATTACATATTGATATCAGAATTTTATATGTTAGCATCTGTTTTTAGCTCACCTGACCACGAAGTGGTCATGGTGAGGTATAGTGATGGGGCTATGTCCGGCGTCCGTCGTCGTGCGTCGTGCGTTGTGCGTCGTTCGTCGTCAACAATTGGGTTGTTAACAGTCTAGCAGTCACAGTTTTGATTGGATCATCATCAAACTTTGTCAGAATGTTTGTCTCAATGAAATACAGATCGAGTTCGAAGATGGGTTATCTCGGGTCAAAAACTAGGTCACAGGAGCTAAAAATAGAAAAAGCTTGTTAACACTCTAGAGGCTGCAGTTTTCATCCAAATATTCTGGAAATTTGTCAGGAAGGTTGTTTTAATGATATCTAGGTCAAGTTCGAAGATGGGTCATCTCCGGTCAAAAACTAGGTCACGAGCTAAAAATAGAAAAAGCTTGTTAACACTCTAACAATTGGGTTGTTAACAGTCTAGCAGTCACAGTTTTGATTGGATCATCATCAAACTTTGTCAGAATGTTTGTCTCAATGAAATACAGATCGAGTTCGAAGATGGGTTATCTCGGGTCAAAAACTAGGTCACAGGAGCTAAAAATAGAAAAAGCTTGTTAACACTCTAGAGGCTGCAGTTTTCATCCAAATATTCTGGAAATTTGTCAGGAAGGTTGTTTTGATGATATCTAGGTCAAGTTCGAAGATGGGTCATCTCTGGTCAAAAACTAGGTCACGAGCTAAAAATAGAAAAAGCTTGTTAACACTCTAATAATTGGGTTGTTAACAGTCTAGCAGTCACAGTTTTGATTGGATCATCATCGAACTTTGTCAGAATGTTTGTCTCAATGAAATACAGATCGAGTTCGAAGATGGGTTATCTCGGGTCAAAAACTAGGTCACAGGAGCTAAAAATAGAAAAAGCTTGTTAACACTCTAGAGGCTGCAGTTTTCATACAAATATTCTGGAAATTGTCAGGAAGGTTGTTTTGATGATTTCTAGTTCAAGTTCGAAGATGGGTCATCTCCGGTCAAAAACTAGGTCAAAGGAGCTAAAAATAGAAAAAGCTTGTGAATACTCTAGTGTCTGCAGTTTTCATCCAAATATTTTAGAAATTTGTCAGGAAGGTTGTTTTGATGATTTCTAGGTCAAGTTCGAAGATGGGTCATCTCCGGTCAAAAACTAGGTCACAGGTGCTAAAAATAGAAAAAGCTTGTTAACACTCTAGTGGCCGCAGTTTTCATCCAAATATTCTGGAAATTTGTCAGGAAAGTTGTTTTGATGGTTTCTAGGTCAAGTTCAAAGATGGGTCATCTCTGGTCAAAAACTAGGTCACAGGAGCTAAAAATAGAAAAAGCTTGTTAACACTCTATAGGCTGCAGTTTTCATCCAAATATTCTGGAAATTTGTCAGGAAGGTTGTTTAGATGATATCTAGGTCAAGTTTGAAGATGGATCATGTCTGGTCAAAAACTAGGTCACAGGAGCTAAAAATAGAAAAAGCTTGTTAACACTCTAGTGGCTGCAATTTTCATCCAAATATTTTGGAAATTTGTCAGGAAGGTTGTTTTGATTTTATCTAGGTCAAGTTCGAAGATGGGTCATGTCTGGTCAAAAACTAGGTCACAGGAGCTAAAAAATAGAAAAAGCTTGTTAACACTCTATAGGCTGCAGTTTTCATCCAAATATTCTGGAAATTTGTCAGGAAGGTTGTTTAGATGATATCTAGGTCAAGTTTAAAGATGGATCATGTCTGGTCAAAAACTAGGTCACAGGAGCTAAAAATAGAAAAAGCTTGTTAACACTCTAGTGGCTGCAGTTTTCATCCAAATATTCTGGAAATTTGTCAGGAAGGTTGCTTAGATAATATCTAGGTCAAGTTCGAAGATGGGTCATCTCCGGTCAAAAACTAGGTCACAGGAGCTAAAAATAGAAAAAGTTTGTTAACACTCTAGTGGCTGCAGTTTTCATCCAAATATTCTTGAAATTTGTCAGGAAGGTTGTTTTGATGATATCTAGGTCAAGTTGGAAGATGGGTAATGTCCGGTCAAAAACTAGGTCACAGGAGCTAAAAATAGAAAAAGCTTGTTAACACTCTAGTGGCTGCAGTTCTCATCCAAATATTCTGGAAATTTGTCAGGAAGGTTGTTTTGATGATATCTAGGTCAAGTTGGAAGATGGGTCATGTCCGGTCAAAAACTAGGTCACAGGTGCTAAAAATAGAAAAAGCTTGTTAACACTCTAGTGGCTGCAGTTTTCATCCAAATATTTTGGAAATTTGTCAGGAAGGTTGTTTTGATGATTTTCAGGTCAAGTTCGAAGATGGGTTATCACCGGTCAAAAACTAGGTCACAGGAGCTAAAAATAGAAAAAGCTTGTTAACACTCTAGTGGCTGCAGTTTTGATTAAAATATTCTGGAAATTTGTCAGGAAGGTTGTTTTAATGATTTCTAGGTCAAGTTCGAAGATGGGTCATGTCTGGTCAAAAACTAGGTCACAGGAGCTAAAAATAGAAAAAGCTTGTTAACACTCTAATGGTTGCAGTTTTCATCCAAACATTCTGGAAATTTGTCAGAAAAGTTTTGTTTTGATGATTTCTAGGTCAAGTTCGAAGATGGGTCATCTCAGGTCAAAAACTAGGTCACAGGAGCTAAAAATAGAAAAAGCTTGTTAACACTCTAATGGCTGCAGTTTTCATCTAAATGTTCTGGAAATTTGTCAAGAAGGTTGTTTTGATGATATCTAAGTCAAGTTCGAAGATGGGTCATCTCCGGTCAAAAACTAGGTCACAGGAGCTAAAAATAGAAAAGCTTGTTAACACATTAGGGGCTGCAGTTTTCATCCAAATATTCTTGAAATTTGTCAGGAAGGTTGTTTTGATGATGTCTAGGTAAAGTTCGAAGATGGGTTATCTCCGGTCAAAAACTAGGTCACAGGAGCTAAACATAGAAAAAGCTTGTTAACACTCTAGTGGCTGCAGTATTGATTCAAATATTCTGGAAATTTGTCAGGAAGGTTGTTTTTGATGATTTCTAGGTCAAGTTCGAAGATGGGCCATCTCAGGTCAAAAACTAGGTCACAGGAGTTAAAAATAGAAAAAGCTTGTTTACACTCTAGTGGCTGCAGTTTTTATTCAAATATTCAGGAAATTTGTCAAGAATGTTGTTTTGATGTTTTCTGGGTCAAGTGCTTAGATTGGTCATGTCTGGTCAAAAACTAGGTCACAGGAGCTAAAAATTAGAAAAATCTTTTTAACACTCTAGTGGCTGCAGTTTTGATCCAAATTTCCTGGAAATTGGTCAGGAAGGTTGTTTTGATGATTTCTAGGTCAAGTTTGAATATGGGTCGTGTCCAGTCAAAAATTAGGTCACATTGCCCAAATATGGAAAAATCTTTATAACACACTAGAGGTCACATGTTTGACTCAGTCGCATCAAACTTGGTCATGATGCTTGTTTAAGACATTGCTTGAATGCGGTTGTGTCAGGTGAGCGATCCAGGGCCATCATGGCCCTCTTGTTTTACTATTGATGAATATAGATGGATAGTTTGCATTGTTTCTGGTGTGGCTAAACTAAGCTGTAAGAAATTTTTAACAACACCTTCCATTTTCATACTTGTTTTATCCAAAGAAAAGGATTAAATGCACTTGATTATTTATGAAGTTTGGTTACCACATTTTAATGTTTCATAAAACTTGACAATATCCCTATGAATTATGAGGATTTTTTTCGCATTTTAACATGGAATATTAGAGTCTGGAGACAATAATAACTGGCCTATCTAATCATAATAAAACCAGGTACGCCCGCTGTAAATATTAAGGCTATTTATTACTCAAGTTGAGTATTTAGAATACAATATATTATATTAGTAATTAACTTTTCAATATTAGGCACGTTTTCACTTTAAATGTAAGGCTAATATAAAGTCCGCCACAACATTATGAACATTAAACAAGGCCATTATGCAAAAAGTACGGCTTTTATGAGAAAACTCAGTTATTATGAGATTTGAGAATTTTCATTGGCTCTCCAGGTCGGCCATTATGAATTATGAATCTTTTTTTTTTGTCAATTAAAAAAAGTCGCCATTTTAAATTGTTGCAAGGTAGGTTTCGAGTCGTATATACAATGATTAAGCACTGAGCTTAATGTGATATCTCCCTGTATATATGTATATATAATGATTTTGTTTGAAGGAAGGGCAGTTAATCCTGCTGATTATGCATCTTCAGGTGAGCTGGAATGTACAGTATAGTTTGATATAGTTTGCTTGTTGTAGAGTGCTTCTTGCATTGTGTTGTCTTCTTGTTCAATATCGTTTACTTTTGCTTCTACTTTTGGCTCTGAATGACACATTTTAAATGAATAATAAATCCTTACCTTTTTCATTGGCTTTCATTTACAATTTTGGCATGTTATTGAAATCATGAAACATTTTCTATTGAAAAAATATGCACTTTTTGCTAATCTGATAAAAAAACCACATGGATTTATATTTCATTTGTGTCATCAGTTTGAATTTTTCGTAACAGACCTGCATGTTGATATTATGACATGAATATTTATACTTAAAAAATAACAAAAAATAATAAGAATTTCTACTCTCTTACTATTTCTCTATCTGTGGACCAATATATATGGGAAATTATTGACATCTAAAAGATTGACCAGTATAATTGATGTTCCACTCTGTCCGATACAGACCTATTCAAACTGAGACTGCTCTAGCTGTGTGAAATCATTGTGTGACACATGCTAGAAGTGTGACACAATTTATAATTCCTGCTGGCTGGTGAAAGTCTGTGTGCAGTGCAACTTATGCCAACAATGTCTCCTGATGGCTGGTGGAAGTCTGTGTGTAACTCATGCTAGCAGTTTGACACAGTTTAAACCCCTGCTGGCAGATTCAAGCTAGTTGTGTCGTTAAGAATAAGATTGTGGTGCTCAGTCATTGTTGTTTGGTGATAGTTCATGTGTGACTCCTGGTTATAATCAGACTAGCTGGTGATTGCATGATAGTGTATACTACATCGTATTATAGCATCATTTTTAACATAAATGTATAGAATAGATCTAATATTATGTATTAGATAGTCTTCATACATAGCATAATGGTATTAACAAAATTCTTTTCTATAAAAAAGATTCATATGACAATGCTTGCTAAACTGCATGCATCAGTCTGAAATGATGAGTTATACAAAATAAAGATGTTTAATTTATATTTCCTTCACCTTAAGTGAAGGTTGAATTTACATAAATAGGTAGGTAATAAGGAAATATGTCATGAGTAACTTTTTTTTTTTGTAATGAAGCCCTAGTTAGACTGCATTGTTTTAATATAGATACAATCTAAAGTCAGATAAGCCAGTATTATGTTTAACCATTTTATTTTAGTATTGAATTAAAACAAGAAGAAAAAGTTTGTTCCTAAAATTGAAAATTTAAATCCTGAGAAGATTTGTTCCAGACATTGTCAATTCAAATTCTGTGCAATATTTCAGACAAATGTTGTTCTTCAATAATTCTTATATGAGCATAATTGTCTATAGTCATAATATAATGCTTGTATTGTAACTTATTTAAGTTAATTGACAACATGACAAGTATGTTTAAACATAATGCTGGTTAATACAGTTGCATTTTGTGCATTATTTTATGTTAACATTCATTAACAACTGTCTCACAGTTATCTTATACTCCAATTATATGTAAAAAAAAATATGAGAAGTAATGGAATTCAAATGATTTAGATTATATCTCTGATAAATTACAAACCACAAGTTAAAACCCAGAAATAAGATGTACAGATATAGACAAATGTTTTCAGGATGCCTGATGATAAAATAATACTATTAAAACTCAACCAATAAAACTCAATGAATTTTGGTCAAATTTCACCCTCAAAAATATTTTTCTTTATTTGTTGTTATTTATTCTATTTTGTTTACAAACATAAGAGTTCATTTAGCTACTGAAGATCGAATAATGCTATAAAACTAAGTAATTTCTTAACAAAATTTGAGACATCATTATAGGGAATACTGTGAGACAATTGTTGATGTTTATATTACGTTAGTTTGAGGGCATGTAGTTTGTATTGTGTTGATGTTGTTTATTTCTGTTGTTTAAACAGACAGTGAAGATGAGAAAGATGAACGAGGATCCAATGGTAGGAAAAACATTTATATTACTTTATATATCAAAATTATCACTGTCCGGTAATTATATGAAGTTAGATCTGGTTAAAAAGAAAATTACACTGGTTCTTAATTTACCTTTTAAGGGGGGACAACTTATTTATTAGCCTGTATACTTTGGTTTAATTTAATATGCCCTCTTGAAAAGATTATTTTACATTACATATTTGCTTGAGGAAATTTCAAAAATACTTTCCACGAAAGTTTTATATCTATGTTAAGAAATATATATTTAAATTCTTTTTACCATTAAATAAAGATAAACATATAATGCATTTGTGATTTTAGTGTTTATGCAAGATGGTAACCATTTTCAATTTGTAATTTATCATACTCAGGGATGGTTCCATTGTTAGATAGTTGAATGTTTGCATGATAGAAAATACATAATACCAAGTTTTGTAACAGTCTGTCGAGATTGTTCAAGATTTGAATGCTTCTGTGTGGAACATTTTACAAATTTTTGAAAACTCTGATATTGAATATTTATGTATGAATTGTGTGTTATCTGAAGTATTACATAAAAATGTATTATTAAAATATTTTGTTAAGATCTGCTGTCAAAACAAGAATCTACAGCCAAATTTATGGATGATGGTACCACAAAGTATTGATACTTTGTAAATTTTGATAACTTATGAAGTAAAAGTGCCAATCAAAACAAATATGAAGTAGAAATTAAGAACACAAAAATTGAAATAACAAATATTTTGGTATATATAATATATAAGTAAAGAATCAGAAGTTGTATGATGTTCATGTAGTGGTTTATAGATGATTTACTAACACTAGTGTGTTTTTTTTTCTTTCCTACCATGCTTCTTCTAACCAACGGGTTGTTGTTGTTGAACTCTACAGTGAGTGACAACTTCTTTGGTAAGCATTATTTTACTGGGAAGAACTCTTAACATGAAAAATTTAATAGTTCATGAAAATGGAAACATTTTAAATTGTAATGGTTTTGGTATATATCAGCTTTTGAGAATGTAAAGTTGATACTTTGTTCATAAGAGTACAGTTGGGTTATGGAGATATGCTATTGCCTAAAGTTGGTAAGGATTTATATACAGGAAAATTACAATGTGATTAGGTCATATGCCAAGCTGGTAACATTGATTATGTTTTCTTGAATCCACAAGATGTAAAATCAAGATCATCTACCAGTTTATGTCCGTAAAGAAAGAATAAAAATCTTGGGAAATGATATGAAGCTATAGTGGACAATCATTGTTTCTGTAATAAGGGTGGGGGAAGTAGTCAAATTATATTTCAATTAGACTGAAACAAGGTTTGTACATTAAATAAGATGTCAGATAAGGTGTTGAACAGGTAAGAATATGTTTGATGATTAAAAAAACATTCAAATTTCTTTATTTAGTTTGTTATTGTTTATAATAGTTTGATTTATCATTGTGGAAGTAAAATTTAGGGTTTATAACATGTAGAAATCTTTATTAATGAACCTGCATAATAATGAAATATTTTTTCTTCATCTCTACTTATTTCATATAATTATAAAGTCTTCTTTAAGCCTTCCAGTTAATTGAATTATTAAAAAGAATATCTACCTTAGAATTAGTAATACTGACCTAACAATGGAATTGAGTTTCACAATAGACTTTGTAACATCTGAACTTGTTTAATCAAATAAAATATAGTTTCAATATAGAATTTGTAACATCTAAACTAACAATAATTTTATTTCTTTTGTCAACTTCTGTCTCAATTCTTTCCATGCAAGTGTTTTACTATTGCTCATTATTGACCAAGTATTTATGTTTTGTTGTTATTGCAGGCATGAGCAGAGAACTGGAGAATCTAATCCTCGAAAATACAGAACTTTTAGCTACAAAGTAAGTACATTCTTATATGACAATTTTCCTGTGTTGTGATTGGTCAAGATATAGTCACATGACAGTCAGTAAAAAGTTACATTGCCCTCGACTAGATGATATTGATGTAAATAAATTATTTCATAAGTGTGGTGCTAGATTTTTAAAATTCTGTTATTAGAAGCCAGTCATTAATGGCTTCAAAAGATTTAGGGTACTATGATAATAATCAAAAACAGTGTTATGGAAATTAAACATCCTGTGTAAATTATAGATTCTGACAGCATTTTTTTCTGGCTAAAATTCAAGATGGAAGAAAAGGTTTATTGCTTCCTATTCTTATGAATGAGAATCAAATGCTGAAAATAGGAAAACAATTTCTAATATTTTATTTGGCTTATTTAGGGGTTATTTGCATGAAAATAGGAAATCAGACAACTTTAAAAATTTTAACCAAATGAACGAGTGAATACCCAAGTCTGCGGACATCATCATTATACAATACTGGTATAATATCTTCAAAAATGTATTTATAGCCCCAGTGTAGGTATAATGGTGTTTTGAAATTCATATCATTAAAATATGGTTATATACAATGTGCATATGTTTTCCAAATTATTTTAACCATAATGATGTTTTGGAATATGTTTATGACATGTTTAAATCCTTGAGTATGTTTAGATATATTATTTCTTATTTATCAAAAGGAACCATTTATAAACACTGCACATGTGCTTAATGTAAATAGCATGTCAAATGCAGCCATATTCAATTTTTTGAGCAGGAATATCTTACAGTTTATCTTATGATAAAGAATGTTTGATCACATATTATGGTTGACTTTTACAGGAATGCCTTAAACATCGTGAAAGATGATCTAATTGCCAAGGTGGATGAGCTGTCTAGGTATGTACATTATGATATGTTTGAAATTTATTTCTACTTTTTTCAAATAAAGCATATTTCATGCACATTAGAATATAATATCAATTATTCTCTAAACATTTCTGTTACTAGCCTTTGCTAGTATAGGGCTAGGCCAGCCTGAGCATCCATTCAGTTTTGGTAGGTTATTTTCTGAGGGCTGCTTAATAAAATTTTAATGATAGCCCTCACAGTAACAATGAACCATTCCAGATTCAAAGCAAGGCTAGTCCATTATACAAAAGGAAAGTTTAAGCGTTCAATCCTTAATATTATATTTAATTGAAAAAGGGATAGTTAGATAGCCTGAACTATGCATGCAGTTATGATAATTGAAATACAAACTGATAAATTGTCTAAAGCAAAGCAAAGTACATGTATATATTGTTAACCAAATTTTAGTTAGATTGATGGGTAAATATTCACTTATGACATACAACAGATCTTGTATTATACTTTAGATGAGACTGTACACAGGGCTTATATATGTATATATATTTGTATATTTACAGTGAGCAAGAAATCTTGAAGGGAGAGATAACATCTCTGAAGGCAGTAAAGGACAAATTACAGGGTAGAATAAAAGATCTAGAGGAGGAAGTAAAGAAAACAAAGGAAGAATTAGAGAAGAAATCACAGCAAGCACAAGAAGGAGAGACTGAGGTGAGTGTTTTCAGGTTACTGGTCTACCATTCTAGAGATTTATACATACATGATATAAAACATGTAACGTTATACATATTGGCATATATCATTTTAGGTATTATTGCACATTTAAGTTGTAGCTAAATGGCTAGTATGTTCAATTTCATTTCATTGTTGCCTCCCTTTGACTTTTATATGTAAAATCCATAGAATATAAAAGAGTATATGAACTTTTTCACTTTGCATATTCTCTTATAGTACATGGATTTAATGAAAATATAGAGATATAACCATTTTTGAATTAAGTGAAATATCATGGCATATTCATTAATTAAATTGCAATGTAGCGGCTTTCCAATAATTTAGATAATGTGAAATAACAATGAAATGATATATTTAGTACAAAATTACATGTGACTAAAAAGACGTAATCGTTTTTAGTATTTTTTTCAGTAGGAGCTTTTTTTCCCTCTTTAAAACTTTGTATGTGGAGATTGTTTTAGTATTCCTGTCAGTCTTGTTTCAGATACTGTTTAAATGTGTCAGTCTGAAAGTAATTGATGTTTTTGAGATGATAAGTTGACAATATAATGATGTTACAGGACGATGTACCGATGGCACAGCGTAAACGTTTTACACGTGTAGAGATGGCGCGTGTATTGATGGAGCGTAACCAATACAAGGAGAGACTTATGGAGTTACAAGAGGCGGTGCGTTGGACAGAAATGATCCGGGCTTCCAGGGAACATCCAGAAATTGCTACATCTAAGAAGAAGTCTTCCATATGGAACTTGTAAGTACTCACTGTTGTTGTATATATAATAAACCTGCCTCTTTTAGCTGATGTGATCTTATGCATGTTTTAACACAGACCAGTATTTTGTGTGATACCATGTTTTATGATCCAGTTGTCAGAAATTTTTATCTTTTATAATTCATACTTGAAAAGATTATGCCTTTTGAAAAGAAGAAAGGATGTTTATAGCAACTACAAAAGTAAAAAATTTTGTAGCTTTAACATAAATGAAATATTGGTCTGAAGTTTTTGAAAGATATGAACTTTAATAACATTTCCTGAAAGGTTTGTCAAATTTGAAACAGCTATATAAAATGTCTTCGGTAAGATTACTGTCATTAAAAGATAACAAATACATAGCTTGAACATGTGCTTTTTCATATAAAGCTTCTAGCAGATCCAGATTTACTTTCTAGTGCATCGTTTGTTTTATATAAGTGAAGTATAGTTATACATCATGTGATCAAAATTGTCACGAATAATGTATGTCTATATTCTTGCATACAATGTTTATACACAATAAGAAAGTTTTTATATTAAACAATTATCAATATGTAAAATATGGACTAGTCAAAATTAGCTGAAGAAAGTAAAAAGTAACACTGTATATGAGAGAGAATCTGGATCTGTTCATGGGCAATATTATGTAGAGATAATTGGTTATCTTGTCATGTGACCTTACTTTTATTGAAGTTTTTATAAATTCTATTGTTCATATTTACTCATTATTTTCTTTTCAGTTATCCAAATGTTTTCTTGTTCATGTTACATGTTCTAGTTCTGGTTTCATATTTATTCATGTTACAAGTGGACAGTTACTATCCATTTACCTTCTCACAAAGTTTGGAACATGTTGATGCTGTTGTTTAAAAGTTATAAACAGTTCTTTGCTATTGTTTCCCTGGTTGAAGTACATATGAATAGTTTGTTGGGGAAGTTATAATTGATTTCACTCAACAGATTGTGAAAAATATGGGCTGATTTTTTTTATGCCACCGCAGTATCTGCGATGCGGTGGCATATAGCGATTCACCTGTGTGTGTGTGTGTGTGTGTGTTTGTTTGTGTGTGTGTGTGTTATATAGATTATATAGTGAACTTAAAAAATCTTCTTGTGAAAAACCACTTGTCCAATTTCAACCAAACTTGGAAGGGTTGATCCTTGGGTGAAGGGGTTCCAAAGTTGTTCAAAGAATTTCATTCCATGCAGAAATCTGGTTGCCATGGCAACCAAAAGGAATTATAAGAATAAATTTAAAAAATCTTCTTGTAAAGACCCAAAAGGCCTAGAGCTTAGATATTTTGCATAAGGCATTGTCTGGTAGACCTCTACCAAGATTGTTCAAATTAAAGCCCTTGGGTCAAAATCGGCCCTGCCCTGGGGGTCATTGATTTTCACTATATGTACATATAGTAAAAACTTAAAAAACTATCTTGTAAAGACCGAAAAGGCCTAGAGCTTAGATTTTTTGCATAAGGCATTGTCTGGTAGACCTCTACCAAGATTGTTCAAATTATAGCACTAGGGTCAAAATCAGCCCCGCCCCGTGGCAACCAAAAGGAATTATAAGAATAAATTTAAAAAATCTTCTTGTAAAGACCCAAAAGGCCTAGAGCTTAGATATTTTGCATAAGGCATTGTCTGGTAGACCTCTACCAAGATTGTTCAAATTATAGCCCTGGGGTCAAAATCGGCCCCGCCCCGGGGGTCATTGATTTTCACTATATGTACATATAGTAAAAACTTAAAATACCTTCTTGTAAAGACCAAAAAGGCCTAGAGCTTAGATTTTTTGCATAAAGCATTGTCTGGTAGACCTCTACCAAGATTGTTCAAATTATAGCCCTGGGGTCAAAATCGGCCCCGCCCCGGGGTCATTGCTTTTCACTATATGTACATATAGTAAAAACTTAAAATACCTTCTTCCAAAGACCCAAAAGGCCTAGAGCTTAGGTATTTTGCAGAAGGTATTGTCTGGTAGACCTCTACCCAGACTATTCAAATTATAGCCCTGGGGTCAAAATCGGCCTGCCGGGGGGTCATTAGTTTTCCTTATATGTATCTTCAATATATACTTATAGTAAAAAATCTTATTGTCTTTATTAGAGCTTAAATATTTTTTAAAATGATATCATCTATAGGAACTCTACCAAAGTTGTTCAAATTTTGCCTCTAGTGTCAAAATTAGCCCCGCCCAGGGGGCCATAGGTTTTCCTTATATGTATATATATATACATATATATATATAGTAAAAAAATATATTTTTATCTGAAGGTACAAGGCATAGAGCTTTGATGTTTGCTATATAATATCATCTATAGGTCCTCTTCCAAAGTTGTTCAATTATTCCCCTGGTGTCAAAATTGGCCCTGCCTGGGGGCAGTGATTCTCATTATGTACACATAGTAAAAACAGAAAATAAAACAAATGTTTTCTGAATGGGAGAAAGCTACAGCTTAGATATTTGACTTGAAATGTTGTTCGGTGGACCTGTATCAAGATTGTTTTGAATGAAACCCTTGGGTCCAAAATTTTGCCTTGCCCAAGGGGACAGTGACCTACTTTCTTGTCCTTTGATGTACAGCAATGAAATTTTGACCATGTGCACAGTTTTAGTTGTAAAATTGAATTTTGATATCAGGTGACCTAGATTTTGATGATGTGACCTATTTTCTTGTCCTTTGATGTACAGCTATGAAATTTGAACCATGTGCACAGATTAAGACGTAAAGTGAACTTTGATTTCAGCTGACCTAGATTTTGACAAAGTGTCTTACTGTTCTTTGATGTAGTCATGAAATTTAGGCTGTGTGAAATATGACCTTCACCACCAAATTCACTAGACTCGAGTGCATTGATATATTCCTACTCTGATCTTTTATTGAGTTAACAACAGATTTAACCACTAATCTGATAATAAGAATAAGATATGTCAGGGATCTATGCATTATGACATTCTTCAAAATTGTATAGAAACAAAAAAAAATCTGTTCCAACACTACTATTTAGTGTTGTATTAATGCGGTGGCATAGCATTTTTCTCAAATGCAATCTTGTTTAAACTTACTTTCCTGGACATTTATAATACATAGGTCAAATCATTGTTCAAAGTTTATTTGTAAAGAAGTTATTTCCTCAGGGGAGTTGTCTTAGTACTTCAATTCAGTCTCAGTTATTTGACAGACTTTAGACTTTTTTTCATACAACAAAAGGTATTCTACTGGCTATTTTACTATCATTTCATATAGAAAAAAGCATTTTGGCATCTTGCCAGAATTTCAAAGTTTTTTATAATCAAGGAGAGTTATCTAACTTGGCATATTACCTTCCTTTCAGTTTCAGTAATTTGGTGGCCCCAGACCCACCCCCTGCACCTACACCAAAGAAGAAGGCAGGACAATATGAAACACAAATTGTCTGACAAAAAACTATTCAGTCTTCATATTTTAGTACTCAAACCTTTTTTTACAGTTCTGTTTTTTTACCTTTGAATGTTTTTTAAAACTCATTGTTAAAGAAGTGATGGACAAGTTTTATTGCTTGTATCAAGTAAGGATCATAGAAATTCAAAACCTGAACATATGATATTACCTACATTGTATGTCTACTACTGATATTCTATATATTTAGGCAGTTTCTTTATAAATAATCAAGTATTTTATAACTTGTTTAAGATCTTTAACCCTTAACATGCTGAATATTTTAAATGGACTTGTCCCACTTCCATTTTTGGGACTGTCCATAATCAATTTTAAGGATATCAATTATGAGTATTTAAAGTTTGTCAGCCAACAGTATAGAGCCTGGTTAGACTGCACAGACGTGCAGGCTGGCCTGGCTCTATACCGGTGGCAAAGGCTTAACGCTTTCGGTTCCATTTCAAATGTAATGATTTTGTCTTTACTCTAATTAAGGTATATGGTCTTGTTTTTTTCTTCTTTTTGTTCTTATTTTTGATGACATTTCATACTCAGTGATATTAACGAGATTAATTGGAAATCAAATATTTAACTCACTAAAATCATTGCTTCTTATTTCTTATAATATGATTAGTTTTAACTCATCAGTCAACTTACTCATCATGTCATATTTCTAAACAGTGCACTTTTTATCTCTTATGAACTAGCCATGTATTTTCTTTGTTCTTCATTTACAAAAAGAAAGAACAATGTTCAACAATGTATGTTTATCAATGGTAGCTGTATCGTAAGTTGATATATTCTCAGGATCATTGGTGCTACTTGTACAATATAATGTACATATTTTATGTTGATATGAAATTAGGCATAGAGATAGTTATCACTGATTATCTGTACAAGTAAGAGTTATCTCCCATTCTTGTTTCTAGATCAAGTGTTTGTAAAGTATGTGTAGATTGAAATGAAACTTTATGGACATAATCAGAACCAGACTTGGTGTGTTTTTTTTCTCCATAATTCTTAGATGTATGTGTAGATGTAAAGTAAATATATCTGATTATCTATATTTAGAAAGAGGTAGCTAATCAGTAGGTGATATTTAAAAAAGTAAGAAGTGTGTTTAAATTATACAGTTTGTTGCCATAATTATGCCCCCATTTTGAAAAAAAGGGGGTATATTGCTTTGCACTTGTCGGTCCGTCGGTCCGTCGGTCCGTCGGTCCGTAGACCAAATGGTTTCCGAGTGATAACTAAAGAACCCTTAGGCCTAGGAACTTCAAACTTGGTATGGTGATTGGTCATGACCAGTAGATGACCCCTATTGATTTTGGGGTCAAGGGGTCAAAGGTCAAGGTCACATTGACCTTGAAAGCAAAAACGGTTTCCGATCAATAACTAAAGAACCTTAAGGCCTAGGAACTTCAAACTTGGTATGGTGATTGGTCATGACCAGTAGATGACCCCTATTGATTTTGGAGTCAAGGGGTCAAAGGTCAAGGTCACATTGACCTTGAAAGCAAAAACAGTTTCTGATCAATAACTAAAGAACCTTAAGGCCTAGGAACTTCAAACTTGGTATGGTGATTAGTCATGACCAGTAGATGACCCCTATTGATTTTGGGGTCAAGGGGTCAAAGGTCAAGGTCACATTGACCTTAAAAGCAAAAACGGTTTCCGATCAATAACTAAAGAACCTTAAGGCCTAGGAACTTCAAACTTGGTATGGTGATTGGTCATGATCAGTAGATGACCCCTATTGATTTTGGGGTCAAGGGGTCAAAGGTCAAGGTCACATTGACCTTGTAAGCAAAAACGGTTTCTGATCAATAACTAAAGAACCTTAAGGCCTAGGAACTTCAAACTTGGTATGGTGATTGGTCATGATCAGTAGATGACCCCTATTGATTTTGGGGTCAAGGGGTCAAAGGTCAAGGTCACATAAACCTTGTAGGTAAAAACAGTTTCCGATCAATAACTAAAGAACCTTAAGGCCTAGGAACTTCAAACTTGGTATGGTGATTGGTCATGATCAGTAGATGACCCGTATAGATTTTGGGGTCAAAGGTCAAGGTCACATTGACCTTTTAATTAAAAACGGTTTCTGATCAATAACAAAAGAACCCTTAGGCCTAGGAACTTCAAACTTGGTATGGTGATTGGTCATGATCAGTAGATGACCCCTATTGATTTTGGGGTCAAGGGGTCAAAGGTCAAGGTCACATTGACCTTGTAGGTAAAAACGGTTTCCGATCAATAACTAAAGAACCTTAAGGCCTAGGAACTTCAAACTTGGTATGGTGATTGGTCATGATCAGCAGATGACCCGTATAGATTTTGGGGTCAAGGGGTCAAAGGTCAAGGTCACATTGACCTTTTAATTAAAAACGGTTTCTGATCAATAACAAAAGAACCCTTAGGCCTAGGAACTTCAAACTTGGTATGGTGATTGGTTATGACCAATCAGATGACCACTATTGATTTTGGCGTTAAGGGGTCAAATGTCAAGGTCACATTGACCTTGTAGGTAAAAACGGTTTCCGATCAATAATGAAAGAACCCTTAGGCCTAGGGACTTCAAACTTGAGATGGTGATTGGACATGATCAGTAGATGACCCCTATTGATTTTGGGGTCTAGGGGTCAAAGGTCAAGGTCACATTGACCTCTTAGGTAAAAACGGTTTCCGATCAATAACTAAAGAACCCTTAGGCCTAGGAACTTCAAACTTGGTATGGTGATTGGTCATGACCAGCAGATGACCCCTATTGATTTTGGGGTTAAGGGGTTAAAGGGCAAGGTCACATTGACCTTGTACGTAAAAACGGTTTCCGATCAATTAACTAAAAACGCTTAGGCCTAGGAACTTCAAACTTTGTGTGATGATTGGTCATGACCAGCAGATGACCCCTATTGAGTTTTAGGTGAAGGGGTCAAAGGTCAAGGTCACATTGACCTTTTAAGTAAAAACGGTTTCTGATCAATAATTCAAGAACGCTTAGGCCTAGGAACTTCAAACTTGGTATGGTGATTTGTCATGACCAGCAGATTACTCCTATTGATTTTGGCATCAAGGGGTCAAAGGTCAAGGTCACAATGACCTTGTAAGTAAAAACGGTTTCTGATCAATAACTAAAGAATGCTTCGGCCTAGAAACTTCAAACTTGGCATGGTGATTGGTCATGACCAGCAGATGACCCCTATTGATTTTGGGGTCAAAGGTCAAGGTCACATTGACCTTGTATGTTAAAACGGTTTCCGATCAATAATAAGAGAACCCTTAGGCCTAAGAACTTCAAACTTGGCATGGTGATTGGTCATGACCAGCAGATGACCCCTATTGATTTTGGGGTCAAGGGGTCAAAGGTCAAGGTCACATTGACCTTGTAGGTAAAAACGGTTTCTGATCAATTTACTTAAAACGCCTAGGCCTAGGAACTTCAAACTTTGTTTGATGATTGGTCGTGACCAGCAGATGACCCGTATTGAGTTTTGGGTCAAGGGGTCAAAGGTCAAGGTCATGACCAGTAGATACTTTATAACCCTTATTAATTGTTTGATCACTGGGTCAGAAGTCATGCATAATAACCTTATCACATGACTAATTGGCTGCTGATAGGGGGCATACATGTTTTACAAACATATCTTGTTTATATTATCTTTTTATTTGTATAATAATTTATGCTTAACTTTTGAAAGTAGTGATAATAGATATAGGTTACAATTAAAGTAATTAATTGTTTTAACAAAGTGCTTTAAAGGAAGTGTAAC
This sequence comes from Ruditapes philippinarum, assembly GCF_026571515.1. NCBI lineage: Eukaryota > Metazoa > Mollusca > Bivalvia > Venerida > Veneridae > Ruditapes > Ruditapes philippinarum. The sequence goes on along the minus strand of NW_026857581.1, from coordinate 216,205 downwards.
ATATCAAAGAATATTTTAAAAAAATATTTTTAACTGATAATTGATTAGCTATATAATGTTTAAATAGATTTAGAAATTCTGTCTATAAGACAACAATATTTTACTATGGAAATCCATTAAAACTTGCTCATTCATCATCAATATATAGTCAGAGTTAAATGATCTCATAACCAAAGAGGTTTATATGTGTTGTGTTAGCTTGTAGCTAATCTAGTGTAATTGTCTCAATTTAAATATATTATGATATTTGGTCAAACTATTACATATGGTGCAACTGGGCATAATGACATTCGTTGGTCCGTCAGCTTTTTTTTAACATGTTGAAATGTTGAAACATTAATCACAGGGTTAATTGCAATATAGTCATTACTTGTTATATATTATGTGATAGTTGTAACAGTGTTGCGTCCAACCATTTACATGTAAAACATGAAGGTCCTCTGAATAATTTCATTATAAAAACCTGATTTCAAAGTTAATACTATCTTTTCCTTCTAAATTAGCCAATAAATAGAAGTTTTAAGTATAAATCTTACTCTTATTGAATCAAAGGGTATGTAATTATAAAACTTTGAGATATTATATAAAAGTTATGGTATATTTTCAGCTGTTCAATTGTTTATTTGATAACTTGATTTTAACATACATTTGAGCCGTGTCACGGCAAAACCAACATAATGGGTTTGCGACCAGCATGGATCCAGACCAGCCTGCGCATCCGCGCAGTCTGATCAGGATCCATGCTGTTCGCTATCGGTTTCTCTACTTGTTATAGAGTTTGTAAGCGAACAGCATGGATCCTGATCAGACTTTGGTCTGGATCCATGCTGGTCGCAAACCCATTATGTTGGTTTTGTCGTGACATGGCTCATTTATTGATGATTAAGGTAATGCTTTGGAAATGTCAGTTTTTGATGTTTTCTCATCTAATACTGCTTTTTTCCAGTGTAACTCCCGCAAATATGGGAGTTTGTCCAGCAGCTCCTGTGTAAGCAATTTAATAATTATTGCACATGTGTTACCATAGCAACTATGTAAAGGGATCAATAAGATGGTCATTTTGGCAGCTTTCAAGGTCAAAAAATGTTTATATGAAGTTCATTAAGTAAACTTGTCCCGGTGATGGACCTATTATGATATCATTTTTATTTCACTATTATCCAATATATAATTCTGATATTATACTAATTATTTTCATTCAATTTAAGGTCACATGACAGGAATGGACCAATAATATTTCTTTTTTTTTCAGCTGAAATTTAGACCACCAGCCAATGAAATGCATGCTTTTATTTTTTTTCTGTCTCATGGTGTAATCAGTCCTCACTGCATAATTATCATTTTATATTTATTTTTATTTACTTCTTGTCTGCATGTATTTCTTGCTCATTATTTGAGATTATGTGAGATTTGTTGCTTGTCTGCCATATATGATCCCTTATTGATCCCTAATTTGCTACAAAATGTATTGTAATTATACAAAACATTCAATTTTTTGTTGCTTCAATATAGCTAATAATGATTTTTAATTATTTAATGATTTTTAAAAAATTGGTTGTCTGTGACTATGTAAGAATTACCATGTATGTTTATTTTTTTGCATATTGATGGTTGTTTAGTTTCATGTGCCTGTTACAAGTTTTATTTATTAAAGATACTGTTATTTTGCTAGAAGAAGTTTGTTTTTATTTTCAAATCCATTCTTGTATATTCACTTAAATCATTTATGGCAGACAAGAACTTATTGCTTTGCTCATTGTTGTATAATTTGAAACAAAAAGACAATCAAATTTTACCTTGCCATACTTTATAGCAGTTTTATGAATGCCTCTCTTTACCAGACTTTTCTGAAGAACTACAGGCAATAATTTATCGTTTTCATAAATTCCATTGTAAAAATTTATTAGCAAATAAAAAGAGTTCAATTTAAATTTCTTCAAGGACAAAGAAAAATAAGATGGAATATTTTAACGTCAACACAATTATCTATGTGAGGCAAAACTCCTGTTACATTATGGAAGATTGGTATCTGATTATTTCTAAAATGATCCCAATTAGATTATCTATTTTGCACAATATTGGGATAATGCAAGTGATCATGTCAGTGTTTAAAGTCATTGACTTTGAATTGTTGGCCCCCAACCACTGTGGGTTTGAATCTTGTCAGGGACTTAATTAGCATTCATGCATGTGAGGAAGCTTTCCTGCGCAAGCTTACGCTAGGTCGATGATTCTACTCAGGAGATCGTTTTTGCATTTAATAAGTGCATGGAGGGACTACCAAGGTTTTCTACCTGACCAGTAAAGCAGGAAAGAAGTCATGTGACCCTTAACTATGTGAGTCCTTACCCCTTCTACCACCCCCAATAGCTCGCATCAAAATGCATGCACTCTTACTGCTGTAAGGACATATGAGACAAAAGGTAGCTATATTATAATTATGATCTTCATCTTCTGCTAAATAGAACATTTTAATTTGATAAATTTAAGTAGGACACCAGACTGTCACATTTTTTTCTGGAATCTTAATTTGATGTAACCTCTTATTTTATAGAAAATGAGGCTTGTAATTTTAATCCAGAGGCTTCCTTGGTGTAATTTTCTGAGAAGATTTTGTAATATAGACACTAATAAATGTCAAGTTGTTCCATTAAACAGTAAATCATTGTTCCATAAAAAATGAAAGTTTATTCAAGATACCAGAGTAATAGATATTTCCTCTTGGTTACATTAGATTTGAATATATAGTGTAGGGAACAGTGAGAAAAGTTCATAGCTATAATTTTAAATTTCTGTTTTTGAAAGTTAGTGATGCTTAGAAAGAATTCAACATTGTCATTAATTAATACTTAAAGCATACACTGAGATAGGCAATAGGCAATGTTTAGATTTAATATAATGTTCTGATTCCTTACATACTTGAATGTAGATGATCTAGCCAGCTCCCCATATATAGTTATAAAGATTTTTGACATGTTATATGACCCTATATAAATGTTTGTTTGGAAAATGCAGCTTGGGTTATATTGCAAACAATCATTTACATACAGCCATACAACCTGTCAGAAATATCAAGAGCGAATTTATAATACAGGAAGCAGTTATAAAATTATTTCATTTTTTTGCTGATAAAGAAGGATGTTTGCACTATTATAAATTGGTTATTTAGACTCTTGGCAGGTTATATGACCATATGATATTAGATAAATTTTTGCAATATAACCCAAGCCGTTACAAGCAACTGTTTATATAGGGCAATATAACCTGTCAAATAAAGATAACATGGAAAGTGGACATACACAATGGACCTCACTTATAGCCAGTTTGAATATAAATGCATATATGTCACGGTATATATGTTTAGAACGGGAGACAAAGCACTCATACAATGCTAATGTATAAAATACCCAAGTTCTTTTGGTGTATAATGGGCTGTATAACATGTTTTTTATACACACAGTCAAGTCTAGTCCATAATGTAATGAAATGGTTAGGAACGCATTGACTCAAAATACATATCTATTGGTAATGCTTCTGTTTTAACCTCAACAAAAGATGTATTACACATTATGAGGATGTGCTTAGCTACAAAATTATCTTCTCTCATTTGGTATTTTGACATCACCTGCTAAATATCCGATAGGCTTCCAGAATCTATTGGGCTAGATAACAACTGAAAATGGCCACCAGAATTTCATGATTATAAATATACAAACAAAGTTTAATTTTGCTCAAGGATGATAAGGAAGTAGTCAGCACAATATAATTGGTCTTGCACCAATATCAGGTTTTCCACAAATCCGTATTGGGTAGTAACTTAGGTACCCTAGTTTATTTGTGTAAATAGACAAAAGCACCATTTTGATTTTGATTCTGTTGACAAGTAGTTTTAGAGATTTCAATATTAATAAACAATAATTGAGCAGCCAACAGTGACTTGACTGACATAAGGCTGTTGTCATGACTACTGCATTTATTTGATTGGTAAACATTTGTCTTACTAGATTTATATAATGGCTTTGCCCTTTAAACATTTCCGCTTGAAATTCATATTGAAATTAATATCTTAAAACAAACAGTGTTGCCATAAGTTTGAAAAAAAAACGACTTTCGTCTGTGATTTTGTCAAGATTTCTTGGAATACACTAAGAAAAACAGAGAGGAAAGTCACTGAAACCTTACTTAATACAGTTAGAGAAGTACTGTTAAGTTTTATCTAATAAATCAACACAGAAAAAAGCTGTCATGACATGTCACTGAATACTGGTGGTAGAAAATGCTCCTATCCAATATCTTTATACTTGTTGTGCGTATACTGGAATCAGCTGGTCTGTCCGGCCGTCTGTCAGTTTTATCTTGTCCGGCCATTAATTTAATAATCCTTTGGCGCAAAGTTTTCATATTTGGTATTGAGATAAGTCATGATTTTATAATGACCCCTATTGTTTTTGAAGTTACTGGGTCAAAGGTCAAGGTCACAGGGTCCTTTAGTTCAAAAAGCATTGCTGCTCAATTGCTTGAGAATTCTTTGGTCAACATATTTGGTATTGAGGTTGGTTATGACTAGTAGATAACCCCTATTGATTTAGAGGTCACTAGGTCAAAGGTCAAGGTCAGAAGGGCCTTGTCAAAAAAAAAACTTGTCTGCTCAATAACTTGACAATCCTTTGACCCACAGTCTTCATATTTGGCATGAAGTTTAGTCATGATTATAAGATGATCCCTATTGATTTTCAGGTCACTTGGACAAAGGACAAGGTCACAGGGGCGTTGAATTAAAAAAAGCTTATACACCCAAAAACTTAAGATTCCTTTGACCCACATTCTTAATATTTGGCATGGAGGTTGGTTATGACCGTTAGGTGACCCCTATTGATTTTGAAGTCACTGGGTCAAGGTCACAGGGGCCTTTAGTTAAAAAAGCTTGTCAGCTCAATTGCTTAAGACTGCTTTGGTCAACAGTTGTCATAAATTTGGTATTTAGGTTGGTTATGATGAGTAGATGACCCTATTGATTTTGAGGTCAAGGTCAGAAGGGCCTTTACTAAAAAAAAAAGCTTTGTCCGCCTAATAACTTAATATTCCTTTGACTTACAGTCTTCATATTTGGCATGGAGGTGAGTCATGACCATTAGATGACCCCTATTGATTTTGAGGTCACTGGGTCAAAGGTCAAAGTCACAGGGGCCTTGACTTCAAAAAGCTTGTCAGCCCAATGACTTAAGAATCCTATGACCCACAGTTTTCATATTTGGCAGGTTGATCATGACCATTAGGTGACCCCTATTGATTTTGAATTCCTGGGTCAAAGTCACAGGGGCCTTTAGTGAAAAAAGCTTGTCAGCTCAATTGCTTTAGACTGCTTTGGTCAACAGTCATCATAAATTTGGTATTTAGGTTGGTGATTTTGAGGTCACTGGGTCAAAGGTCAAAGTCACAGGGGCCTTGACTTCAAAAAGCTTGTCAGCCCGATGACATAAGAATCCTAGGACCCACAGTTTTCATATATGGCAGGTTGATCATGACCATTAGGTGACCCCTATTGATTTTGAATTCACTGGGTCAAAGGCAAGGTCACAGGGGCCTTTTAAAAAGCTTGTCCACTCAATTGCCTAAGAATACTTTGGTCAACAGTCTTCATATTTGGTGTTGAGGTTGGTTATGACTAGTAGATGTCCCTTATTGATTTTTAGGTGACTTTGTCAAAGGTCAAGGTCACAGGGGCTTTTACTGCAATAAGCTTGTCTGCTCAAATGCTTAAGAATGCCTGTCCACAGTGCACTGATTTTCACATTTGAAATATATAATTATGTTCTCATTTATTTATCATAAAACACCTCCAGGCAAAGCATGAATGGGGGTGGGTATTCAAGTCATGCAGTGGCAGTTTCAGTTTTGAGGTCAGTAGGTCAAAGGTAAAGGTCACTTTGATCTTTGCCACTAAAAACATGGTGAATGCATAACTAAGCAATGGACCGGCTTACTACCCTCAGATTTGGCTGGGAGGTTGTCCTTAAGCTCTAAATGACCACTGGTGATTCTGACAAAGCGCCATTTAGGGGGTATTCATGCCATGGCAGTTCTAGTTTCAGTCAGCTTCCTAAATACTAACTTATAATGATCGTGACATGTCATCGCCATCATGATAGAGCTAATCTAAGCTTACTGCACCATCCATGCACCTTGACAGTACTTTCTTCTGTTGGGTGCTATTATTTACTTTGAGCAATAGCAAACAAAAATCATTAAATTGCCATTTCATTAAAAAAAGATTATTTTTACAGAATCAATTGGAAAGCAAATTTATAAAATTAATTATGAACTACTACATAAAGTGATCAACAGAGGCTCAAAATTTAATGAGAACTTCGTAGATATGAAATGTATATATAGAATTGTGCCTGAAATGAACTATCTTTATAACTCAAGTAATAGAAGAACAGAAGTGTTTCAAATTGTACATAGCTTACAGTAATGTTCAGTGAATATGAATATAATGGCTGGAGAAGATTTAAAGGGGAAGACTAATGTAGTATGATGGTGTTTATTTCAGCAGGGACAGTCTTGTGATAACATCACGAGCTTCATTGTTCAGATTTATCTATCAATGGTTACTCTACTTTATACCAATGATAACAAATATGTGAGTACCATTGGATGAGCATGTCCAATGTAAGGACTATTCTCTCTAACTGTAACTCATCGCTTTGAAATTACTCGACTCATTCTGAAACATATAAATGTATCTGTATGTGATGTAATCTTTGTTCAGCCAACTTTACTACAGAAAATACATGGTGTACAAGTCTGTCCAGATTTGTGTGTTAGAACCACAGCTTAGAAAAATTGTACAACTTGATAAGGCAAGACAAGTCATATTTGCTTTTAGATGTGACTAGTCTAGGTTCAAGGTGAAAAATGAAGCTCTTGAAATTACCAGGTCTGGGTCAAAGAAGAAAAATGTGGCTCCTGGCCAGTCCTTTGTAAAAGGTGAATGAGTGAATCTTGATCTAGAATCTAGTAGGAATATTGCCAACAAATAATTCTGTTATAGCTGAGTTACATCTTTAGATATATTGAATTAATCACTATAATAAAATAAAACACATTTAAACATATAGTCTTGAGGTTTGAATTGATACAATATACCTAGATTATTATAAAAAGTTAATTTTTAAAGGACACACATGTCAGGTAAACACAATTTCACAATACTTTGAGAAAGTACAATTATATTAAAAAGGCCTGTTACCTTAATAATTAATGTATTTCAGCTTCAAAATAAATTCTACTAATATGTTTTTGTAATAGTAACGGTTAACTATTTAAATATTTCATGTTTTGCATCAATTCTGCATGTTTCCTAAGCATGAACTGGATGAAACATTGACTTTAAATGAATGTAGAGGGCATGTCTATGACAATGGGAACTTTCCCAATCATAGAGGTCTTACCTTTTACTGGAAATCCTTGTCTTACAGGTCTGTCCTGTCTGTTAAATCCTTGTGTTACATTTATTCACCCATGTTATTTTTGTTTTCTTTTGTTGCATGTTACAGCTCCTTGGCCAGGTATGTTTTCTCATTTTGACCTTCACATTACATTATTTATTATATTTTTTTGTTTTTATACTTTTACACATACATACATATATACAGATTTTACCTAGTTATTCATGTGTACAAAATCTGTAGCTTTTGAAACCTTTGCAAGACCAGTATTATGTCCAAATTTTTGAGTTTGTAAATCTGTTTTTTTTTTCTTATTCAATTTGATTTTACAACAATTCTTTGCCAAAGTCATTATTTTTAAAGATGATTTATTGGAACCTTCAGCTCTCATTTACATAATGTTTCTGTAAATAGTTAATATGTTCAAAATTTCTTCTTAAAGTTAGACATTTGTCTAAAATACATTTGATTTTGAAGTTATAAGTAATATTATTTCAATTTTTTTTTTTGGAAATTCTAACAAAAGTATTGATACGGAATCAGAAATTAGTATAAGATAGTATATACTTTCTTGTAATACGATGATCTTGTAAAGGTGTTTTCTAGATGTAGTCAACCCTAACATGCATGCTTGATGTGTATTTATGTATTTATACCGATTGGCTGGCGGTCTTTACATTTATAGGTTTAATGCTAAATTATAATGTAATAATGTATAATTTTAATATTATTTGGATATTACAGAATCACTTATTATATAAAACAGTTTACTCTATCCTACTTGCTTTCGAAAGATATCATTAGCTTATAATGTTAAATATATGAAAAATAAGAAAAGTGGAAAATTGTCATTATTATGGTAAATATATGGAAATGTTGTTTTAGGCAATATAAAAAGCAGGATAGAAAGAGAATTGGACATAAATACTACAAATATAAAATGAAGCATTTAATAGTTTAACTTAAATCTTTGAAAAAAGGTTAATATGTAAGCAAAATATTCATGTATGATTTTGTTGAAAAGTTTTTGCTAAATGCACATTTGGTAGTGTATACTGTTTATTTACGTTTGTTATGTTCTGTTACACGTGAGAAGCTATTGTTCTACAATTGTTGTTTGTTTGGCAATCTCTCTTTAACTCTTTATTTATAACTGTTAGTTGTGTAGCTCTTAAACCAAATCTTAAAAAGTGCGGAAATTTGTCACTAAACATCACATGTTCTCTGACAGTCTCCTATTGTTACTGCTGTGGTACAGTTTATATTTTTCTAAGCCATTTCACAAAGAAACATGACTGTAGTTGCTTCCTTAAAACAAAGAAACTCGTCCAGCTAGAAACTTTTCAAATTTCATATCTTCATTTAGGTTGTTCAATACCTAGATTTTCTTAAAAGGCCTTTAATTTCCTAATCAACAGTTTAATTACTGTTTTGAGAATGGAATTTTGATTTGACACATATATAATATTATATAAACTGAGAAATTCTGCCAGTATTTGGTTATTGGATTAGTTTTAACTAAAAAACATTTGAATATGGATTTTACTATTGGAAAGCTATATTCCTATACTTAACATATTAGGCATGCTATTAGATAGTAGGTGATTGCTGATTGGGTGAAAGTACAGGGTTGAGACTGGTTACTGGCATATCTTTTATGATAAAAAAATCATGGTATTTATATAAGTTCAACATTGTTTAGTATTCTTTGTTGAAGTTAACATTGTATTTTTTTTAACTGGCTCAAGATACAAAATGATGTTTAGAAGAAAAAAGTGTTTGTCAATAACTTTGAATGATAAGGTCAGGAATGAAACAGTTTGTTGTGGCTTCATCTTTATGCATTCTGACCGTCTTTATTTATTGATATTATTATATGGTTTATTTTTAATTTCATTATGTTTGGTTTAAGTAATGTAAGATTGACATTTATATAAGAAAAGGTTTGTATTACCTGTCTGTTTTTCCTAAAATAGAAATAGTGTTGAATATGATTAAACAGTTGAGATGTCTTTCTTAAAACAATTGTTTGATGTGAAGTTATTTTGTTTGTGTTTTTGTATAATATTATAATGTACTAGTAGCAATTTGTGTTTTGACATTGAAATAAAGCACTTACACAGTACAGTATAGTCTAAGCTTTCTATTCTATATTGGCTCACAGCATGTAAATAGGCTAAATTTGTGTCAAGACTTTATGCAGGTTATATAATTCCGTCAGTGTATTTTTAATGGTTGTTTGCCATTCAACTCTCACCAAATGGCTTGGGTTATATATGCCTACAATCAAGTATACTGGGACCGTATATAACCTGTTAACAATCTGTATAACTAATGATAACTTGGAGTATTTAGATGAAAGATGTGTCTACAGAAATATGATTCCCTTCTGGTCGTCATAGCAATGACCCTGGTTGTCATAACAATGACTCTGGTTGTCATAGCAATGACTCTGGTTGTCATAAGAATGACTCTGGTTGTCATAGCAATGACCCTGGTTGTCATAACAATGACTCTGGTTGTCATAGCAATGACCCTGGTTGTCATAACAATGACTCTGGTTGTCATAGCAATGACCCTGGTTGTCCTAACAATGACTCTGGTTGTCATAGCAATGACCCTGGTTGTCCTAACAATGACTCTGGTTGTCATAGCAATGACCCTAGTTGTCCTAACAATGACTCGGTTGTCATAGCAATGACCCTGGTTGTCCTAACAATGACTCTGGTTGTCATAGCAATGACCCTGGTTGTCATAACAATGACTGGTTGTCATAGCAATGACCCTGGTTGTCCTAACAATGACTCTGGTTGTCATAGCGATGACCCTGGTTGTCCTAACAATGACTCTGGTTGTCATAGCAATGACCCTGGTTGTCCTAACAATGACTCTGGTTGTCATAGCAATGACCCTGGTTGTCCTAACAAGGACTGGTTGTCATAGCAATGACCTGTTAACAAAATTAATGTTCTATATATTTTCTTCAGCTTCAGTAACCTGTTCAGCAGTTCTCCAGATAAGCCAAAGAAAAAACCTCTTCCTGTTGCCATGATTAAGTACAATGCCCCAACAACCAATGTACAACCTGTAGGTGATCCAAACCAGAAAAATAGAGGAAAATATAACCTTGGTGATAAGAACAAAGCTTATGACTTCCTTCAAGATGATCTGTAAGTATACAATGATTGGGTAACAAATATATTGACCATAGTCATTACTTTTTGTTTCATGAGAAATCTAGATAAATACTAGTCTTTGAATCATATAAATTGTATTGTGTGATGAGTAATTAATGGAATTTAACAAGCATAGTTATAGTTTGGCTTCTCAAATATCTTTTGAAATTCTGAATCTCTTGTGTAATTTTGATAATCTGTTATTATATATAAACAATGCATTAAGAACAAGAAGTTTTGATAATTGGTCACTGTGTTTTGATGTTGTGCATGGTGTTGTGTTTTATTTTTGTTGTTGAAAGTATATTGAATTTTTCATTTAGTTCTCAGAGTAGTGGAGATGAAAGTTGGTAAATTGAGGGGCTGTCAGACCATATATAATTGTAGGATAGGAACTAAATATTGGCATAGTGTCTGCTTGCTATTTAGTTTTACCAGACCACTTCAATCCATTACAAGGACTGCTTATTCTAAATTTGACCTGGTGGCAGAATTTTAGTCCCATGGTTTTATAAATTTCCTCTTTTGTACATAGAAAATATACATTGTATATTAATCATTGATGAAAACATTTGATGTAAATTTGCTGGTTCATGTACTGTTATTTAAATAAAAGGATGGACAAACAATACTTTTTTGTTTTTGACTTATAAAAACTTGTCCTTGCATGAAATCATTTGATTTTTTACTCAACAAGATATTTGTCTGACTTTTTGCATATTGAAATTCATATAATTTTGGCAGCCCCCTATATAATATTTGTCAGGCATGTTATTCAGTTTTAATGTAGCAAGAGTTAGATATATATGTTTGAACACTTTGTTATTTTTGAATGTTGTTATTTTTACCCAATTACAATTGTTTTTGACAATAACAGGTGAGATGTAAAATTAAGATTTTGAAAAATGACATTTTAAAAAATTTGAAATGTCACCTGAATGAAAAAGGGATTTAATGAAATTGAAATTGTATGGAAGAAATGAAGAATTCAGGAAAGTAAGGTGGTACCAGTCTGTTATAATAGAGAATTTTTTTTATAGTTTTTAGAATACCAGTCAAGTACTGTATGGTTCCAGTATTTTATAGATTTCATTAGAGAAATCCTATAATACCTGTGCTTTCTGAATATTTAATTGGAACCAGTCAAATTATTTACCTTATATCCATCGATTGCAGTCATTGGATCAGGAAACTATGGTCCCAGTCCAGTGCTTCTGTCTGTGGACTTAAGGCAACCAGTCTGGATAATTACATGGCACCAGTTTAGTGCTATTTCTAGTACAACAGGCTGTTGTAAAATGAATGATGATAAAAATTATGATATGAAAAGGTGTTATATTTTAAACTTTACAGAAACAAATCACTCGGTGAACCAATTGTTACACAACCAGAGTATGTTATTATATTTTATTTCCTTAGTTCCTGTGTATGCATCTTATATACCTATACTAACAATACACCTACCTTTAATACATACACAAATCAAGGGTACTTAATAAAAAAGTAAATATAAAAGCACTTTATGCTGTTTTTTAAAATAACAGTTTTCTTGTTTGTATGTATTTTCTCTTCTTTTTTTTTTTGATAAACAGACTTGAGAATAAAAACTTACTTTTCAGGTCTACACTCTTTTAATGTAAAGAGCAAATTGATAATACTGTACATATATAACATTCATTGGTGTTGAGGTACCCTTGGTTTCTAACTAGCTTTACTATTCTTAGAATAGTAGGGCTGTCCTTCTAACATTTGCATCTAATCGGTGTTGACATAACACTTGGTTAAGGTTTAATGTGTAACTTTATTTAATTAATTACTGAAAATATGTACTAGAAACTTGTCTTGGAGATCATTATTTTAGGTATCTGTCCATGAACCATAACTCTTACATATTTTTTTTACCTAATTATACATCATTGTGAATTTGAAGCTTAGATAATTGCTTGTAAAGGTTACTAGTATACCTTATCAATTTACTGGATATATTTGCAAGAAAGTTTAAACTTTTCTACCGGGTTAGTCCTGATATTGCCTGACCAATTCCCATAACTCTTACATGCAGTATACCTAATATATTTCCTTATTTGAACTTATCAAATTTCTGCGTGTCTCTTGGCATACTTTTTGTCTAGCTTGATTTCTTTTGAAAGGTCACGTTTAAATTAATTTTCTTAACAATGCTAACAGGTGATAACAAAAATAATAAATTGGAAATTTTATACCTTATATAATCAAGAGACTATCTTTTCCATCTTTTGAGACAATCTGTCTTACAAAGCTCCTCTTGTAACAAAAGCTTAAATGGTAACTTTTATCCTTATTAATTCTTAAGGAAGGTAAACACTGCTCAACACTGACAGTCATTTTTTTTTGCATAACAAAGATAACTCTGAAACTTTTTCCAATTCATATTCATTGTAATTATTCAAATTATTATATAAAATTTATTATAGAAGAGAGCATATTTTAATGTATAGGTGTTTGAATTAAGGCATTTGTATACCTGCAATTTTTCAGTACATGAGTCCTAAGCTTTGTATATAATTTTAGGTATACAAGTCATAAAATATCAGATAAAACCAGGTACTGTAACCCAATTTGTATTCGCGAATACAAATTTTCGCGTTTTGCCGAGGTCGAACATATTCGCGAATATTAATTTCCGCGTTTTCTTGATTTCCGAAAAAAAAAAATTCGCGGATTGGAAAGTCCGATGGGGCCGTAAAATCCATAAGCCGACTATTAATCTTCAATAATTGAGGTCATTATTGGTGTCTTAAATGGGATTAATATAACGCTAGCCTTATATTGTATTGGTAAGTGAATTGTGATCACAATTCAGCAAACATTTTCTCCATATATGTACATGTAGTACAAAACCATCTTGTATTTCACTGTTTGTAATTATGTACACCCAATACCCTTTTGTGATGCTCGATAGGTTTATACCACCTTTGTCTTAACAATTCACTCAAACAATTATTTTATAGGATAAAAAAAACAATAGCCTTTTGTGATGCTCGATAGTTTTCCCACTTTTGTCAAACGATTAATAAACTGACACATGCTCCGTATAGTACCTATACGAATATTCGTTGGGTTACAGTATCTCTTAAGGTTAGAAGGTCTACTATTTATATCATTTAAGAGTATAATTACATAATGCATTTCAGTCATGAAATAGCTAGTGTTTTGCTCAAGTATATGTAAGTAACATATAGTAAACCTTGGGGTAAAACTATCCTGTGTGTCGCAATATGGTTGAGGGAAACTGGGTGACAGATTCTTAAGTCTTAAATCTAAAATAGTTCTGATTTTTGTTAAATAGATAATTATGCACATTCTTTGCTTATGTTCTGTTAACCCAAAAATTTAATTAATAAACAACTTCTGACTTTCCCTGAATCTTATCACATTCATACATGGTACATTACTTTTGACAATCAGAATTGAAAAATAAGAAGAAAAAGGTTGATTAATATGATTAATTGAGAGTTAATAACTGACATTTAATGAATTTTACATATTCTTATTAACTAAAGGCAGAGAAGAAGTAAGAGAAACCGCACGTCACCACCAAATAGATTGAGATAATTTATTTAAATCTACTAGTTTCGATCAAAACAATGATCTTTATCAGGAAAAATAATATTATTAAATTAAAGAGCTTGATGAACTGTGATAGGTGTTTTGTGTATATTTCTGTACTTTTGACGCAATTTTATAATTGTTTTCCTCAGTACCTCAGAAAAAGCAAAGAAGGAAAGAGAGAAGGAGAGAAAGGAGCAGTATAAACAGGTTCGGGCTCATGTCAAGAAGGATGATGGACGTATGCAAGCATATGGATGGAGTCTACCTGCCAAGTTTCAGCCACAGATTCCAAGTTCGACTCCCGCACGAAGCGCAGTGCCTGTACCAGTGCCAGTGTATTGTAGACCATTACTGGAAGGTGAATTTGGGTTAAAGGTAAGCTGCTGTTTATTATAAATCTGATCAATAACAAGCACATGACATTAGAACAAAGGTAAATTTATAAAAAAAAAAAAAAAAAAAAAAAAAACACAACAAACAAACAAAAAAACAAAACAGCCAAAGAAACCAAAGATTTTAGTACAAGTAGTATTATAATATTGATGATGTTTTATTTGTCTGAGAATTTGTTTTTTAAAAAAGACTTTATTTGAGAATTTTAATTAAAAAAAAAGACTGTTTATATACATGTATCTTTATATTGGGATCAAAAGTTCTTATTTGTATATATAGAATTGAATATTCAGTGAATACATGTAAATCTGTGTAAAACATATTTCAGATATGGTGTGCAGCTGGTGTAAACTTGACTGGTGGTAAAACAAAGGATGGTGGCTCTATTGTAGGGGCCAGTGTTTTCTACTCTAACCCTCCAGAGATAGAAGATAAAAAGGAGGGTGACAATGAGGTGGATAAACTAGAACAACAACTCAAGGTAAATATTGTTGAAGAAGTTCAAATTTTGCCAATATCAGACTATTCCATACTTTATCCAGGAAAAAATTAGCATTAAAAGTAGTAGAAAGAGCATTGAAACTCATGGCTATCTGATTTGTACGAGGAGGCACAGCCCCAGAGTATAAATCAAATTGCCAATTTTTGCTATGTTATTTCTCTTTTGTATCATTAGCAGAAATAAAAACATGTTCCTTGTCAACACAATATGAAACCCCAGAAAAAAACCAATGTATGCACATCTGAATATTACTTTTCTATTGTTCTCCCATTCCTGGCGTCACAATCAGTAAACCTAAGAAAACAATGAGCTAATCAATGAGCATGCTCTATTTTTATTTCTACAGACAGTGCAGTAACTGTCCAGTTAACATACTGTGAATGTATGGGTATACAATTTAACTCGTTTTCAATACAAAGGTCTCCAAACTATGATACAAAAGAACAAATTCAATGCTATCATAATGCTTCATCATACTAATTTCACTTAAATAGCATGAATTCCAAATGTATCTGGTAGAGTTGTTGATTTATTGACTTTCACTTTTACCCTGCTGGAACCTTATGCGATTAGTTTTGCAATCAGTATTGAGCTAGGCCATCCTGCATGTCAGTGCAACCTGACAAGGTTCTATGCTGTTGTCTGACAAACTTTAAATTTTCATATTGGTATTCCTAAATTTGATAATGAACAGTTCCAAACATGAGCAATTCCTTTAAACAATTTCTGCAAGTTCAGGTGATAAATTACAATTAAAACATATGATCTCCTTATTGGAAGGCAATAACCTCTCTGTATGGTTTGTGTAACAACAAAGAATTGATAGTTACTTGCAGAAAACAAGTATATATTGTAAATGGTTTAGGCCACCTATAAGGTGACATGATGGTAAAATGGGATGTCAAGCTAGAAAGAAACAGAGTTAAAGATGTGTTTTGTTCATATTAATTTACTATAGAATAACATGTTTTCACTTCTTTTATTTCATAAAGGATCATGAGAATAATATAAAGAAATCAGATAAAGAACAGTTGTCTTCTTTTGTGTGGATTTGTACGAGTTCTCACTCACAGAGTAATGCTTCTGTCATAGATGCCAATCATCCTGGTGAAGTACTGGAGACATTTAGAGTTTCTACAACACCTATACTATGTATAGCTAGTGTTCCAGGTATGTATGAGGTGTAAGCCAAGGATAACAGTATTTTTATGAGCGATGATACTTTTACTGTTACTCACAAACCTAGGTTTTGTTTATTTTATTACCTGAACAAATACTTCACTGGGAGACTGTTTCATTTCAAATATTTACTGTGAAAAAGTAGTGTTACCTACACATCAGTACAAAACTTTTAGTCACTTGGTACAATTAAATTAACAGTAAGAATAACTCCCATTGGTCGAATGGAAATCAACATTACATAAAATAGTGAGGGTTTATAGTGTTAAATTAAACTATAACACCATGTTAAAAAATCTCTATAATTTGTATATGACAACACGCATAATGTAGTAAATTTGTTGTACATACTGTAGGAGCTCTGGAGTCAGATTATCCGGTAGATGAGGATATATTGAAGGCGGAGTCATACCCTCAATACCCAGAACCTGTACCCGAGGATACCAGCAAGGAGAATAAGGAAGGTGGCGAGGATGCTGGGGTTGGTGGTATATCGTTTGTACAATGTGCTACAGGAGGTGCTGGTAAAAGCAGTACAGCATCACCTGTTGGTTCTGCACCAGGATCTAGAGGTAATTACACCAAATATAGCTTCGTACATTTCATTTATAACTTTCTATTTAGAAATACGCCTAGATCAGAAGGTAATTATGTACAACGTTTTATTTATAACTACAGTGTGGGAAATGTGTGGTAACATTCTTTTGTTTTTGCTTTTCTTAGTAGAACTACTTTATGGAATTTATTAGATGTCTTGTAACAAGAAATTTCTTTACCTATTAATTAAACAGAAAACCTAAAGATTATATGTATTTATATAATTTAGATACATGTATATAGTTTTATATAATATTAAGATGACTTATCATGACTCAGACAGAATCGCTATTAAAGAAAGCATTATAATGCTTATATTATAACATAAAATTATTATTATAAGTATATTAGTATAGGTATAGACAGAAAATTTCCTTATAAATTCTGGTGGGCGATACATCATGGCTTTTTTGCTTTAAAATATCCTTTATAACTTTTTAACTAGTTTGTAGAAAGCTTATATGTTTCTAATTTTGATCTAGATATTCATATTTACACAGATAGCTTTCATCATGCTCACATACATGTTATCTGGGACAATATTTTTTAATTTACTTTTTCATACAGTTAAATGATACAGTTTTTGTAATTTCACAAAAGAACTTTAATTTATCATGAAAACATTACTTTAAATTGGTCTTTCACCATACTAACTTTGCACATGTTTTATCAGATGCTTCACCAAGTCGTTCTAATCTACCCGAGGCCGTCTCCGAAGTACTCTCTAAACATGAAGGTGGGAATTGTTGTTGTCTAATGTTTATTTTTATCCTCCAGTGTATTACCGTTTACCATACATATATATCCTTTAATTGTTGAATATTACATTGTATCTTAGTTAAGTTAATTGATGACAGTATATGTTACTGACAGATTGCAACTTTAAACATCCCTCTTTGTCTTAATGATAAAAACTTGTTTTAGTTACTAAAGTAACCACATACACAACAATGAAGCTGTGTTATACAGTGGTAATTATATGCAAAACAATCTAGTTCTTGATGACACAAACTCGTATTGGCAAACACATCATTGATACACTGTGCATTTGTTTTTTGTATCAGCTATAAATGTATATATAAAGTTTTAATGTATGGCCAATCAGGAGTACATATAAATTCAGGTGGTGGAAAAAGTAGGAGTTCCAGTAGTTTGAATGACAAGAGGGCTTCTGTAGATTCTTACATACCCTCAAACAAGAGGGCCTCCCTCGAGTCTTTGTTTGGTAAAAGGTCATCTAGATGTTCCGATGGTTCGGTAGAGAAAGGTGATAAGCATGGCATTCATGGAATGAGCCCTTCTAATCTAAAATTGTCCTTTTTCAGTAACAGTAACTGCTTGATACTGCCAATAGTTCAAATGCTGACCTGCATGTCTTCAATCTAGAACATTAGAGAGATTTATTGTTAAGGTCCTCTTGATTGTATTAAAAGATCAGAAAAATTGTTCTTCGAAATCAACCCAGGGAATTTGAAAAACATAAAAATGTTTTCCCAAAGGGAAGAATATTATTTTAACCCATAAAAAATTTGTTTTGAATTTAAATCGGGAAAAACTGAAAATTAACATGCTTTGTATCATTTTTCCAAACCCTTCCATATAGCATTCTTTTTTCCTTGGTTTTTAAAGGGCATTTCATTTTCTAAACTCTCTAAGCGACTTTGTAATTAAGTGAAGGCAGGATTTCATAGATGATTGTTTCTTAACTTGCTTGCTATAATAAGATTAATGATGGAATATGAGAGTGTCTGTGATTTAAAATATACCCTCCATGGAGGAAATGTTAGCATGTAATATCTTCTATTTTGGAACTTGAAATGTTTTCTATCAAACTTTGTAAGCCCTGGAGTATACATACTTTGTAAAAATAGCTCAAGGTTTATTGTATGTTATATTTTGTATAGTTACAATGTATAGAAAAACATGTTTATCACAAACAACAAACATGCGACAGAAAATATTTTTTAGTTCTGTTAGCTATGACAAGTGCAAAAATGTGAGTTCTGTAATTAGTAACTAGTTATGAAAGTTTTTTTTAATATATTCTAATAATAACAAGGAAATTGTCTGACAATTAAAAAAAAATTGGATAGACCAAATCAACTGATTCCTTTACTATTTGTCTGTAGATGTAACTTATTTGACCAAAATGCACACTAGAGTTTGGATGAATTTTGACCTGAATTTTAAAAAGTAATGCTCACAATATCTACTAAAATATTGATGAACATTTGCTTTGATCATAACTACCTTTTTCCAAACATGTAAGAAAATGTGAACCTTATTGTAAACACCTTAAAATATTATAAGGAAAACACTATAATTTTAGGCATGGTGTATTATGCTTCCCTAGATCATAGAACAATTAAAACTGTCTTTCTCTTCTGTCTCACCTCTTTATTCCATTTCTAAGATGATTACTTGAATATCAACCTACTGTTTTCTCAGTCTTACCACCCTTGTTCCTTCAATGATATTACACTGTTCAAATAACAATTGCATAGAGTGGCATTTTCCACAACAGGGAGGGATATATATATATATCTTAATATTTTAGTGTTAATTATCATATTCATTTACAACTAAAGAAAGAAGGAAACGAATTAATGCTGGGTTAATTTATTTGTTAGATATGTAATAAGATTTTGCTTAAGCTTTTGTTTTGCTATTATTTTTCTAGAGAAAAATGTAATTGAAGAAGAGCTTTTAATTGGTAAGGAATTGATTTATAATAAGTATATGCTTCACTAATTAAGCTGTTATGTTTATGTAATTATAAACATGAATGTTATGTCACTATGCACTTGTTGACCTGGTCATGTATTCATCAACATAAAAAGTCTGAAATATAGACATAAAAACCCATTCCCAACAAAAGGCAAATTTTTTTTTCTTTTAATTTTTAAAAAAGAAAGGTAAAAACATATTAAAAAATTAAGTATAATATATACAAACATGTAAATATGATTAAAAAAAATTACGGGTTTTTTTACAAATTTTTCTGACTATGAGAGTTTTTTTTTCTAAATATGTGGAATTTTGTATTGGGTTAAATTTTTCAATTTAAAAATTTTTAGTTTTTCAAAACCATTTTTTTTGTTTTGGGCCAAGTAAATTTTCACTTTTGGGGGAGTTTTAGAAGTTTGGGGCATATCCTTTTTAAAGGGTTTTATTCACAAACCCTTGAATTTTCCCCACACCTGACTGGAAAAAATTGGGGGTAAAAATCTAAAATATTTTCACTTCCCAAGAAAGCTTTTCCAAAATTTTGTTAAAATATTTTTTAAAAAACAATGGGAAAAGAAAATATATGACATTGCTAAAGTCTTGCATTGAGACTTATAATGTTGATGAATATATGCCGCTGATATTTATGTTTGTTTTGTGTGATTTATATTCTGGTGTTGTGTGATTACCCATGTGTATTACAGAAGGCGGATCATTGCCGCACAGTGGTGAGGCTAGTCATTTCCATACTGGAACTCTTGATAGAATAGCCTTTGGTAAATAATTAGTTAATATGAATATTTAGTATGTAGTCATTAAGAGATTCATTGAAATTGCTGGGAGGAATTTATTCTTTTTCTGCTTAAAAACAGTTTACTCTTTAATTTTTGTTTTATTTTCTCGCTTTTCACCATGCTTCCCCATCAACCCCTGCCATAAATTAACAAGAAGTTCACAATTTTATCTTCTTTTATATTAGTATATACATGTAATATGAAAATTCTTTTTTATTTTCATATATTTTTTTACCCACAAATGACATGTATTTTCATGTGTAAGGGTTATAATGGATATGATGTGCAATTTTCATAGATTAGATGATGATATAAGTTGGTTTAAGCACATGACCAAGGTTATAACTTTTTGTACTTGAAGATTATCTCTAAAATGACCATGAATTTGTATAAGTATTTGATTTATATGTAAGTAAAGCTGACTAAAGTCCTTAGATCTGAGATGCCTAACGGGTTAGGAAAATACACATTGTCTATGAAAAATGCGCATGTTTAAATACATTTTGCGATTAACAAAGGAATCTTTGAAACAAATATTGAAAATTTGTTACTAGACTATATAATTTTGACTTTATTTGTACATGTAGTTTCTCTTGAGTCTACAAGTTAGCAATATAAGATTGTCATGGGCCTGAATAATATTGTGTCTGATTTTACTATAAAAACTGATCAATTGTATCACCATGATTATTATATGCAGTAAGCACTGTCTTGTACCTAATCCTCCAAGTGAAAATATTTCACATTTTTAATTATAAAGGTGATCCATCACTGCATGTTGAAACACTTACTTTTTGAACATTTTGAATTAGTTTGTGTTTTTTAATATTGTCCAGCATTCCTGATCCTCACTTCTTATGATATGATTTCACATTAATTAATACTGTTTTTTGTTTAACTTCAAATCATTGTACCTTTATATTGGAATTCTTACTGGGAACAAGATCAATTCATTTAAAATTATTTCATTATTTTACTTCTCAATTTTATAGGAGAAACACTACAGCCTACAGTGTTTAAGGCCAAGGGATCTCCGGTCTCTTCTGTACAGCACCCCTGACACGAGCAGTGGTAATCATGAGCCGGCGAGTTTTTTGCGCGAGGCCTTCAGAGAGATGGTTAAGGATGGAATCAATGCCTCTGGCGTCTGGAAGTAACATCCAGGCAGAGGAAAGGTTGAAAGACAAGTAGTGGTGTTACCAACAATGTGGCTAGGAAGCAAGAGAGTGGCAGGTTTGTTCCTCCCAACATTATCTCAATATATTAACTGTGACAGGCGCTAGACACAAGATAGACTAGTCTTTACCACCAGGACGGGGCCAGTTTTGCAAACAATTTTTTTTGTCTAAAATATAGGCCCATGATATTGTAAGGGCTGGCATTTTTAGCTCGACTATTCCGAATAAGAAATAAGTAGAGCTATTGCAGTCACCCGAGTGTCGGCGGCGTCCGCGTCCGCGTCGGCGTCGGCGTCGGCGTAACACTTATGTTAAAGTTTTTTGTAATAGTTCAAATATTTTCAAAGTCCATTGACATATGGCTTTGAAACTTTGCACACTTGTTCACCATCATGACCCCAACCTGTAGACAGGAGAAGGTAACTGTATCAAGCCCATTTTGACAGAATTATGCCCCTTTTTCGACTTAGAATTTACGTTAAAGTTTTTTGTAATAGTTCAAATATTTTCAAAGTCCATAGACATATGGCTTTGAAACTTTGCACACTTGTTCAACATCATGACCCAACCTGTAAACAGGAGGAGGTAACTCTATCAAGCATTTTGACAGAATTATGCCCCTTTTTCGACTTAGAATTTACGTTAAAGTTTTTGTAATAGTTCAAATATTTTCAAAGTCCATTGACATATGGCTTTGAAACTTTGCACACTTGTTCAACATCATGACCCCAACCTGTAAACAGGAGGAGGTAACTCTATCAAGCATTTTGACAGAATTATGCCGTTTTTTCGACTTAGAATTTATGTTAAAGTTTTTTTGTAATAGTTCAAATATTTTCAAAGTCCATTGACATATGGCTTTGAAACTTTGCCACACTTGTTCACAGCATCATGACCCAACCTGTAAACAGGAGGAGGTAAGCTGTATCAAGCATTTTTTTTACTATCAAGCACTAAGAATAGTCGAGCGTTGCTGTCCTACTGACAGCTCTTGTTGTTGTAATTGATAATAAAACCCTTTGAATTAGCAGTAAACTGTTCCAGTTTAAAACAGGGCATGTTCATTTCACAAATTTAGAACCTTTGGTCATACTTTAGTATGATACTTGTCCCTCTGTCTGTCTGTCTGTCTGTCCATTAGTCACATCATTCTATCCATTAGTCAAATCAATATCCATTTGATTATTTGATAACTCTATGGTTTGTTTTCTTCATACTTATTTTTAAGGTCAAAGGTCAGGGTCACAGTGTAAATTCCTTATTTTCAAAAACTTTAGAAGAAATAAGTCTAGGTTTGTAAAAATTGGTACAGACAATTCCCTTGATTATTTTATGATCCCTATTGTTTTTGAGGAATGTAGGTCAAAGGTCATGGTCACAATGGCACTTAATGCAGTATCTTTGCCCACTCAATAACTTGAGACAAGTGTAAATCCTTGTCCACTCAAGTTCCTGAGTAAGAATAAGCCTTGTTTATGAAACTTTGTGGCAATATTGATCATGGCTAGTAGATGACCCCAATTGAGGTCGTAAGATTGAAGGGTAAGGTCACAGTGACACTTGGTGTAAAATCATTATCCAATCAATAACTTGAGAAGAAATAAGCCTGGGCTTGTGAAACCTGGTACTGATATTACCCATTGTGAGTTGATGACCTTTATTTACATATATTATGAAAAGATCAACATGACAGTGACACTTAATGTCTGGTAGTTTTGTTTTATTTTTTAGTTGAAACCTATTGCAATTTAACATTGTACATCACATATGACATCACAGACTTGGTGCATACAATGCTCAGACACACACAGCTCTTGCTTGTTTTTTTTTTAACTGTGAATAGAATTTGAAAAGCTTTACTGGTACTTAAATCAATAAGTTAAAACTATGGTGTTGTCATTTTCAGTTTGTATGTTCATTCCTCGGTGTCCCAGTGGAGGAGATGTTTACATTCTGTAAAACTTAGAGATTCTATTCTTAACATTGTGTAAGTAAAACTTAGAGATTCTATTCTAAATATTGTGTAAGTAAAACTTAGAGATTCTATTCTAAATATTGTGTAAGTAAAACTTAGAGATTCTATTCTAAATATTATGTAAGTTAAACTTAGAGATTCTATTCTAAACATTGTGTAAGTAAAACTTAGAGATTCTATTCTAAATATTATGTAAGTTAAACTTAGAGATTCTATTCTAAACATTGTGTAAGTAAAACTTAGAGATTCTATTCTAAATATTATGTAAGTAAAACTTAGAGATTCTATTCTAAACATTGTGTAAGTTAAACTTAGAGATTCTATTCTAAATATTGTGTAAGTAAAACTTAGAGATTCTATTCTAAACATTGTGTAAGTTAAACTTAGAGATTCTATTCTAAATATTGTGTAAGTAAAACTTAGAGATTCTATTCTAAACATTGTGTAAGTATTTTAGTTTAAATATATCCAACATAGATAATTGGACAAAGTGTGAACTGAGTGGGATGTAATATGTATACATAGATAAAAGAGTTTTCTCCCTTATATCAATGACAATTTTAGTTTTTTAATTTGTTAAAATTTAAGTGAAATCCATGCTTTGTCCAAGAAGGTATAAAGATGTATGTTTTGCCATTATTCATGTAATTTTAAGTAGATAGTTAATTATAATTGTATTATATAATAATATTTATCTTTTATAGGTATTTTCTTGAAAAGTTTCAATTTTAATGAACTTAGAGGGTTTTGACTTAAGATGTGCAGTATTTTCAGTTCACTTGAGTTTAATGTAAAGGGAATGGTTAGGAATTTTTTTTTTAAAAAGGACTTTTAAAAAAAATTTTAAAATTAAAAAAATTTTAAAATTAGTTTTAAAATTTTTTTAAAAAATTTTCAGACATGTGAAAGGTCGGTTTTTTGGTTCCCTTTGGGCCCGTTTGGGACGTTGCAATATTCCTTTAAGATAAAAGGAAATCATTTTTTTAAACTGTTTTTAAAAATTTTAATTTAAAAAAAAATTTTGTTTTTATGGTTTTTGGGATACCCTCTATATATGAAAAAAGTGATAACCCTTTCCCTGTTAAAGCTTAATGTGGGAAAAATGTATTTTTCTAAAAATAGTTATTTTTAAAAATTAAAAATTGGTTCAAATTTTTTTTTTTAAAAGTTTCAATTTTAACTCTAAATTTGTAGGAAGTTTAAAATTTTAAAGGAATAAAAACAGGTCAAATTCCCAGTTCCCAAAAAGGGAACGACAAAACATTTTAAAAAGTAAGCTGAAAATTTTTATTTTTTTTCATTTAGAAACCGGGGCAGATTAAAAAATTAAAAATTCTATCCCCAAAAATTATTTAAAATTTTTGAACACATTTTAAATGCTCCACCCCCCATTGTTGTTCCTGATTTTTTTTTTTAACAAAACATTTTCTTTTACAAAAAACGGGTTTAAAAAACTGCAATATTGAGAAAATTTACAAAAGGGTTTAGTAAAAACCCTTTTTCCTTTTTATAATGACCAGAAACAAGAAAACGTAAAATAATGCTTCCCTTGAAATATAGAAGGAAAATGAAATAATGTCACTAACCACATAAAACTTTCGAAGCTTGATTTCAATGAGTATATATTAAAAGTCGCTAGGAGTACCATGGCCAGACCAAAAATGTCCTGTGTCTAATGTAGGTTTTGTTTATATTCCACAAGGAGTTCAAATATCCCAATTTGATTTATATATCTGATGGTGTGGACAAATTTTCTATTATTAAACCTTGTCTTTATTTGCATACTGACTCTTTGGCTTATTTGATTTGTTTTGTTCTGCCCTAGACAAACTTTAACTGGACAATATTCGGAAGACATTTATCTAAAGTGACAAGAAATATTCACAATTGAGGTTTGACGATTCTTGTTTTCCTTACCAAGATGTCCACTACAATTTACCTTCAAACTTTTGTATCACTGTTAGAAAATGTTCAGAATAAGAAATGAATGATGTGATTTAAATAAAACTGTTACATGAAATTTCGATACCCTCTATATATGTAAAGGTACACTATATTTAGTGTGACTAAGTTCTCCCTGTTCAATGCCTTTGATATGTAGCTATAAATAGCTAATGTTTTCTATAAATTTTAGAATAATGTCATATGATAGACAAAATTTAACTAAGAAAATGTTGAAAATAAAGGTCTTTAATTACAACTTTTTTAGAAATAAATTGTATTAATGATAAAAAAGGGGGAAAGGAAAAAATTTATTTTTGGAAATTTGAAAATTAAAATCATTTATTAGGAATGTTGAAAATTGATTGAAAAATTAAAATTTGGCTCTAGGAATGTTGAAATTTTGATAAAAAACTTATTAACTGTAGGAATGTTGAAAATTGTAAAATTAAAAGAAATTTTTAATAAAAAAACTTGTTTTTTTTTCAAACTGTTGTTGAAAATTTTGATTTTTGGAATTTTTAAACAAATGTACTTAGGAATGCGGGAAATTGTTTTATGTAGAGAAAATTTTTAATTTAAAAAAAAAATTAAAAAATTAAAAAGATTTTAAACACTGGCCCCCGTATAGACAAAAAATACCCACCCCCTTTAAAATTTAAATATCAAAATAAGATTTTAATATATTTGTAAAATTTTTTACAGTTTGGCAATGGGCCCTACAAAATTAACCATCTACTAGATCTGGGAAAAACCGAAACCATTCCATACGGTTATGTCGTGTTTGCTAAAAAAAGGGGTCTGGTGGGGGATATGGGAAACAAAGTTCATTTTTGTTGCCCCTCAGCCCATGACAATTACAGTGAGTCACATTTGTAG
Organism: Ruditapes philippinarum; assembly: GCF_026571515.1. Taxonomy (NCBI): domain Eukaryota; kingdom Metazoa; phylum Mollusca; class Bivalvia; order Venerida; family Veneridae; genus Ruditapes; species Ruditapes philippinarum. Next base: position 189,822 of record NW_026857581.1, on the reverse strand, counting down.
TTCCTTAATTTTTTTAACCAAAAACCAAAAATTTTTTAAACCAAAATTTAAAAAAATTTTTTAAATTTTAAATCAAAATTTTTTTAATTAAAAAAAAAAAAAAGTTGGCCCCCCAAAGGGGTTTAAAAAAATTTTTAAAATTCCCTTTTTTTTCATCTTTCAATTTGGGGAAACAAAAAATTAACTTTTTTTCCCAAATTTTTATTGGGCCCCTTTTTTAAAATCTCCAAAACCTTAAAAGGAACTAAAGGGGAATTTAAAGGGAAACAGTCAGCCCATTTTTCAAAAGGGCAAAAGGGGGTTTTGGGTTTGACTGGTTAGGGTAGAATAAAGTTACTGACAGCGGGGGGTTGGGCCAAAAAAATTTAAAATTTAAAACAGCTTTTTTAATGGTTCTGTTAATTTTTCAAAAAGATATTCTGACGGGCCGGGGCCCCTTTAAAATTTTGATTTTAATTTTTTCTTAACATTCTGAGTTGCGTTTAATTTTTTTAAATTTGTCATTATTTTGATATTATAACATATTAACCTTATCATTTAATATGTTAATATTGATAAAATGCAAATTTTAAAATTTAGGGATTAAAAATAAATCTAACCCAACCTATATTACAGAAAAAGTTTTATGCACATCCTCGTAAAAGAGCAGTCAAGGTACGACAGCTAAGCGTGGTCCCGGTGATGGTGTTGGCTATTCCAATAACGCCCTTGACAGTACTTTACGTCTTTACCACGGCCTACACGCACCAAAACTTTTTACAAGATGTTGATATAGAACCATAATGTTAGTTAAAAATGCTAAGTATGTCATTTTTTTAATACAAAATTTTTTTATTTTAAAAAATTTTATTTGAAGTGTTTGATTTTAATGAATTTTAAATCAAAAATGTCGTGATAATTTGAGTTAAAAGAAATGATAATAATTATTTCATCAGTTAAAAACTGAAGTACACTTTAATTATGTAATGGAATAGACTATCTTAATTCATTATGTAAAAATTATCATGTTTAAAATTATTTGACTGAATAATTTTCATGAAATTACAATTAAGGCTTATATTAAACAGTTAGAATATTGTTGAAGTTGTTTCGAAGGCATTATGCTTGTTGTTTGAAACATATGTTTACCTTTGTTCATGTTTTAATTGTTTCAGGAACCGGTAAATTTTAGGATTTTCATTTGTGTAAGAAATCACCTCCAGTTCGATCTCCGTGTAATAGATTATGGATTGGAACAGGAAATGGTGTATATAATCCTGTACCTTTGTCAGAAAGTAGTACCTTTTGTCAGATCTCTTACTATTGTCATAAAAAATGATTATAATCTGTTATCATTTGCGTCCAAGTCTCTACACTTTTTTTTAGTTAATATTTTAAGAAAGCATGCACTACAACAGGAATCCTACCATACCCCATAATTTTATACAGATCTTTGTCATGATTTTATGTAAATACTTTACAAAGAACAGAGACTTAACTATGCTTTATAGCAAAAGAAAAAATAAATCTGTAAACTGTAAACTAATTTTAAAGAAAAGAAAAATGCTTTCATCAGAACATGTTGTATGAAATATAGGAGAAAAATCATTGCAAAATTTCTCTTACATGATATAATTGGTATTTATTGTCTACAGCTATCAAAAGCTTTTATTGACTCTAAAACTCTTGATGTAAAAAAAATCAGCGTAGGTGGAAATCTATTTATGAAACTTTTCAAACAAAGACTGTTAACATGTTAAGCTGATATTTTTTTCCTGGAATATTTTATCTGCTTACAGACATTTAATGACAATATAGGAATGGTTTAGATGATGTCTCTATAGCCTGGGAAGTACTGAGATTTATTATCAATTCTATTACTTCTAGTCTTAAATTTCAATTTTAATTTCTGTTTTGGTAGATTTAAACTAGGAGGAAATTTCAGAATTCCATTAAACTCTGGAAAAAAACACAATATATAGCACACTCCTGAAATACAGAACACTGTGATTACAGTGTGATTTAAATAAAAAATACTTCTGTATAATAGCTTCACCACATGTTACATTAATGGCCTTCATCTACTGTATGTGGCATTGATTATATCAGTATTTGTCTCAGACCTCGTTTTTTTTTGTGATGTTATTTTGGGGAAATCTCAAAAAAAATTTATGAATTTTTTTATTGCAAAAGTTTTGGGGTTTAAATTTTAAATAAAAACCCCACCCTGTTTAAAAATTTCAAAAAAAACAAACCTAGACATTACCAAAACATTTTTAATAGTTTAAAAAGGAAAATTGGTATTTTTCCAGTATGTAAGAACATTTCACTCATGTACCCTGTGTTTTCGGGGCTTTTTCTGGGAGATAGAAAAAAAATTTTTTTAAAGTCTAAAATTTTTTAAATTTTTAATTTTGCAAGTAATTTTCCTGATCATGAAAGCAGTACTTTATTAGTTATTAGTCAAAACTTTTTTTTCAAGCAGGGGAAATTTTACAAGAAACACAGTGAATGGGTTTTTTTAAAAAAAAAAAATCCAGCATTATATAAATTTTTTACAAAGGGAAATTATTAAAGGTATAATGTTATTACAGACAACAAGCAGACGGTATCTATGGGGTCATCAGGAGGTCGTCCTGGCGGTCTAGTGAGGGTGTATACTGACACTAAGACAGATGATGTGATGCCTGCAAGTTTTATACCTTACTGTACAATGGCCCAGGCCCAGCTATCTTTCCATGGTCACAGGGATGCTGTGAAATTCTTTGTTGCTGTGCCAGGTTAGTACACATATAGATTATAGTCAGTTGTTTATATGTTGTTTAATTTCTCTTGTTAGCACTCTGGTTTAGTTCTTTATGTTGAGTATTTAGGTTGGGAAGTTAAAATTTCAAATTGTTATATTGTTGACCAGAGTGGGTGACTATGGTGACATAATGTTGAATGGTGTAAGTGAGGCATGATCTTAATGTTAACACTCCTAGCAAAACTCCTAGCTTGTAAAATGCTTCTTAACCAAGTTTTCAATTTTGGAGCCATCCTGTTTAAATTTGAATTGGGGGAAAAAAGGGGAAAACTTGAGGTTTCCCGCATTTGGGGGGTTTTTGGTTTTTTTTGGGGGGAAAATTTTTTCCATTAGATTGAGTTAATTTTTTAAACAAAAGTTACTTTGGGAAACTTTAAAAGGGTTTTTTTCGTTATATTAAAAAAGATTTCATTGAAATTTCTTCAATTGCATCCAAAATAACCCCAAAAATTTTTTTAAAAGGATTTTATTTAAAAAAAGGTTTTTTTTGGAAATTTTTTTTTTCTTTTTTTTTAAAATTTAAAGTTTTTCCCAAATTTTCCCAAACTTTTGATGGGAATTTTTAAAATTTTTTTTTTTTTTTAAATTCATAAAAAAAAAGAAAAAAAAAATTGTAAAAACTTTGGGTTTTCTGTTTTAAAAACTAGTTGGGGGTTTTTGGATTCAGTTTTTTCTAAAATATAAATGTTATCGTTAAAAGATAAATAGCTACTTTCTATGGCTACAATGTTTGATTGGTAAAAATACATGTTTATCTTACAGTTATTAGATAAAGTTATGATTGAAATATAACACTGTAAACTATTACTTCTTTTCTTTAATTACTTAATTAGATAGGATACATATAAGTACATCAATTAATTCCTCAAGGATCATTTTCAATTAAACATCAAACAAATTTGATATGTAAATCATTTTAATTTTTCACTGTTACTTTTCTGTGGAAATAATTGATTCTTTTATAATTAAATAGTAATTTATTAGATATGGTATAAGCGTTGATATCTTAAGTTGAAAGGAATAAGTGATGCACATTTTCTTCAAACAATACTACATGTATGATGTTTTATTGTGAACACAGTTCCTAAAATAACCTGATAGATTTCAAGACTATACTCTCAGGAAATTTTGCCACTGTAACACCATGCATATTGACCCAGAACACCAAATAGAATTTATTACCTGTTGTGTTAAATACAGGTATGTTAGATTTAATAATCTAAGACTCTTTGCTTTACAACCCATGAATTTATCAGGATAACACATTGATTAATTTGACGATAAAGAAATTTTATGTTTTCAAAATATAGAATTAATTTTATAATAAACACTAAAGAAATGTTGTTGTGGTTGTTTTTTAAAATAATTACTTACTTTGAAGCATGCCTAAACATTCACATCAAAATATAATGGAAGGAAGAAATCATTGTAATTTTAAAATCAATATGTTCACTGACATTAAGCGTTGGTAGATAATGACAATTTTGATATGACATGTATCACACTATTTTGTGTTCTTGGATAATAAAATAGGGAATTAATGTAGGTGCAATTCCAGCAATAATTTGTTCTCTATGCATTGTATAGTCTAGATGAAACAAAATTCTTTAAGCTACAATAATTCCTTATGTCATTATAACATTAATGTTTTTACAATTTAAACCTAGAATTGAAAACTGTTTCCAGACTGAGGACCAAAGTCACATATTTATGTATTGTTAGAAAGAAAATGACTGGAAATTCCCACACATATATATGTAAATTATTGTGATTGGTTCTTTAATTTCCCTCTGATGTGAGGTAAAGACATTCTGCATGGCGGGAAATTTCCAGTAAGGATATATATTGATGGTAACAAGATTATTTATTCATGAGTTACTCGAGCAATTACAGCTTTAGGTTGTTAGATTAATTTAGCCACTCTTTCCGCTAGGACTGTGCCAGTATTATATACATTATTGAAGCAATTATTTTGATTAGGCCTGAGGTTCAGTTTGGCTGATTGAAATTGATTATATATTTTTGAGGTCTGATTGATTTCATGTCATATTGTACTGTCACCTATCATAATGAGTTTGTTAATGTAAGCAGGATTGAATAAAGTTTATATTTATCATTTTTATTGAGTTATTTCCCTGGTTGCTGTGGTTGAGAATTTTTTGAGTTTTCAGTTTTTGTGCTAAGGTTTTGAAATGATTTCTTTAATTTTATGTATACACACTAGTCTTGCTTTTTAATTTGCTGTTTCTTTTTTTTTTATTAGCTCACCTGTCACAAAGTGACAGGGTGAGCTTTTGTGATCGCTTTTCGTCCGGCGTCCGTCCGTCGTCCGTCCGTAAACTTTTACTTTAAATGACATCTCCTCATAAACCACTAAGCCAATTTCATCCAAACTTCACAGGAATGTTCCTTTGGTGGTCACCTTTAAGAATTGTTCAAAGAATTTAATTCCATGCAGAACTCTGGTTGCCATGGCAACCGAAAGAAAAAACTTTAAATATCTTCTTTTAAAAACCATAAGAGCTAGAGCTTAGATATTTGGCATGAAACATCTTCTAGTGAGTGTCTACCAAGTTTGTTCAAATAAAAGCCCTGGGGTCAAAATTGGCCCCGCCCCAGGGGTCATTGATTTTCCCTATATGCATATAGTAAAAACTTAAAAATCTTCTTTTAAAGAACCCAAATAGCTAGAGCTAAGATATTTAGCATGAAACATGTTCTAATGGGTGTCTACCAAGTTTGTTCAAATAAAAGCCCTGGGGTCAAAATTGGCCCTGCCCCGGAGGGTCATTGATTTTCCCTATATGCATATAGTAAAAACTTAAAAAATCTTCTTTTAAAGAACTCAAAGAGCTATGGCTAAGATATTGAGCATCAAACATGTTCTAATAGGTGTCTACCAAGTTTGTTCAAATAAAAGCCCTGGGGTCAAAATTGGCCCCGCCCCAGGGGGTCATTGATTTTCCCTATATGAATATAGTAAAAACTTAAAAAATCTTCTTATAAAGAACCAAAAGAGTTAGAGCAAAGATATTTAGCATGAAACATGTTCTAATAAGTGTCTATCAAGTTTGTTCAAATAAAGGCCCTGGGGTCAAAATTGGCCCCGCCCCGGGGGGTCATTGATTTTCCCTATATGCATATAGTAAAAACTTAAAAAATCTTCTTTTAAAGAACTCAAAGAGCTATGGCTAAGATATTTAGCATGAAACATGTTCTAATAGGTGTCTACCAAGTTTGTTCAAATAAAAGCCCTGGGGTCAAAATTGGCACCGCCCCGGTGGTCATTGATTTTCCTTATATGTGTATAGCAAATACTTAAAAAATCTTCTTTGAAAAAACCCAAATAGGTACAGTTAAGATATTAAGCATGAAACATCTTTTAGTGAGTGTCTACAAAGTTTGTTCAAATAAAAGACATGGGGTCAAAATTGGCCCCGCCCCAGGGGTCATTGATTTTCTTTATATGTGTATAGCAAAAACTTAAAATCTTCTTTGAAAAAACCCAAATAGCTAGAGTTTAGATATTAAGCAAGTGTCTACAAAGTTTGTTCAAATAAAAGCCCTGGGGTCAAAACTGGCCCGGCCCCAGGGGTGTCATTGTTTTTAACTATATGTGTATAGTAAAAACTTTAAAAAAATCTTCTTTTAAAAAGCCCAATGAGCTAGAGCTTAGATGTTTAGCATGAAACATCTTCTTATGGGTGTCTACCAAGTTTGTGCAAATAAAAGCCCTTGGGTTAAATTGGCCCTGCAACGTTGGGGGGGGGGGGGGGGGCTATATACAGGTGAGCGACCTCAGGGCCATCATGGCCCTCTTGTTTATTTCTCTCTCTGTGAAAATATTTATTGATGGTTTGGGTTGTGTAGATAGTTTATAATATCTCAGGTATATCTGATTTCGGACAACCAGGAATCTTTCACTTGTTTTTACCTTCATTAGGAAAATTGCACTTTTTGTATTATAAAAATTCTGCTAAATAAGAAAAAAGTACATTAGCACTTTGACTGTAATTTTTGTTATAAGGTTGATGTTTTAAAATTGTTAGACTTTTTTATTGTTAGACAAATGTAAAACTGAAGGATTGTTTTCAGTTGATTAAAATGTGACGAATGTCCTCGAGGATAAACAGAAAAAAAATAATTATACCAGTTGACAGCAATATTTCCTTAATCAATTTGTGATTTTCTCTAGATCATGAGAAACTATCAGCATGATTTGACGTGATTGGTTGTGCTAATATTACCATTATTGAGATAGCTAATATTAAATGGTTCAGTAGACTTTGTGAAGATTAATTCTCAGTTGATAACTGACACATTACAGTTTCTATAATACTTGTATAAACAATATGAACAGTAGAGCTTTGAGCTATATTTAAATAAAGCTCAACCTGGAATGAATTTTTAAAAATCTCAGTTGACACATTACAGTTCCTATGATACTTGTATAAACAATATGAAAAGTAAAGCTTTTTATAAAATGTTCAGCTACTGGTATATTAAATAATGCTTAACCTGGAATAAATTTTAAAAATCTTAAATCTCAAAAATTATTAAACTGATACTTGGCATGAAAATAATGTAACAATAGCATGCTTGGCTTGCATGGAGAGAACCCTGCACTTTCAAAGCAATTTGCATTGTTTATAGCAATATTTTGTTTCACTTTATTTAGTGAAGCCATGTGAAAGACAGGCATCAATTCTCACAGGTATTGTACAGACTTAAAGTGCTTACTGCTTGCAGATGCTGCTCACACTGCATTCTTTCTATATTGAGAGAGAGAGGGGGGAAATAAAAACATTGTGATTGAGTTATAGGATGACTTGGGAGAGGAAATGATTGAGAGAGGAAGGGGGAAATGGAGAGAAATTCCTTATTCTTATAGTTTGATGAAAGCATCATAACTGATTCCCTGAGTGAATGATATAATATACCTGATAGTAAATATGATATAAAAAGAAAACTCTCTGGAAGAAAATAGAATGTCAACAGGGAAATTGTAGACTTGGTTTAATTATACGTCTTATTGAGATGTAATGAGTCGTGAAACACCATTCACTCCCTTAGCATTTACATAAAGCTTTGACCTTTCTACACATGCATGCTTCACCAAAACTTATCTCATTATTAATTACTTGCCATAATGTCATGTTAAACAATCTAAGAAGTTTTGTTAAAAGACAGGGACACTAAAGAAACGTTCTTATAATAGTAAATATGTTTTAGCATGTACAATTTAGAAGTATTTATTAGGTTGAAAGTTCACTTGACAAGATTTCCATTTTGTTTATAAAAGAAATTAAACAAATGAAATGGTTAAGATTTGCCAGATATGGGTTTTATGGTTTTTGTTAATTAGTTTATACAAGATGAATTGAATGTGGACAGCCCAATATGGATTTTCTTGAAAAATACTATGGTTTGAAGCAAAAATAAAGAAAGTAGAACAAAAAAAGAACACTATTTATTTTTTTACTTGCACAAAGTCCTTTTAAAATGGCAAATATTTCCCCCCAAAATTCATTTTGGCAGATTTATGCCTATTTTTATGACATTGCAGCACTGCACCTGTGATGTGACGCATCTAATGTCTGTTTGAGTCTGTTATATAGATTATATAATGGCACTTCTGTAAAACTGTTTTTTTTTTAACTTACTTCCCAGATGATTGAACTAAAATAAATGCTGTAAAATTTCATATCGGTGTCTTTGATTTTTTTTATACGCCCGTTTGAAAAACGGGACGTATTATGGGAACGCCCCTGGCGGGCGGGCGGGCAGGCGGCGTCCAATTTTGTCCGGAGCATATCTCCTACATGTATGGAGGGATTATAAAGAAACTTCATAGAAATGTTCACCACTATGAGGAGCAGTGTAGCGCACATGTACCAGGTCTCTAGGTCAAAGGTCAAGGTCACACTTAGAGCTCATTGAAAAATGCTTGTCCGGAGCAAAACTTCCACATGTATAGAGGGATTTCAATATTACTTGGCACAAATGTTCACCATTGTAAGGCGGAGTGTCGCGCGCAAAATTCAGGTCCTTGTGGCCAAGGTCAAGGTCACACATAGAGGTCAAAGTTCAGATAAAAATATGAAGATGTGTATATGGACCATTTAGTCATCATTTATTGAGGTATTGTAACATAAATGGTTATTATCAAGACTATGGCTGTGATTCATATAATTTAGGTCAATATATACAAGGTCAAGGTCACTAAAGATGATGAAATATCCAGATTTTGTCCGGAGCATATCTCCTACATGTATTGAGGGATTTTAATGAAACTTCATAGAAATGTTCACCACTATGAGGAGCAGTGTCGCGCACATGAACCAGGTCTCTAGGTCAAAGGTCAAGGTCGCACTTAGAGTTCATTGAAAAATGCTTGTCCGGAGCAAAACTTCCACATGTATAGAGGGATTTCAATATTACTTGGGACAAATGTTCACCACTGTGAGGCAGAGTGTCGCGCGCAAGATTCAGGTCCTTATGGCCAAGGTCAAGGTCACACATAGAGGTCAAAGTTCAGATAAAAATATGAAGATGTGTATATGGACCATTTAGTCATCATTTATTGAGGGATTGTAACACAAATGGTCATTATCAAGACTATGGGTGTGATACATATAATTTAGGTCAATATATACAAGGTCAAGGTCACTAAATGATGAAATATCCAGATTTTGTCCGGAGCATATCTCCTACATGTATGGAGGGATTTTAATGAAACTTCATAGAAATGTTCACCATTATGAGGAGCAGTGTCGCGCACATGAATCAGGTCTTTAGGTCAAAGGTCAAGGTCACACTTAGAGCTCATTGAAAAATGCTTGTCCGGAGCAAAACTTCTACATGTATAGAGGGATTTCAATATTACTTGGCACAAATATTCACCATTGTGAGGCGGAGTGTCGCGCGCAAGATTCAGGTCCTTGCAGCCAAGGTCAAGGTCACACATAGAGGTCAAAGTTCAGATAAAAATATGAAGATGTGTATATGGACCATTTAGTCATCATTTATTGAGGGATTGTAACACAAATGGTCAATATCAAGACTATGGCTGTGATACATATAATTTAGGTCAATATATACAAGGTCAAGGTCACTAAAGATGATGAAATATCCAGATTTTGTCCGGAGCATATCTCCTACACGCATGGAGGGATTTTAATCAAATTTCATAGAAATGTTCACCATTATGAGAAACCATGTCACCGAATGAACTAGGTCTCTAGGTCAAAGGTCAAGGTCACACTTAGAGCTCATTGAAAAACGCTTGTCCGGAGCAAAACTTCCACATGCATAGAGGGATTTCAATATAACTTGGCACAAATGTACACCATTGTGAGGCGGAGTGTCGCGCACAAAATTCAGGTCCCTGCAGCCAAGGTCAAGGCCACACATAGAGGTCATAGTTTAGATAAAAATATGAAGATGTGTATAGGGACGATTTAATCTTCATTTATTGAGGGATTGTAACACAAATGGTCATTATCATGACTATGGCTATGACACATGTACTTTAGGTTAATATATGCAAGGTCAAGGTCACTAAAGATGGTGAAATATCCAGATTTTGTCTGGAGCATATCTCCTACATGTATGGAAGAATTTTTATAATACTTTATGGCAATGTTCACCACCATGATATGTATTGCTCCATGCATGATCCAGGTCTCCATGTCAAAGGTCAAGGTCACACTTAGAGCTCATTGAAAAACGCTTGTCTGGAGCAAAACTTCTACATTCATAGGGGGATTTCAATATAACTTGGCACAAATGTTCACCATTGTGAGGCTGAGTGTCGCACGCAAAATTAAGATCCCTGCGACCAAAGTCAAGGTTACACATAGAGGTCAAAGTTCAGATAAAATTTGAAGATGTGTATAGGGACCATTTAGTCATCATTTATTGATGGATTGTAGCACAAATGGTAACTATTATGACTACAGGTGTGACACATTTAATTTAGGTTAATATATGCAAGGTCAAGGTCACTAAAGATGATGAAATATCCAGATGTTGTCCGGAGCATATTTTCTACATGCATGGAGGAATTTTAATGTTACTTTATAGAATTGTTCACCACCATGAGACGTAGTGCCCTGCACATGAACCAAGTCTCTAGGTCAAAGGTGAAGGTCACAGTTAGAGCTCATAGCAAAACGCTTGTCTGGAGCAAAACTTCTACATGCATAGAGGGATTTCAATATAATTTGGCACAAATGTTCATCATTGTGAGGCAGAGTGCCGTGCATAAAATTCAGGTCCCTGCGACCAAGGTCAAGGTCACACATCCTGTGCATATCTTCCCTACTGATTTGTTTTAAGGTTCATTTAACAACACAGTGCCAAGGATAAAAACTTGCTTGCTAGATAACACTTATCCATAATGCCCCCATCTCCATCTAAAGCTTTCGTAAACGGGCGTATTTTGTGACTATGGCACCCTTGTTGCAATATTGTAATGGCAAAATTAACATTGATTCATTTAATTTATTCCTTCTTTCTTCATGCTTGTTTAGCCAGTGAAGTTTTAGATTAGTCCTTATTATGTTTATTTGCTTTTCAATTCTTTTAATAATTATGAAGTTGCTTTTTAATTTTCTTTTATTATGTCTGCCCCCATTCTGATCCCTCCTTCCAGCACTAAGTACTCCTGTACTAACATTTTCCTTCCATACTTTTTATCCTGCATTAGTTTGTTCTGTTTTCCTGCGGGAATGTAGCACCGTTTTATCATGGTCTCACATTGACTAGAATAACTTTACCCTCATTTCTATATGTGGGCAATACTTTACACTAAATTTAGACATTTAGGCAAAATGAAAACTGTATACAAGAATTAATTAAACTTAGAATTTAGGAAACTTAGAATATGAGAAATTTTAAGCCTATGATAATTTGTGGGTCATCAATCTCGTTTTTGAGTTATCTGCCAATGAATGTGAAAATGTTACTGATATCAAGAGCAGATAATTCACAATTATGGTTAGCAATGCCTATTTTTCCTGCATTTCATGTAGAATGATTGCGCTAAATTTCAAGAATTGGTAAAAAGTTGTTTGGTCATTTAAAACCTATGTCAATTTTCTTATACATTGTACTTATAGAAATAATGTTTACTGAAAGAAGAGTAGCTCATTCATTTCATATCTAAATAAAAAGAAGCAAAGATTATTGAAGAAAGCCATACATTATGATGTGATAAATTATTTTGTATAGGGTAGAATTCGATATCATAGTACAGACAAGTGATTTTCATGATGTGTATATTTTACAGGAAAAAAGAGGAGAGGAATGACCAATGTGACAACAGATGTTGACAAACCTGAGACAGAGGAACCAGGGGAACCAGGTGAACCAGGATCTGATGATGGTTCCCGGCTTGTCATTTCTGGCGGAGAGGGTTATGTTGACTTTAGAATAGGTACAGTTGTTATTACATTGAAAACATAGAAATTGTCATAATGTACATGCTTATGCTAAATTTGTTCATTAATTTGAGAAAATAAGTGGACACAAAATGGTTAAAACATAATGAATAGTAACTGCTTGCAATCTGCAAGAAGTTCTGATATGAACACATTTAAAAAGCAGTGCTATTTTGTATATTTTGTATAAGTTATATTGGCAGGCAAGCTAGCAGTGTGTGGTTTATGTTCTGTATAATTATCACTTTATAATTTAAAGTTATTGACTTAGAATAGAGAATTTCAACAAAATTCTTGCACTAAATGTTCCCCATCCAATCCTTGGTGATACGGGAAGAAGGGGATGGGGGCATTATTTGAGTACAATCCAGGGCATGTTTTATTGACATATAAAGCTTGTAGAACATCAGCATTTGTCAGTTATACATTAACATAAAAAGCTTGAATCTTTTGCAAAAAAGAACAATGAAAGAGTGTGTCTTTTAGTTTGCTTATACATGTATATAAGATATATAACTAAATAAAATATATAAATAAAATTGTACAAATGTATGAAAGATAATTTCACTTTGAAAATTGTTTCAGTATTCAATCTACAGTTACCCAAAGCCAGAAAAATAATGGGTATACTGCTCTAGCAAATATAACAGCTTGATGATCATTTCTCAAACTTTCTATGATAACTTCCTATGTTTGCATACACATTTTCATTGAACTACTTATTAATGTGCATTCTGTACTTTGCTTTCATCATACACTTTTTGCAAAAGGAAACAAAAATCATGGTATTTTGGTTCTTGCTATAAAAATAACATTTTACTTGTTTCGCTCAACCTTTTATAGTAACAAAATTGAACAAAGCCTTATATGATTTTCTATGTCAAGTGTGAAATTTGTTTTAATTGAAGGTAACGTAAAAGGTAGGACTACTTGTTGCCTGATTGTTAATGTAATTGATGTTTATTAATGTTGGTGTCATATTTTCTTTTTTTTACTTTTTGTTTTAAACTTTAATTATATGTAGTTTTAGTTAAAACAATTTTTTTTCCAATAAATATGGTCAAACTTAATATTCCATGACATAATGTTGTCTTTAAATGACAAGTATAAAATATCATTATCATCCATCTGCCATTTGCTTCTCTACAATCTTGATCACAAGCCTTGAGATTTTCTATCCATCAAAAAAGATTTTAGGTATCAATTTTGGAATCTTTGAGAAATGTATTTTAACACTGTGCCTATAACCATGTGAATTTTTGTGATTCGTATGGGGCAGAAAACCAATACAAATGAAGGTCCAGATAGTATATTTCTTTCTATAACTATTTTATGTTTCATTATTTCAAATGGGATAAAGTGTAGAGCCCAACCAATTTAATGAGCAACCCATACAGAAAACGTTTTTCAAGAAAAAAAAATCAATATTTCTTTCATTAAATGAAACAGCGTGTTATATTATATTCAGAAATTCACACTGTGTCAATTAAAAAAAAGAAATACTGATTTTTCCAAAGAAAAAAGTTATAGAAGAAAATGCATTGTACAACCTAATTTGTAATGGTTTTCTGCCTTACACAGATGTGGTAAAGGCACTGTGTTAAAGAAAAAGTATGTGTTATGCCTATCTTATATATTTAGTGCCCAACTTTTCATTAAGTTTTTCCAAAAATTTTATACCATCAACCATTGGCCAGAATTCCATTGGAACTGTCCAGTAATATTACATAACCAGACCTTGTAATGGATATTTGAGTTTAAAGTCCATTCCTATTTATTGTTTTGCAAAAATGTTCTTACCCTTTATGTAGTTGTAGTTCAAAAATATAATTCAGTGGTATATGTAACTATTATTAATATCTAATATCTGTTATCAAGTTAACTTGATTTCTAAGACTATTCCAGCAGTGTATATAAAACATTAAGTTTTGCAGTGCATATTATTCAGAGTGTAGACATATTACCACAGCCATTGATGACCTCCCTCTCTCATTTTATAGCTGATTTTCCTCTATGGTAAATCTACTATGGCAATTGTATTGTCATAAAAAACATTACTGTAATAATAAATTGCATGCTTCCAGATTCATCTTTTATTAAATAGTGCAAGATTGCAAGATTATTATATTGATTGTCCTCCAGAGAAAATATCTGTCTGCTGTATATGTAATTATACATGTATTTGAAAACATATTTCTTCTATTGTATGAAAATGTTTATCAAAATGAATATAAAACAATGTTTACTATCTGTCTATGAATCTTCATCATAGTACTTTTTTGGGGGATAAATACAAGTAGGTCTTTAGGTTAAAAAGCTCATCATTTGCGAAGGGAAATGTCATTTAGTCTGTATTGTCATCCAATGGAAAAGAAGGTTTTTAAATTTTTGGTTGGGGGTTTTTTTTTAAAAAGAAAAAAAAAAACCCCGGGTAAAAAACCCTTTAAAAAAACAATTTTGGGGAAATTTTTGAAGCGCTAGGGTATTCTAGTACCGTAGAATCACATGGTTATACTCTATTTCGCACTGAGAAACATTTTGTCTTTTTATTTATTAGCTTGTCTGTTTTGAAGAAAAAGTCAAGCTATTATGATCACTGTGTTGTTGTCGTCGCCCACAAACTTTGATGTAGCCCATTATTCAAACATTAAATTTTTAAATGTTACCAACATGAAACTTGGAATACTTGTTTGTTATAACAAGGTGCAGTTGTTAGACAAGGGGCATAATTCTGAAAGCAATATTTTGGAGTTATGCCCCTTTTTAACTTAGAATTTAAGCAGACGAGTGTTAAGACCGCATGTGGTTCTCTTGTTGTCCATATTTTATGCACATATATAATTATTGGGGGGTTTTATCTTTTTATTATATAACTTTTATTTGTTTTTTTTCATCTCAGGCTATTTTTTTTAAATTTAAGCCCCAAACCAAAATTTATTTTAGAAGCTAAAAAATTTTCAAAAAAAGGTTTCTTTATAGACAGTTTTAATTTTCCATTCCATTTTAGACCCATCATTTTTTAAAATTCTTTTTGGGCTTTTTAAATGAAAATAAAGAAACTATTGTACTTTGTTAAAAATTAAGTGTAAATGGGCGGGAAATTAAAATTAAATTTTTATCTTTTTTATTTATTTTTAGGTGATGGAGATGATGACATTCTTCTAGGTGATGCTGAGGAAAAGGAAGAGAAATCATCACTGAGTAAAGGGGAGAGAAGTCATCTGATAGTGTGGGAAGTTTCCTCCCCTGAATGAATATATTGACTGGAGTAACTTCCCTTTAATGATCATACACCATGGACAATATCAGTCTCACCATCTTTGTATGGCAGACAATTAATTTATGTATGGAGATGATTTAACATGTGATTTGTTAAAGATCTGATTAGAAGAAACAAAGTTTGGATTGAAATGATTCTGACAAATAGAAATCGCATCTAGAAACTGCCTGACTTCATTTACTGCAAACTATTCTATAGATGTTGTCTCCAAGTGTTCAAATGCTTTTCAATCATGTTCAGCCTGGGAAAACCAAATTAAATGTCAATATTTATTTAAAGCTTCAGCTGTATTGTTTTAGAACACCGTGGAAATATCATACACTGATAAAGTTATACATCATCATAAATGGCTATATGATAAGGTCATATACCAGTACATATACATTGCATAACAAAAATTATGAAGTCATATGTTATTTTAAGTCATAACTCTTACTAAAGGCTGGTGGTAGAATAGGTCTTGTAGAAAGGAGTGGGTGGGGTATGACCAATGTGATACTAGATTCATCAGTTACTGTGTTCATGTATGTGTTTATAATCTCATCAATAAATTGTGACTCACACTGCTTGTTCTACCGGGGGTTCGATACAGGGTTGGGTTGGACATGAACCAATGGACACAATTATATTGGAATATATGAGGGTTATCAAACAGTGTGAGTACCAATTAGAGGGTTAAATTGGCATGTTAACATAACATGTTTACATAGCATAATTATTATTTACATTGTGTTTGTCGAATATTGTGACTCATAGTTTATTAAAAAATTAAACTATTGATACTTCTAGGATATTAGAAGTGTATAATTTCAGTTTTAAAATATCTTACATGAACAAACTATAGAGCATCATTCTACTGCTCCTAATTATTAGAATAAGTGTTACTATGGTTATAAACATGTTGTCAAGGTAACTTAGTCCTTGAAAATGGCAGATGTTGGGATTGGTGTGTGACTTGTGTTCCTTCCAGAACATTTTACCTGTTACTGATTATAAATTTGTTTTGAATGTTTGTTAAGATTTATTTTTATTAGTTTTACAAAGTTTAGTTCATGTTTGCATTTTACTGCACCATTTATGTTCACTTAGTTTTACCTTATCTACAGAAGTCATCAAAATTTTTGTTCTAGAAAGAAAAGTCCGCAAATTTTTGTTCATTATGAAATACAAAAAAAGTTCGAATTTTATGATTCAAATTGTATTGATATTTCTATTCATATTGAATGAATTGTAAATTTAAAACACATCACAGTTCATATTTATCAAATATAAAATGAATACTTGTTATTGTCTTAGAGAATAAAATTAATACTGACAGCATATAGACAAGTTTTTATATATTCCTTATTGAATTATAAAACAAGTTTAATTTCTTTTATTTACATAGTCTATATTAGCATATTATGTCTATATTAGCATATTATCTACATTTTATCATGTAATTTTAATTTTAGTTATGTTTTGGTACTTTTTGATTATTTTTCTGTAAATTACACAGACATTATAGGAATTACATTGTACTTTAAATGAAAATACAGAAGTCTGAAAGGAAAATTTTATATCATCAATCTACAGTTTTTCATATTTTTGATGAAATTGAAAAAAATGTTACATACTTGGATTACAATAAAGTAAATATACTTTGTAAATGTATTTATTTATATAGCACATTATTTATTTAATCATTTCTAGTGTATTCATTGATAGGGGACTTCACATAGAAGTAAGCACTGGACTTGCTTAACTGTACAAGGGACTATTGAGAATAAAATTTATTTAAAGAGTCTTACAATTTTATGGACAGACTTGTACTTTCCTTTGGATTATGCTTGAAGCTTTTATTTCAACTTGTTCTGTGTAGTAAATTTATGTCAAAGTTCATTGTGTATTGTAAATTATTGAATGTGCAATATACATGTGTATCGTGTAGAAATATTTCAACTGTAAATATCCTGTATGTATATCAAACTGGGTATATAAATGGATGGCTTTAACTGTGTATAAATAAGCTTATATATTAATAAGGTATTTAGTTCATATATATACAGGGTTATCAGATTTATGTCTCATAAACAAGGAATTATAACCTTAATTGGCATCAACAAAAAGTACATGTTAAGTATTCATATAAATCCTGTGTACTGAAATCATGAGATGTTAATAAGGTAACCTGATAAACTAATTAAGGTTAAAATATCAAAGGTATTTCAGTTATTATAAGCACAAGAAACCTTACCTCGTAACCTGTAAATTCCATGCAATAATTACATGATAACTAATTGTAGACTTCTGTCAATGCCATAAGTAATTCTGCTTAAATGTAACAATGTAGATATTATATGAAAGAAATATAAAAAACACTATTTATTTATACATATGTATATGAAAAATCCAATAGAGTAAATGTTAGGAGTAAAAGTTTAACACTTCTCACTGTGATTTCATCATAAGTTTATATAATCACTAAACATATATTATAGATTAGATAATGGGTTAAATATAAAAAAGGGGCACAGTATTTTTTTGAAAAGTAGAAACTAGTAAAGAAAATATTAAAATTAATGGAATTATTGCTAGTAAAAGTATACTTGTCACTAAGTTGTCAGAATATGTCTAACGTATAGTCAACATGTAGCAACTTCAACAATATTCTTATTTTGAGGCATTTTCATAATTCATTGTTTATATAAGGCAAACCTGCATATATTTCTATTTATTTATCATATATCAATTATTATACAGAGTGATGCATGGGAAAATAAAACTTTGACAAATGTATTTACTTATAAACAACATTAGATACAGATAAACATATAAGACTATGGAAGCAGATTTTTTTTCTCTTCACAATTTGTATTTAACTGATCTTCACAATTTGTATTAAACTGATCTTACGATAATGGCATTATAAAATTATATTACACAATCTGTATATTTGAATTGTATGACTAAGTTAACTGTAAGCCGTTGATTTTTTATTAGTGGACATACATGTGGTAGCCTGGTTAAGCTTTTCTCAGTTAATGTATTAATTGCTATGAATGTTTGTGTGCAGATGTTATATTATTGCTATACTGGTAAAACTTGAAATAAAAATGATTTCCCAGACAGCTATATCATGTTGAACTTTGTTTATACTCAAATTTCCCTCCCTGTTTTATTCTATGTTTAAAACGTAATATAAAGTTAGTGAAACGTTAATCAAATGACTCAATTGACAGTATATAAGTAAAGTAAAACATTCATCAGACTTTAATGTTGGACTCACCTTTGTTGAAAACGTTTTAGAGATTACAGTAAGACATTTATGACATTGACCAAGCCAAACACCAGTGTGATTTCCTATTAACTAATTGAAAAACAATTGTAGAGCAGAAATAAATACCACACGAATACCATAGAGTAACGACACTGTCAGAGGAACTGTCTTCATAAAATATGTTGGGTTTTTGAATCTAGCACTTATTATTACACGATTAAAACAGACATTGTGTGAAGAGGAGATACCTTATATGATTAAAAAATCTTTATTTAAACAATAAAGCGTCCGATTTTACAGAAAGAGCGTGTCCATGTTTAATC
Organism: Ruditapes philippinarum; assembly: GCF_026571515.1. Taxonomy (NCBI): domain Eukaryota; kingdom Metazoa; phylum Mollusca; class Bivalvia; order Venerida; family Veneridae; genus Ruditapes; species Ruditapes philippinarum. The sequence goes on along the minus strand of NW_026857581.1, from coordinate 170,732 downwards.
AATACAAATTAAATACGTTTCAATATACTGGTAACCAATATCAGAGAAAGCACGAGACTTTCTTTGATGATTACACTGCCTCTAATTATATTAATTATCTTGATATTGCATACAGACCCGATATGCTGCATGTACGACCTTAAAAACGTACAATGCTAATAAAACATAATTGTATGTGACAACTGACGACAAATACCCTCGTATGATCCTCCTACATATATTTATACAAAGTACAGAGAAAAAATAGCTTAAAGTAGATTCATTTTAAGCGTGACAACGACTAAATATTTACCAAGTGCTTTTGGATTTTATTCTGAATGGAATTCTGGACAGCATGAAAAAGCGTTTTAATTTTGCTGAAATCTGTCACACCTGGAAATATGTGCCACAATGTCCTCATTATCTGTATATGCTGCAGTATTGGCGAAACATTTCCTGAAACAAAATGTTAACAATATTGATGATATAATAATATCTATTTTAATGGAAAGTAGAACTAAATTGAACACAGAGAACAACTACCAGACAGTATGTGATGTAAATTCAATAAATTGTTGGACTGTTTGGGTAAAACCAGCCTGTGATTCTGGCAGAATACATGAATTGCCACAGCTGTATTCCTCTACTGGGTGGGGGGGTTGTGACAAGTAGTCAATTTGGTGTAAAACGGGCAACTGATTGAACAATTTTCATTTTAAATTGCTTTTTCCAGAACCCTTGTAAAGTACGCTGTGTAAATTATATATGTATAGTATAATCCGGGTTTTCTTACAAGGAGAAAATTAAATTAGATGATGAACACCATACCCTTTGTCTACGTAAACACAGAAAAATATACTATAATATTTAGTATATATACCCTAGAAATATAACGTATTACATGTAATCATAATCTAGTCAATAAAAATTTCAGGTACAATAAAAACATGAAATTTGCCAAAATTTTGCTAACTAACGACTATATTGAATTTTAATACGATATTTTCGTTCACAAACAAATTGAAGTATATACATGTCTTTCTTTAAATCTTCTTTTATTTCTGGAATATCGTTAATAAATCACGCTTTGGAGTCTCAGTTTTGGCTATTCACTGACAATCTATATTTTCGTTTTTGATGACATCAGCTTAAAATGTGATTGTTACTCAAATCATGTGAGAATAAAATAAAAATGTTTCTTCATATTGTGTAAAAATAATTGTGTTTTGTAAATGTAAGTGGTGGTCTAATTTTTTAAAAGATGTTAGAATAGGCAAGTTATTCAGCAAAATACGATACAAATTCATTTATTATCGCATTTGTTCCATTAACTGTATTCTCACATACAAAATTATAGCAATACATGCGAGAAATAAACTTGTTTAATTATTCTTTTAAACATTGCGTTGTTTTATTTATTGTGTCTTAATAGCTGCACAAACTCTTCGGATTTACTTACGAGAAACACGACGGCCATAAAACTTTGTTTTGAAAAACTAATTCTATAAACAGAACAGAACAGAAAAGAACAGATACTTTATTAAGATTTGTACATAGTACATCATCTATAATACAATAATATTTGCAAGCATAACGTCAATATAATGGTAATAGCAAGTATGACATTTTCAAAATTCTTAATCTTAATTTATCTAGTAACAAGAAAATGAAATAATAAATATGTATACTACAAATTAAAAAAGTAAAGACATACAAACAGGAGAATGAGCAATAATTATGTTTAACGCTCAACATTTAACAGTGTGTTTCTCAAAGCAAGTGCTTCTTTAACAAATTTGGATAACTGAATTAATTCATATTTACTATTTGAGTTCAATAATTGTAAAAATTTATAAACTGATGGATTTCTGGTATATTTAATTTTCAAATATTTTTTTCTTAACTCTGCATAACAACGACATATACAAACAAAATGAAATTCATCTTCAATGTCTGAGGCATTACAACATAAACAATACCTTTCCTCTCTAACAATTCTATTTCTAGAATATCTGCCAGTTTGTATTCTGAAAGACAAAGTACTCATTCTTAATGTACAGAAATAAAATCTAAAACATCTTGGCAAGATATCCAAATAAAGTTCATACTCAAAACTACATTTAACATTTTTGTACATATACAATACAGAACTATTATCTAAGGTAGCATACCATTCCTGTTTAAAAGAATCAATAACGCGACTTCTAAATTCAAATAAAAATATTTTTTTTGTCAATAATATTAACATTATCAAAAACATATGAAAATCCATAATCATTCAAAAGCTTTTTTACATTTGAAACCCAGTTTTTATGACCATTGTTGCTACCATACAAAGCTTGATTATATACTGTCTTAAGGATTATGTTATCAGTTTCTACAATTTTTAACCAGTATTTTATTATCCTTACAAACCTATGAATATATAAGGGATATCTTCCCAGCTCGCCGTATACACTAGCATTACAGGTGTTAGGTTGAACTCTTAATAACCTTTTACAAAATTTTAAATGTATTCTTTCTAGCTCTTTAGACTTAGTATATCCCCAGATTTCACATGAATAATTTAATATCGATGAAACAAATGAGTCAAATAACTGACATAATGTTCTGGGAGAAAGGTCAAATTCTTTCAATTTACAAAGACGTACATTCATTGCCTTCAAAGCTTTACCACTCAGATATTCCTGATTTAATGTAAAATTGCCCGTATAATTAAAAACTGTCCCAAGATAATTAAAATCATTAACTACTTCAATATTTTGGCCATTATAGTTCCATTGCTCAGTTGGTAAAATACGACCTCTTTTTCTAAATACCATTATTTTAGTTTTTGTTGTATTTACTTTAAGGCCACGGTTGTTACAATATAAATACAAAAGATCTAATAGTTCCTGTATTTCCTCAGGGCTTTTGCCTATAATTGCCATATCATCTGCAAAAAGTAAAAGAATTAAAACAATATCATCTAGTATTAAACCTGAGTCGGGATTGTTTTGAAGATACAATTCGATGTCTTCTACAAAAATTGAAAATAGTAGAGGGGACATTACCTCCCCTTGACGAAGACCAACAGCATATTGGAAATATTCAGAATAACTGTTCTAAGACGTAAGTGCAGTTCGTTTTGACAACTCATCAATCATCAATGTCTAGCCTATTTTGTTTTACCATATGTTGTTGTTTTTTTTCGTCAAATAATGACAAACAAGTTGAACGACTTTCCCTTCAATACATATTATTTATTACTAACTCACAAAAAATATATATAAAGGAAAGATTTTAAGGAGAGAGAATAAACTTAAAGCTTTAAACTCTAACAACATCATTCTTTTCTACAGAACACTCAATAACATTTCTTAGATAAATACAACATTTACATGCAATTGCTTTAAGTAGATGACATAACGAAGCTCAACCCTCAATTTCTACCTAAATCTAAGTCATTAAGTAATTAATGTCTAGCCTATTTCACTAAAAACACATTAATACAGAGAAGTTGAATGACTTTCTCGTAGTTTACGAAATTAAGTTCACAATATCTAAGGAAAATGTTGTTGACTAATAATCAGAAAATGATTAAGTCACTTCATAATTTTGTACAAATAAAGAAAAAAATGCAAGTGTTATGTTCAAGATATAGAGGATATTTAATGAGTGTAAGTTCAATACTGAATTTATTGCACGAGTTGAATAAATTATATTATGCGAGACTCTGGCCTATAGTAAAGATATTCCGACATTCTTTTTTAATAAGAAGAATTCATGGGCTTGACTTATTTTTTTGTACAAATGTGTTAAATGTTTTGGAAATATCACCGAACAACCGAATCACTGGACAACATCATCATAACGTTTTTACATTTCTACCTTACACTTCGGGATATATTCTCAGATGACATAACATTTTGCACGACCCTTGTACTAAAATATAAATGGTTAGTAAAGTGTAAAAATTGAATTCTTTTTTATATTCAAAATATATTACCCAACGAAATGTTATAATTGTACAGAAATCATTACAGGCTTTGCATCAATTAATGATGTCCGTAAGGAATGAAAATAAGTCTGATGTTGAACAGCTATAGGGTAATTTCTCTAATGTACGGCTTTCTATAATTATGTCCTAACATGTAATGATCGATGAAATGTTATCAAAAATACAGTTCACTGATATCAATTACATGTATAATGATGCAACATCTCATTAATTCCATTCTCATACTTCAGTAACTTTTCCGCTATCTCCTATGTTATTTTCGCTTGGAAAGAACTTTTGGTCCTGGTGAGTAAAATATCAAATAAGAAGAAAAGGAAAGACATAAAGAAAAAAATCAGAAAAAAGGCAAACATTTCTTAATTATTTTACATAGTTATTTTTTATAAATTACATACAGTGTTTTCATGAAAACGAAGAAAAATACTTTAAAAAAAAGAAAGAACGTAACAAAATCTAGAAAAAATATGAAAATACTTCCGAAAAATGACAATATACTAATTGTTTCTAGATGGATTGAAAGCTGGACAAAGAAGTTGAAATGACATCTAAAGAAATCAACAAAATAGAGAAAATAAGAATCCTTAAAAAAGGAAGCCTAACACGTGAGGAATACTGGAACCACCCAACAAGAAAATAGCCGAATAGATAGAACTAAATTTCGACAAGCACAATAATAATGTCGTGCTGAACGATCTTTAAGGATCGGAAATATAAAATCTCTGATTAAATGTACGGGGCGACTTTTTACAGCGTCCACACTGCACAAACAACGCTGATGTGGCGATAAAATAGAGAAAATAAGAATCCCGAAAGAAAGTCCAACACGACAAAATCGATAATGTTGCAGGCTCGGTTAGATTGAGCCTGTTCATGGACGGTACTGTCAAGTGCAAACTACCGTCCAAGCCCCTAGCACCGGCTTTAGTAGAATTCAACATTTAACATGAACTGGTACAATTTTGAAACATCCGCAGATGTGTTAATATGACGGTTATCACGGAACCTTCAATGTGACACGTAACTGCCATCCCATGAAAAGCGGCATCCCCAAGTAAAACGATGCGTGTGCCCTAAACGAGAAAACAATGGGCGGAACTAAATAAAATGGAAAAACAAGTCTGGTTGTGTAAAATATAGATCAGCTCATATTAATATTCAAATGTCATATTAAATATATCATTTATCATATGATATATCTATTTGTATCTAGAATACAAATGATCTAAAAATATCAGTGTTTACGATGACAGCATTGTCCTACATGTGTACATTCAATCAATCAATTGACGAGGAGCTATATTTGTTTATTATATCATTTGACCTGGTAATGAGGCATACGAATTGGAATTCTTGCTGTGTTGTAACAGCCAAAATAATATCTGAATGCTAAATATTTTTAGAAGATATTGGCATCACAAATCACCTATTTTATCTTTAATTTGTTTTTACAGCTGTTAGTTGTTTTTAAAGTAAAGGCTTTTTTACTAGTTGGAATACAAACGTTCAATCTAACAACACACTTATCTAATTTTAGCGTAACACTGTACCAGTTAAAATGTTCGGATAATTATTATATGTCACTTAGACATAATGACTGAAATTGTACATATTTCATTGTACAGGGTGTGTCCGAAACGAGCTTTGTGCAAGACAGGTTAAAAATTCTGACACTTGAATTCAATGTCAATATTCCATCGTTTTACTTACAACAAACATACAATAGTTGCTGATCATTCAGATATGACATGCATTCACAGAATTTAATGTTATATACTAGCAGGGGTTTTGATATTTCTATGATTGTAATTTGCACTGTGTAATTTTATCATTTTAGACATGTATGACTAACAGATATAGATTTTGGTAAATATGTTGAAACTGTATTTTTAGATCTAAGGAAAACTTTTGATCTTGTCGACCATGAAATTTTATTGCATAAGTTTAATATCTAAAAGGAGCGTTTGTCAAAACAATCGAACTGTGTTTGTTATAGGATCAAATCTTAATTGACAAATAGAATAGTTATTAATGTTTCATGATGATGTTTTCTGTGTTTGTTTTAATATATATTTCAATAAGGCCACATTTAAAATTAAGATATGCTAATTGTCTTTTAAGATGATATATCTTCATATGTAACCTTCTGTAAATAAAGATACTATTATATTATGTAAAAATGAAAATCATGAATGCATTTTCATATTACACCTAAGGAAATTGTTCGTTCTCAAAATTTTTCCAAAGGACTAATTGAAATTATTTATTGAAATTATGATAATATTAAATTTATACAGTAACGCAAAGATGCTAACCTTTATAACAGTGTTTGAAATTTGTTTACAACTAATAGGATGACAATAATGTTTAAATTTTAAGAACTATACAGAAATCAAGCAAAAAAAAAAAAAACAACAAAAAACAAAAAGAAGGAGAAGAAGAAAATATTCATGAATTAGAAATGTTTTGTACATAATTGTACATTTACTGGTTTTATATGTGAAACCAGTAAATGTACAGACAGACATGTTTAAGTTAATCACAAACGCACCTGTCCTTTTAAAACCCTGTTTGTCTAAAATGACGTTCACTAGGAATGGGTTTAGTAAAACGTTTAACTCTACTACTAAGATTGTTCTGAGAAATGTTCAGATGTATAGCGTGTGTCGCGCTAATGATAATGTTCTAGTATGTTTATGGCTTTCTTTTAAGTGCTTGTTTTTACTTCTCGGAACACAATTAGCCTTACCATTAAAGTACAATTCTTTTAGTGCATAAAGACTGTTTCATTCTCACAAAACAATTTCTTATTACGTCAATATTTCATCTTGTCGTTCAAGAAACCGTAAAACGAGAATTTATGCAAGGCAGAGGAAATTGTTTATCTAAAAAATGTCGCGAAGTCAACAATACGCCTTTGTTATGCTCTACTTTACTCATTTATAGGTGAATGACCTTATATTTGCTTGCATTTCGGTTAATATTGAATTTAACCTAGGTTCAAAAGAAACAAAATATATCAAACCTTTTGAAACCCCTTCCCTACAGATTTTTGGCATTTTTTTTTTAAATTATCAAAGTTTAGTAAAGAAATATTAAAATTTATGGATTATTGATAGTAAAAGTATACTTGTTTGAACATGTCTAATTTATAGTCAAACATGTAGCAACTTCAACAATATTCTTATTGTGTTGCATTTCATAACTCATTGTTTATATAAGGCAAACCTGCATATAAATATAGATTTTTAATGCTATTTATTTATCATGTATCAATTATTTATACAGAGTGGCGCATGGGAAAATAAAACTTTGAAACTTGTATAAGAAACATTTACTTATAAACAACATTAGTTACAGATAAACATATAAGACTAAGAAGAAGCAGATTTATTTTATTTTCACAATTTGTATTTAATTGATCATACGATAATGGCATTATAAAATTATATTACACAATCTGTATATTTGAATTGTATGACTAAGTTAACTGTAAGCCGTTGATTTTTTATTAGTGGACATACATGTGGTAGCCTGGTTAAGCTTTTCTCAGTTAATGTATTAATTGCTATGAATGTTTGTGTGCAGATGTTATATTATTGCTATACTGGTAAAACTTGAAATAAAAATGATTTCCCAGACAGCTATATCATGTTGAACTTTGTTTATACTCATATTTCCCTCCCTGTTTTATTCTATGTTTAAAACGTAATATAAAGTTAGTAAAACGTTGATCAAATGACTCAAATGACAGTATATAAGTAAAGTAAAATATTTACCAGACTTTAAATATTTGTTAAAAACGCTTTAGAGATTACACTAAGACATTTATGCCATTGACCAAGCCAAAGACCACAAATTGTGAGCAATTTATGTCCTATAAACTAATTGAAAAACAATTGTAAAGCTGGAGAAGAAATAAATACCATAGAGTTACGACACTGTCAGAGGAACTGTCTTCTTAAAATATGTTGGGTTTTTGAAACTTTTAACACTAATTATTACACGATTAAAACAAACAGTGTGTGAAGAGGAGATACCTTATATGATAAAAAAATTCTTTATTTGAACAATAAAGCGTCCAATTTTATAGAAAGAGCGTGTCTATGTTTAGACAACACAGATTAAATACGTTTCAATATACCGGAGCAAGCACTTTTAGAGCAAGCACGATAACTTCGCCTCTATTACAATACTTATCTTGATAAAGCATAGAGATCCGATATGCTGCATGAACGACTTAAAAGTACAAAAAACAACGTACTTGTGACAACTGACAATAACTTGCGTGTGCTCCTCCCACATATGTTTGTACAACAAAGCAGAGAAAAGGGCTAAAGTAGTAGTACATGTAGTTTTATTCGGTAAAAGTGTACATGACATGGCAATGACATAATGATGCATAATGATACAATACATATAACAATAATCAAATTATTAAGAAGACTAGAAATATGACATGACAAAAGTATACGACAAAATATTAATATATGAGCCATGTAGTGCCCACCAATACCAGGGATAACACAAAAAAGAGGAAAGAATTCCTCTTATTTCCATTGTGGTCCCTGACATTGGAGGCATGACACAGAAAGTCATGTCAATTTGTATGAAATTGAAATAAATTCTTGTATTATTCAATAAGGCATTAATTGCAATAATTTAGTTGAGATCACAATATATTACATTTCAAGTTTGTATCACATTAAAATCACAGTCCAAGTTTGTATCACATCAATGAATCATGAAATAGTGCATCACAGAAGTTGTCAGTCAAACTGTAAAAATTTAATAAAATATTATAAAACGTTAAATGTGCAAGCTAAAAATGGGTAAATTACTAAAGGACAATCACAACATATGTGTGTTGTGCTTAAACTTAAGGATATGTAAAATCTGGGACTCTATTAAGACCATTAAAAGATTCAAATACTATTGAAAAATAAACTAAAATTAACTGGCCATAAAATGGGCTTTGATGGCATGCTTGAAGGTGTGGGAAGATTGAATATTTCTAAGATTTTGATGAAGGCCGTTCCATAGTGCAATACTATTAAAAGCAAAAGATTTTCTACCAAAGCTTCCTACCTTTGGTAAAGAAAATCGTCCTGTGTCACTAAAAGAATAGCTTACACAGGAATCTGATGATGAAAGTACAGACACTCTGGACCTGGTACAGCGGTCATGGACCTAATTAAGGGGTACAAAATGCTCCTTAAGGTATTTTGGGGCTGATTCAGACTTTATCTTATGGACATGGCAAAGAGTTATCTGATCAACTCTTTTGGAGACCGGTAACCAGTTAAGAACCTTAAATTGCTCTGGTCCAACATGTGACCTGCTGTCCTGATTCAAAACAAAACGAACCAATTTATTCTGGGTTGTTTGGAGCCTTTTCTTCCAATACTGAGTCAAACTTGGGTACAAAAAGAACAAACATAATCAAAATGGCATTGAATTAAGGACATTTCCAAGAGTTTCCTAGTGTGGAGGTCTAAGAATTGACTTTTCATATACAAGTATTTCAGCCGGGCATTTGCTTTCGTAACCACTGACCGTGCAATTTCTTCACAGGAAAGGTTCTGGTCTAAAGTTGCACCGAGATATTTAACTGAGCTGGTAGCCTGGATATTTGTACCATTACATGAAATATTTAAATTACCTTTTGACCTTAACCTCGGCATACAATAATAGTTTGTTTCTGACGACAGCCGACAAATCATTAACATAAATTAAAAATAAAAGGGGCCCAATATTGATCCTTGGGGTACCCCACAAGTGACGGGAGCCTGGCTGGAATAAACACCAGATACCTGAACTAACTGTTGTCTATCTGAAAGATAAGATTGAAACAATCGGACAGCATCAGAACTGAGACCAATTGCGTTCAGTTTCATTAATAAAATACTTTGATTGACCGTGTCGAACGCTTTCTGCAAAACAAGGAGAACCATTCCCACCATGTTACCTTTATCCATTTGAAATTTTACAAAATCAGATAAATGGATCAGACACGTGTCTGTAGAAAAGCCGCGTCTAAAACCGGACTGAAAACTGTATAAAATCTTGTTCTTACTGAAATAACCTTCCATTTGATCATGGATGGCCCTTTCAAACTTTTTCGAAAAAACACACAAAATAGACACTGGCCGATAGTTACCGACTTCAGTTTTATCACTTTTCTTGTAAAGAAGGATAACCCGTGCGTTCTTGAGATCATCGGGAACAGAACCCTGAATAATGGAGAGATTGACAATATGAGTCAAAGGACATGCTATAACTGTTGCACTGTCCCCTAAGAACCTACTGGGGATACCATCTAACCCAGTGGCCTTATTAGCACTGAGCCTATTAAGGTAATTTATAATTTTGTTCTCTGAAACAATTGAAAATGAAAAGCTATCTGGAAAAATACCTTTAGATAAATAAAATTTTCTTACAAAAGATTTATCATTATTAGCATAAAAACGACTAAATATTTACCAAGTGCTTTTGGATTTTATTCTGTATGGAATCCTGGACAGCATGAACAAGCGTTTTGATGTTGGTGAACATTGACGGATCAATCTGTCAGACTTGGGAGTATGTGTCACAATACTCTCATTATCTGTAAATGCTGCAGTATTGGCGAAACATTACCTGAAACAAAATGTTAACAATATTGATGATATAATAATCTATTTTACTGGAAAGTAGAACTAAATTGAACACAGAGAAAAGGTACCAGACAGTATGTGATGTAAATTCAATAAATTGTTCGACTGATTGGGTAAAACCAGCCTGTGATTCTGGCAGAAGTAATAATTGCCACAGCTGTATTCCTCTACTGGGTGTTGTAAAGACAGTAGTCAATTGCTGTAAAACGGCAACTGATTGAACAATTCATTTAATTGCTTTTCCAGAACCTGGTATAGCACCTATTTAAAATACGCTGTGTAATCCCTTACCACTCGAGATATACATGTATATCATAATCCGATTTTCTTCTTACAAAGGAGCATCAATTATAATAATGAACACATACCCTTTTCTACGTAACACAGAAAAAGTACTATATATTTTAGTATTTACCATTTCCAGAGATACAGAAGATAACATCTGTACTGTATCTCTGCCATTTTTGACGAAGTTGAACATATTCAATATATGCCGGTAATCATTAGAACTGCGTAACATCTTTCACATAAATGTGAATGCATAATGTGGGTACATCCTATAACATAGTATACATTGCAGATAATTATGTTTAAGTCGTTCAAAAGAATTGTGCTGTGTCAGTTCTCAAGATAGGTTACTGACGACAGATATATGACAAACTATATTTATCCACAGATCATTCATTTTAATCATCGTTCCAAATTGGAAGGAAAATGTTTGCTTCCTTTATTATCAGAGAATGCAGGCTGGATCTTTAAATTGTGTTCAGTAACACCGTATATCTGTCAGTATGGACCTAGCAAATAATGTTTATTGCAACACACATTCATAAAAAGACACCCCAAAAATGACATACCAAAATTATCTATGACTGTTTACATTTTTGTGAAATCAAAATATAAATGTGGCATGTAGCTAGTTCAATTCATCACCACAACGAGAAAAAACATTCGTTTATCCATACCAACCACACGAATATGTATCTTTGTCAATTAGTAAGATTTAAGGCATTTTCGTTATACTTATCCTTCAATAAAATTTCTCAATACAAAATTCTGATTTAGTTATTTCGCATGAAAGTGAAAGCGCATTGAAAACAATAATTTTCGGAATGTACAAAGAGAAATATTATTCTTTGGACTTCTTTTGTAGTTTTATACATATCTGTCCGATGCTTTATTGAATATTGAATTAAATCACTTTGCCTCAATTAAAATTGTAAGGATAAGTACAAAAATTGACATCGAACTATAACTTATTATTATAATCTATCAATAACATCAGGTACAATAAAAACATGATTTGTTCATTATGCTACAATCGAGCTGATATATATCGTTCACAACAATATGACAGTATGCGTGTCTTTCTTTATTTAAAGCTTCTTTCATTTCTTGAATTTCGTTAATAAATGACGCTTTCGAGTTTAAGTTTTAGCGCTATCTTTTTGCTTATTATGTGATTGTTACTCAATTCATGTGAAAACAAAATAAAAATGTTTCTTCATATTGTCTATAAATAACTTTGTATTGTAAATGTTAGAGGTCTACTTGTTTATAATATGTTAGAATAGGCAAGATATTCATCAAAATACGAAACAAATTCATTTATTATCGCATTTGTTCCATTAACTGCATTATCACATACAAAATATAGCAATACATGCGATTAATTATTCACTTATACATTGTGTTGTTTTATTTTTGTGTCAGAATGAGCGAATGATCTGAAATTGTGCACACAAGTAGTTTTTATTCTAAAGTAACCTCAACCTTTTCCAGTTTTTTACGTAATCATATGATGTACGTGGCACAATAATAAAAATTTATTTACTTTACTTCCTTATATTGAGAAACATATTTGTTAATAATGAATCATGTCTAGCCCATTTTGTTTTTATTGTATGTTTTTTCTTCAAATAATGACAAACCAGTTGAACGACTTTCCCTTCAATACATTTATTCATTACTAACTAACAAAAATATATAAAAAAGAAACATTTCAAGGAGAGAGAATAAACTTGAAGCTTTAAACTCTGACAACATGATTCTTTTCTACAGAACACTCAATAACATTTCTTAGATAAATACAACATTTACATGCAATTGCTTTAAGTAGATGACATAAAGAATATCAACCCTCAATTTCTACCTAAAATGTAAGTCATTAATGTAATTAATGTCTAGCCTATTTCACTTAAAACACATTGATACAGAGAAGTTGAATGACTTTCTCGTAGTTCAAGAAATCAAGTTCACAATATCTAAGGAAAATGTCGTTGACGAATAATCAGAAATTCAAAATTTGGAACAAAAAAAGAAAAAATGCTAGTGTTATGTTCAAGATATAAAGGATATTGAATGAGTGTAAGTTCAATACTGAATTTATTGCACGAGTTGAAAAAAATTATATAACGCGAGCCTCTGGCGAGCATAATATTATTATTTAATTCAACGATTTCAATAAATTCAGTTATAAACTTACACGAATTTAATAATCTATTTATAGAGGCCGTTAAAAGTGAAAAAAACGAGTAATTTTTCATCAACGCGCCCACAGTAAAGATATTCACAGATTCTTTTTTAATATGAAGAATTCGTGGGCTAGAATTATCTTTCTGTACAAATGTGTTAAATATTTTAAAAAATATCACCGAACAACCGAATCACTGGACATTATCATCATAACGTTGTAACATTTCTACCTTACACTTCGGGATATATTCTCAGATGACATAACATTTTGCACGACCCTTGTACTAAAATATAAGTTTTTAGTAAGGTGTAAAAATTGAATTCTTTGATATTAGAAAAAATATTACCCAAAAGAAATCTTATTATTATACAGAAATCAATACAGGCTGTGTATCAATTAATGATGTCCGTAAGGAATGAAAAGAAATCTGATGGCGTACAGCTATAGGGTCATTTCTCTAATGTACGGCTTTTTATAATATTGTCCTAACATGAAATGATTGATGAAATGTTATCAAATTTACACTTCACTGAAACAAAAAACCCAGAAAAAAACAAGCAAACATTTCTTAATTACCCTGGTATTTTACATAGTTACATACCGTGTTTCATGAAAACGAAGAAAAATACTTCTAAAAGAAAGAACGTGGTATGAGTATTATTGAAAGTAAAATAATCTAGGAAAAATATAGAAATACTTAGGAAAAAAATGACAATATACAAATTGTTTCTGACTAGAATGAAGGCTGGACAAAGAAATAACATCAAAAGAAATCAACAAGTCTGCATGTGTAAAATATAGATCAGTTCATATTTATATTCAGATGTCATATTATACCATTCATTATATTATATATCTGTTTGTATCTAGAATACAAATTATCTAAAAATATCAGCTTTTACGGTGACAGCATTGTCCTACATTTGTAAATTCCATCAATCAATTGACGAGGAGCTAATAATTGTTTATTATATCATTTGACTTGGTAATTAGGCATACTAATTGGAATTGTTGCTGTGTTGTAACATACTTATCTAATTTTAGCGTAACACTGTACCAGTTAAAATGTTCAGATATTTACTATATGTCACTTAGACATAATGACTGACATTGTACATATTTCAATGAGAACGTTCTGAATCGCTGCAAAGAAGCAAACATCAGGCTCGATCCCCCCTTGAGGAAACTGACATCAAGAGAGCACACGTAGACAATTGTCTCATCAAAGGCGCTTCAAATCCATATAACGACCAAGCAACACCGAAACTTCTGTCCCCTCAGGTGGGGCCTCACATAGATTCAATAAATAGCGGAGAAGTAAATATAAACTCAAGTTCACCTGGTCACTATGCCAGGCGGAGAGAATTCGTGACTGAAAATAACAGTGCATGTATTGATAACTATTCAAATTGTTTATTCGAACAAAAAAATCTACCCGGATTTAGATTTTGATTTTAAAATTTTAAAGGCCAAGCAAAAAACTTATCTTTTTTATCTTTAAATGTTTGCGGTTTCGCGTCAAAACAATTAAGTCCAGAATTTAACTCATTTATTCAGAAATACGATGTGATTGGACTCCAAGAAACTAAAACTGATTCACTTGACACTGTTATTTTAGAAAATTTTAATCTTTACTTTAAACACAGGAAACAAATAGTTAATAGAGGTAGAAAGTCTGGCGGAATTTGTGTTGCATATATAAAAAGGATATTGAACCTTACATTTCTTTTATAGATACTTATTCACAACTTGTGCAATGGTTTGTTATTTCAAATAGTCTTACCAAAAAAGGTGATATTTTGTATGGTGTAGTTTATGTGCCACCTGAAAATTCGATGTTTGCATCTGACGACCCCTTCTTAGAAATTCAAACAGAATTGGATACTTTTACAAGTAAATATAAACACATTTGTATTTTCGGCGATTGGAATGCTAGACTAAAACAAATGCAAGAAGTCACCGAACCAGATATTGACATATTTCGAGAAAATGATATGATAGACTTATATAATGAACTAGAACAAGAAACAAATATATTCATAAGTACAAATGTGCTTAAATTAAGAAACAATGAAGACAACTCTGTTAACAATTATGGCAACAAACTTATTGATTTTTTAAAGTACAATAGTATGTATATACTTAATGGAAGAACAAATGGCGACTTCTGTGGCCGCGTTACATGCAAAAATGTTAGTACCATTGATTTATTTATTTGTAATAGTAGCATGTTTTCCTTTATTTCTAAACTGATTGTTTTAGATTTTTGTCCCATGTATTCTGACGCTCACTGTCCTGTTGAAGTTGTTTTTGATCATGGGGATACATTTGTAAAGACTCAACCAACTATTATTAATCAGAGACCTAAATTGTGGGATCAAAATAATATTCAAACGTTTGTTGATAACTTAGATACAGATAATGTAAATAGAATATATGATGAATTAATCACTATACAGAAAACTAACAACTGTTCTCAAGAAATTGTTAATAAGTTAGTAACAGATATTTGCTCAGTATTTAAAAAATTTTCATCGAGCCAAATATTTGTACAAATTACGTAAAAATGATGTTTATAAACAAACTTTAAAAAATAATAGCAAAATATATAAAAAACAATTGAAGGAAAGTTATTATCAATTTAAAACGACAAATGTTAAAAAACTTAAAAGTCTAAAAAAATCAAGTCCTAGAGAGTACTGGAAGATCCTAGATGGTGGAAAGAAAAACGTTGTTAATTCTGAATTAAACGATCTGTATAATTTTTTCAAAAATATCAATAGTTGTAGTAATGACAACTATACACTCTCTGACAACGATATCTCGGATTTACATGTTATCAATGATGACATGTTAAATAAAGAAATATCTTTGCAAGAGATTGAGTTTGCAGTAAAATTACTTAAGAACAATAAAGCATGCGGTTTAGATAATGTTTTAAATGAACATATTAGACACTCCTTCCCCATCATGAAACATATTTATTACAGACTTTTTAACATTATTTTTAACTATGGTGTAATACCTGATTCCTGGACAGTTGGTGTTATAAATCCCATATATAAAAATAAGGGTGAGGCTAGTGAGCCTAGTAACTATCGACCGATCACACTGCTGAGTTTTTTCGGAAAGCTATTTACCTCTGTTTTAAATATACGATTACAAAATTTTGCTGGTAAACATGATCTAATAAATCAATATCAAGCTGGTTTTCGGAAAGGGTTTGCAACTGTAGATAACATGTTTGTTTTAAAAATGTTAATTGATCTACTTCACAATTCTAAGAAAAAATTATTTTGTGCTTTAATAGACCTAAAAAGTGCATTTGATACCATTAGTAGGTCAAGACTGTGGATAAAGCTGAATAAGAATAATATAAGTGGTAAATTTTTAAATGTTGTCAAAAGTATTTACAATAATGCGAAAACTTGCGTATGTGCAAATGGTGAAAAGTCTGATTTTTTTCCATGTAACATTGGTGTTAGACAAGGCGAAAATCTATTGCCGTTGCTCTTTTCTTTTTATTTGAATGATTTGCATGATTATTTTTCAAATAGTAATAGTATAGAAGGTGTGACATTTAATGATGAAGTACTTGGCCTTGTAAAATTGTTTATTATTCTATATGCTGACGACACTGTTATTTTATCCGAGTCAGCAAACGATTTACAAATTGCAATTAACCTATATAAAAGTTATTGTGACAAATGGAAATTAACAGTTAATACATCTTAAACAAAAGTTCTTATATTTTCAAAAGGTAGGCGAACGCAGTATAGTTTTACATATGGTAATGAAAATCTAGAAGTTGTCGAGGAATTCAAATATCTAGGAGTATTATTTAGTAGAAGTGGTAGTTTCTTAAAAGCAAAGACCTATATAGCTAACCAAGCAATAAAAGCCATGTACTGTTTAATTAAAAATCAAAAAATCTTCAATTACCTTTAGATATGCAAATAGATTTGTTTGACAAACTTGTAAAACCAATTTTATTATATGGTTGTGAATGCTGGGGATATGGGAATAACAGTATACTTGAAAAAGTACAATTGAAATATCTTAAACATATATTAGGCCTAAAATCTAGTACACCAAATTGTATTGTGTACGGCGAATGTGGTGTAAACCAATTTCTATTGATATTGATTGTAGAATGATTAATTTTTGGTCTAATCTAGTTGTACCTAATGAATTAAAACTATCAAGCACATTTTATCAAATTGCTCTTAAAACTTATAATACAAGTAGTAATGTTAATAGACATACATTTCTGTGGTTTAAGCATATAAAAATATACTTGTTAAATGTGGAAACCCTAATGTATGGACCCAGATGTTTCCTAATCACAAATGGTTAGTTGCTAATGTGAAGCATAAATTGTCAGATATATTTCTAAATGACTGGTACTGTACAGTAAACGAATCAAGTAAATGTAAAAAATTATAGATTATTTAAAGAAACATTCCATTTCGAACCCTATTTAATAAATACACCAAAAAACTTAATAAGATATGTAATTAAGTTTAGAACAAGAAACAGCAGACTTCCTGTAGAAACCAGAAGTTGGAATGGTATAGATTTAAATTTACGTAAATGTACTCTTTGTAACGGCTCCGGAAGTATTGGAGATGAATTCCACTATCTCTTTGAATGCAATGAATTATCTGTACTAAGAAAAAGAATGCTAGATCATAATTATTTAAGACATCCAAATATATTACCTTTTAAATCTATTATGAATATGAATATGACTCATTGTAATGAATACAGAAATTTTTTGTTTATTTGTTAAGGAAATAATCACAAAATTTGAGAATAGTTAACATTTCTACATATTTGTTCATCCTTGAAAATGCGTGTTTCTCTCCATTTTGTTAAGATGAATTGTATTAATATTATTATTTTCATGTGTATGCTATGCCTCTTTATGTAATGTACGTTTATATGCTATAGCTCATATTGTCATGTGTGTACATGAATTGAGTTCTGAAATAAACTTTGAAACTTTGAATGAAGCCTGTCATTTTACAGGGTGTGTTCAAACAAACGAGCTTTGTGCAAGACAGGTTAAAAATTCTGACACTTGAATTCAATGTCGATATTCCATCATTTTTATTACAACAAGCATACAATTGTTGTTGATCATTCAGATATGGCAAGTATGCACATATATAGAATTTAATGTTATTAGCAGCAGGGGTTTCAATATTTCTATGACTGTAATTTGCACTGTGCAATTTTATCATATAGACAGATATGGATTCTGTGTAATATGTTGAAATTATATTTTTAGATCTAAGGGAATCTTTTGATCTTGTCGACCATAGAATTTTATTGCATAAGTTAAAACCTTATCATTTCTCTATGATAAAAGTGTTCATCTTTTCAAATCTTATCTGTCTTATAGACCGCAAGTTGGTAAAGTTGGGCGTAGTTTGTCCAATAGCAGGCTTGTAACTTCTGGTGTTCTTCAGGTATCGATTCTTGCTCGTCTTTTATTTTTATCATATATTAATGATATCGTTATATCTACAACAAATTGTAATATAGATCTTTCTGCTGGCGATCCTACTATATATGTATCTGATCATGATTTAAATGTAGTAGAAAGTAAGCTTCAACAAAATTTGGATGCCATAGATCGATTGTGCAATTTAAACAATATGTTAATCCATCCAAATAAAACAAAATGCATGGTATTATGTACGAACCAAGATCTTTAAATAAAAAAGTTAGAATTCAAATTAGAGCTCCAAAGAATATTTTAAACGACATGTTGAAACATGTCGATTGAAAAATCAAGATACACTGAAAGAACTTGCCAATTTTGCCATGTTGGGCTTTCTTTAGGGATTCTGTTTTTCTCTAAACCGGAGGGATGTTGCACTTATTCATTATCCCTCATGTACAGACTCAATCAAACCGAGTCTGCAATTCTTATGTAATTTTGTTGTGATTAATGCTTCCGAGGGATCACTTTGTTTCCAGATTTTTTTCTGTTATTTAGAATATAATACCATTTAATATACGTTCTTCTAATAACCTTTAAAAATAAATATAAAAAAAAACATATCTTGCAGATCAAATAAATATCTTTATACATTCGTAATGTTTATGCATGTTTATTTCTAAATCATGTGTAAAAGAAACTTGTATGAATGTTCTAATATCTAAAAGGAGTGTTTGTCAAAATAATAAAACTGTGTTTGTTATAGGACCAAAACTTAATTGACAAATGGAATAGTTGTTATTGTTTGATGATGTTGTTTTCTGTGTCTTTTAAATATATATTTTAAGAAGACGCTTTTAAAATTAAGATATGTTATTTTTGTTTGACGATGATCTTTTTGTGTAACCTAAATAAAGATAACCTTCTTTAAATAAAGATACTATTATTATTTTTATTATAATTATTATAAGTATTATTATTACTATTATTAAAATCATTATTATTATTATTATTGTTATGTAAAAAAAGAAAATCATGAATGCATTTTGATATTACACCTAAGGCAATTGTTCGTTCTCAAAACTTCCAAAAGACTAATGGAGATTATTTGTTGAAATTATGATAGTATTCAGACAAAATATACAGTAACGCAAAGAATTGTAGCATTTTTTGCTAACCTTTATAACAGTGTTTTAAATTTGAATTTGTTTTACAACTAATAGGATGACAATAATTTTCAAATTTTAAGAACTATACGGAAATCAAGCACACAAAAATATTCATGACGTAGAACTGTTTTTGTAAATTATCTTTATAACTTTTAAGTTGCTTTTTCATCTTGTCTTACATTTACTGGTTGCCTATGTGAAAATTATAGTCATGACTCTGCGTCCCTTAGATTTTTAGGCAGACATGTTGAAATTAACCACAAAGGCAACTGTCCTTTAAAACCCCGTTTTTCTAAAATGGCGTTCACTATAAAAAGGTTAGTAAATTGTATAACTCTACTACAAAGATTGTTCTGAGGAATGTTCAGATTTATAGCGTGTGACGCGCTAATGATAATGTTCTAGTATATTTATGGCTTTCTTTTAAGTGCTTGTTTTTTACTTCTCTGAACACAATTAGCCTTCCCATCTTTGGTACAATTCTTTTAGTGCATAAAGACTGTTTCATTCTCACAAAACAATTTCTTATTACGCCAATATTTCATCTTGTCGTTCAAGTAACCGTAAAACGAGAATTTATGCAAGGCAGAGGAAATTGTTTATTTGAAAAATGTCGCGAAGTCAACAATACGCCTTTGTTATGCTCTACTTTACTCATTTATAGGTGAATGGCCTTAAAATAACTTGCATTTCGGTTAATATTGAATTTAACGAAGGTTCAAAATATAAAAATCTAACATTATGAAACAACTCACCTACAGATTTTAGGCATTGTTTTTAAAATTATAAAAGTTTAAATAGTATTAAGCTGAACTATGTTGAAACATACATTATGCATAAAGTAATAAAAAATACTATGAAACGATTCATCAGGCAGTTTCACACGCTTGTCAGTGAAAAATTTAATTTACAAGGTGTCGTTCTTGTCGTGGCTAACAGTGCGCTTTTCTGCACCATTATCCAATTAATTCTCCCAAAAAGTCTTTTGTTTCCGACCGTTCCAAGGCAATGCCCCCGTGTTTCTTCTAATAGTTCAAATATGTCTTGTTGAAAGTTTATTGTTTATTTTTTTTATTGAGTTATTATGTTTTAAAATGTATAGTTCTAGCCGATGCTATGGGGCTACAAGGATGTTCTTTTTCTATATCCCTTATGTACAGCCTCAATCAAACCGAGTATGCAATTTTCATGTAATTTTGTTGTGATTCATGCTTCCGAGGGATCACTCATTTTCCGGATATTGATATGAGTATTGTCTTGTATGGTAAGTCTTTCCTTCTAATAAAGTATTTGATTTAACACACTTCCTTACTCTTTAATCTCCTCTCCCTTTTATTTCCTCTTTGTTTGAGTTTGGTCCAAATGTGTTTGTTACGTACTATTATATTTTTATATTATTTATGCTATATTGTCGGAAGCTAACTTATTTTAATCACGTTAATGCTCTCCATTATGTCAACACATTTTTTTGCTTACTTTCTTTTGGAATGCAAGGCTCTGTTTGTTAAGAGGAAAAAAACAACAACAACAGCAACAAATATTGCAAGCATAAAAATAGCTCTCATGATATAATGCCTAATTAAGTAATTCTATTTCAAAAGAGTTTTTTAATCAAATAATTCCACCCAACTTAACGCTTCGGGTCATATTTTCACGGTAATTTAAGCTAGAAAAGAACTGTGTGCAAACAATTATTTATTTCAATTTTTACTGACACTTTAGGATTTTGCATGTTAGATGAAGTATTGAGGCAGCTGTGAAGTTTATTCATATTCAATTGTACCAAAGTCAATGGAGTTACATAACACAAAATTAAGTAATTAAAATAATAAAGTAGAACCTGCTTTCAATGCAGCATACCTCCAGCTAATTTTCATAATTTTTTTTAAAAATGTATTCAAAAATAAAATATTGACAAGTGAACAAAAAAGTTATTTACACATTGCAAACAAATTCAATAACATAAAAAGGAAAAAAAAAAGAAATATGCAAAACAAAAAATGCAAAAATAGCCCTTTCTGCTATAAATGTGTAGACGCTTAACCCATTACTTCATGAGAATTTTGTGAAAAATGGCTCTTTCATTTTAAAGTCTCCCGTTACAAGTTCAAATTGCTATAAAACTATAAAAACTGCTTCAATACTAATCAAACTTGGCACAAATGTTGACTGGACCATTGCCTTTGTAACGACATGCTCTTTTAAATTTCCTGTTACCATGGCAACGAGGGGACATCTCAAAATTGCCAAAAATCACTTTTTTGCATTGATTTTTTCCCATCAAAATTGATTTCAAAGTGCTGCAACTTCTCAATGGATTGAGATAGAGTCAAAGGCTTTTGCGCGTTGATTACACGTTACCTTATGATTGACCTGGGGTCATTTTTAGCCTCTCACAAGTCCAAAATTTTCTTGGCGAATAGGGGGACTGCCGCCCCCTTCAAACACCCAAACAGAAGGGGGCACATTCCCCTTCTGGCAACCCCCTGATGTATCTTTTGGACGGGGGCGGCGCCGAAAAAGTGGTCACTTTTTTAAGCAACATTTCTGAAACAAAAACAAGTGTTCGGGCCTAAATAAGGCATTTTTTCACCATTTGAGACAACAAATGGGGGGTGGGGGTGAAAAAGGCTTTAAAAGGCGTGTTTATTGGGTAATGGGTTAAGGGCTTTTAAGCTTTGTCTTCTGTCTATGCTTTATCTATTTTTGAATTCTATATAATTTTAAGTGTCAAACTGTATACATTTAGTATAAGGCTGTGGTGGAAGCATGAAGGTTGCAACTGTTTATCTTACGACGATTTACATATTTCCATTAATGCACCTTTGTCCTCTTTTAAACATAACAAAATTAAACGTAAACTTAACTTTTTAAAGACTAAAACAAATGAGCATCATTGTCACTTTGGTGCTTTTTAACATATTTTACGTTACAATGCATATACTGAAGTCGTTTAGAAATTAAAGCTATATTTTATTATAGATTGACTTTAAAGTTAGAATTGATGTTTAATATTTTGTCGTATCAAGCAGCAAATTCCGTTGTTTGTAAAGATTTGGTTACTTTCCAATTTCCTGTTTCTGTCTATTTTGTTTTTTATCAGGAAATTAGAGCTGGATACATTTAGTGAAAATTGTTTTTATGACTTTCGCTCATACAACCGGCTGAGGAGTAATTGGTTTTGATGACAGAAATAATTTGGAATCTTTAGAAAGACAGGAAATTGTATAATTCAGTGAAAGTAAAGGAGCATTAATTTGGAAAAAAAACCACATTGTATTTTCTTCATAATTTAAGTCGGCGTATGTTTCAGAAAAAATAAGTATACATTTCTTCTATAAAATTTAAGTTAAGAATAAAATAATGAAATAAGAACTAACACGCGCTGTTTTCACGTCAAATACATGAAATTAAAATAGTTAAAGAGAAAATATTTTTTTTTACCTCTATTAGGTTATTTTTGCTTTATGTTGTTCTTTTTAAGCGACAGACAACCGTTTACTGTAAGTAACTTAATTTGTAATTTAAAGCGACAGAAAAAGTTTTATCCTGCTTGCATGCAACTGTTTATTATTCAGCAAATTTGTCCTTCTACCATTCTGAGTGTCGTGTCTTATGTTTTATTTGTCTAAGCTTACTTTATGCACACAAGTTAGTTTCATATACTTGCACAAGAGTTTTCTTGTTGTTTATTTAACATAATAGCAAAGTTATGTCACTGTTTGGACAGAATACTATTTTATTTCATTTTGTATGACTCGTCGTTGCTTCATATAAGTGAGCAGTTATTTTGTTTTAAAGTGACATGTGTAAGGCAATTTACGAATAACATATATGTACAATACGACGATATTGATATCAACTTACAATCTGAAATAAACAAAAAATCGCGTATGTTTTTTTCACCGACAAAATGTGGAACAAATCACTTATTTACGTCGAAAATGGAGTTCATTTCACCGTGTGAAGCTCTTTATTATTATTTTCAGAACAATTTGAAAGAAAATCTTGAAAGTTTATATCGCACATTGACTGGTCAGTGATCTGGGAATATTGTCTTCCTTTTTAATTTCCTGTTATGAAAGAAACCACATGTTCTGGAAAGTAAATTTCATAAAAAACACCAATAATATTTTTACCAGGATTAATATTCCATTACTATGTATCTAGGACAGGATAATTGATTTTTTTAGAAAATGTTTGTATAATTGTTTAACGTAACAGACGACGTAAAACGATTTTAACTGCTTTAATATCAGAATTGTGCAAAATACAAATACCATACCAAAGACGTAATACTTCACTAGGTATACTGACATTCTAATCACATTTATGGTTGCTTTGAGCTTGATCAATAAAGTTTCAGAATAATAATTTAAACCAGTTCAACATGCAACACTTAGTTTCATAAGCAATGCGAACAATATTCTTTTGATATCGTTTTTAAAGGGACATAGCATTCTTTGAGATAACATAAATATGTCCAAGGATAATTATAATGATTAAAAAGAAAAGGTGTGAATGTATGATGAGAAGATAAACATGATTTATCTTTTTTTATAAATATTTTGTTACAACCGATACCAACATCACCCATTTCCTTACAAAAACATAGCAGCAATGCTTTTCTCAAGCCCAAAATCTTTCATCCATGTTAGAAAAAAGGACAAACCCTGCCAAGTTCACAAAAAACAACTATTACAATCAATAATGAACGAACATTCATTATTTAAAGAAACCCTTCTTAAACTAATGTATTGCAAAATAAAATTTTGTTGTATGTTTTAATAGAAAAATAGAATAAGCTTTGTTTCATTCATAAATATCAAACAATACACAATTGAAAAAGCTTTTTTAGTTCATTGTCAATTTTTGGCGTAATATACACTTATTAATTAAATATTGGCATAAAGTCAACAAAAAATTTGGGTTAAATAGTAAAAAAAGTATATGTCAAAATAGTAAGATGCCAAAAAAGGATGCAGTACTCTTAAAAGGTTTGAATGTATTTTACTTGTACTTACTGTATTTATATAAAGAAAGTCAATTACATTGATAAACTAAGTTTGCTATTTGCTTTGCTCCTTAAATGAAATCAGATCTGGGACAGAAGCGTGTAAAACACCGATTATTGAAGTCTCATATATTTATTGCTATCCTATTTCATAAAACACAATAAGTCAAAATAAAGAGCATTTCCTTTAATATAGAAATACTATCCTGATATCATACGATTCTTTTCTATGATAGCAATATTTCATCTTATTATTTATAACATCTGACAACAATTGAATGACTTTGTATTTCTGATTGGAAACTGGAATGATAGGGCTTATATTATATTGAACTTGTTGTTTTTATGAAAATTACTTAAAATAAATTTGTTTTTATTATACAATAACCATCATTCAAAGGGACATTTTGTCTCGAAAATAGATAAAAAATTTCTTCTATTATAAGCAAACAATGAATTTTTAAATAATGTTTAAATAATGGTTTTGAGAATCTTAGAATGCTGTTACCCATGAAAAATAAAGTTGAGAATTAGATGTAAATAATTTGTCACAAAAAAAGTAGCAAAAAGTTAACAAAATATGCCAAATTTCATATTTTAAATAAAAAACTGTATTATTGCCAAAAAGAACATATGAAAAAATGGTTTAGGGTTAAATTGGGCCCCAAAGAGTTAACTTTTAAGCCTTATCTAAAACAACGAACCCTTTCAATAGGGTCTTATGTTTAAAGTTTTACCTTTCATTAAAGGCTGTCTTCTAACCATCGACCAATGCAAATTTCCCTTAGTATTTTGTTTACCAATTCTTAGGAAATTAATTTTTTGCGTATGGTAATGATTAGATTCGAGCAAAACACTAATCTTCTTATTAACAAAATACAGTAATATTATCTTTAAATTTCAAATCACTTTAAATTAATCTTAACGATAATTTAAGGTTGAAAAGGAAATGGGCCAAATTTGAATAAACAAATTGTTGAAATATATCTTTTCCTACAGATAATTTTTGTTAATATATTTAAAAAAGGAAACGTTATGCCTAATATTCCATTATTACAAACATCTCCCTTTTTACGAATACAGCCAGTAAAATGTTTCTTACCACGAGTACAATTTTTTTTCCCTAAACATTGGTGGAAATTGAATAAAATAACTGAATTTAAAATTTATGTTATTTCTTCATTTTTTATATTTTGTAAATTCCATTAGCATTGAAATAAGTAATTAAGGGTTTACTCTATTTATAATAACAACAACGTTTTTTGTTTTTGTAATTTTAAAGTAAAATGTCACATTTTAAAATATGGAAAAAAAACATGCATTTGCATTTTGTCACTCTATCAACTGAAATTAACTAAATATATAGAAGCATGCACAAGTATTTTCAGGTTAATTGTGAAAACAATGTATTTGTTATGTATTGTGTTTTACAATATTGTGTGTGTTTTAATGTATTATTCCCCTAAATCGATACAAATGTGATTAAATTGAAATTGACTTATTAAATCACCAAATAGACAATATTTTTCTAGATCAAAATTTCCCTTTCAAACTATGTGGTTAACTATATTCAGGATTCACGCCGGATTATGTATTTCATCTTTTTTCTCCTATAGCAATAACTTAAGAGAGAGATCAGAAGCTTTTAAGCAGATTTCCCTTTTGAATATTTAAACTCACCACTAGGTCGTTAAACACCACTAGATCATTAAAAAGGGTACCTGTTGATTGGCATGTCAATGAATATTTAGATGATTATAATCAAGAAAATGGATTCAATCAAATAATAATGCTAGATGGCAGACATCAAGAAATTATTTAACAATATTGTTTCACTAAACGTTGACAGTAAATTCTGAAATAAAATTATATCGTACATTACTATCAACAACAAATTTAATTCCGCACAACAAAACCAGTATTAAATAGAAGTGTTTTTATTGTTTTTATTCTAAAAAATCTACATCTATATATTTCTATGGTATTTACAATTATAAAAAAACTGAAGCATAGTTTTTTTTTTGTATCCTAAATTATTTAAAGATATATGCCTCCAGATCAGCAAAATCAACTTGAGAAAAATGTGCAAAAATTTTAGGAAAATAAAAAGTATCAATTTCACATATTGAATTTAAATTTATGTTCAATAAATATGTTTTTTTATGTATTCATAACATATTAAGGCTATTTTTGATTTTTGACTTCTTTTGTGAATTTGTTTTTTGCATTTGAATTATAATGCCGTTTGCATGATATGATTTTCATCATTACGTAAAATCAATCATCATCAGCAGCACAACAACAACAACAACAACAACAGTAACTATTATTATGTACATGAATCACATATTGTTTTGACGTGTTTAATATGTTTCGAGGTACATCATTAAATTGAAATGTAAACCTTTAAGAGAGTAGTGAGCTAGTATATTATAGGGCATAACATTGATAAACCAAGTTGCCAGTAAGTATTTCTCTCTGACATCTGTTCATTTTTTCTAAATTATGAAAGGATCGAAAAACTTCATAAAGTTTTGACACAAATATCATTTTTGCATATACAATGTATCATTTGCCTTCAATGAAACGTTTCAATAATACCCAGTTATGATTTGTGAAACTTTATTTGTTTAAACCTGTATAATCATGCTAAGTTAGTTGTCCCTGATCACATGATCCCTGGGTTGTGATGTAAATACAGTTAACACTAGCTCACCGCCCAAATTAAGAAATACACAAAAATACTGTACTTACCCGTACCCTACTCAGATGTACTGCAAAATGGTACACGACTCAGAATTGATTTTTGTGTCGCCTCTACGGAGTAGTGGCGACATATAGGGATCACTTCTCCGTCGTCTGTCTGTCCGTCTGTCTGTCTGTCCGTCCTTCCGTCCGTCCGTCACAAAACTTGTCCGGACTACTCCTCATAAACTACTGGTGCAATTCCATCCAAACTTTACAGGAATGATCAGTACCAAGTCTAGTTGTGCATATTGTCAGCATTTTCCGGTTCAATGATTTTTGTCAGAGTTATGGCCCTTTAATAATTTTTATTTTTAAAGTTTGTCCGGACTACTTCTCTTTTACCACTAATGCAATTTCAATGAAACTTTACAGGATTGATCTGTAGCTCAAGTCCTTGCGCATATTGCACGGGTTTTCCGGTAGATTGATTTTTGGCCGAGTTATGGCCCTTTGTTAAAAAGGTGTTTTTTTCTGTGTGTTGCCAGATACACAAAAGCTTGTCCGGACTACTCCTCATAAACTACTGGTGCAATTTCATCCAAACTTTACAGGAATGATCAGTACCAAGTCTAGTTGTGCATGTTGTCAGGATTTACCGGTTCAATGATTTTTGTCAGAGTTATGGCCCTTTAATAATTTTTATTTTTAAAGTTTGTCCGGACTACTTCTCTTATACCACTGATGCAATTTCAATGAAATTTTACAGGATTGATCTGTAGCTCAAGTCCTTGCGCATATTGCACGGGTTTTCCGGTTGAATGATTTTGGCTGAGTTATGGCCCTTTGATAAAAAGGTGTTTTTTTCTGTGTGTTGCCAGATACACAAAAGCTTGTCCAGACTACTCCTCAAAATCTACTGGTGCAATTTTTTTCAAACTTTACAATAATGATCAGTACCAAGTCTAGTTGTGCACTGTCCGTCTGTCTGTCTGTCACAAAACTTGTCCCAACATGAAATTGGCCATTATGAGGCGACACATGTGATTACTGATCGCTCTTGTGTTCATAATGTGTTTACTAAGCAAAGTTTGCTCACGTTAAATTATTACATTTATCATGAGCGAAACATATCAAATAGACGTTTATTTACCCACATATCATTCAATATTTCTGTTAGTATATCAAAAATCAAATATTGAAATGTCAGAGTCTGCTATATATAACAACATTATCCTACTTATGTAAATTAAGTAAATCAATTGGCGAGCAGCTATATTTGTTTGATGTATCATTCTACTTGGTAATGAGAAAATACAAGTTATACTGTCACCGTGTGTATCCAGTAGCGCAGAAATGTGATAATAATGCAGAAATTGTAGAATCGTGCAATTCTATGGTCAAAAGGAGCACCAAAACTATAAATGAGCCAATAGCTTTTATTGTACATCAAATTGAAAAAATAGCGCATACGGTTGCTGAGACATTATTAGGAAGGGCTTAATCTAAGGGAGGGGCTTATTCTAATGTTGTAAGAACTTGTTGCCTAACCCATTTGCATTTTAATATATACTCATTATTTGTATACTTTGTTTGTAAAAATGTATTTAATGCAATAAAATATGTTTAAACTGAGACATTATATTTAAAACCTCATCAAACATATTTCCACCGTAGTGTTTATTTTCAAGATCATTCGAGAGAATGACGACCTGGCTAGCGTATTGAATGCGACTTTTGTGTTTCGTCGATATCTTTAAATACAGATTTGCATTTGTCATATTACACTTAAATTAGCAGATAAAATGTAACTAAGACCATTATTTACGAATATGTGAGAGATGCCGATAATCATTAGAGCTTCGTAACATCTTTTACATAAATGTGAGTACATAATGTACATCCTATAACATAGAATACAATTGCAGCTTATTATGTATAAGTCGTTCAAAATAACTGTGACGTGTCACTTCTCAAGATATGTGTCAAACTTTATTTATAGATCATTCACTTTAATTATCGTTCCATATTGGAAGGTAAATGTTTGCTTCCTTTCTTATCAGAGAAAGCAGGCTGGATCTTTAAATTGTGTTCCGTATTTCTGTCAGTATTGAGAAAACAAATAATGTTTATTGCAACACACATTTATAAAGGGACATCACATATAAATGATCTGTGGTTAAGATTGAATGTTGTTTACATTTTTGTGAATTCAAAATATAAACGTAACATTATAATACATGGGTAGCTAGTTCAATTCATCACCATAACGAGAAAAAACATTCATTATTTTATCCATCCATACCACATGAATATTTATCTTTGTTCAATTAGTAAGATTTAAGGCATTTTGTAATACTGATCCTTCAATAAAATTTCTCAATTCATAATTCTGATTTAGTTATTTCGCATGAAAGTGAAAGCGCTTTGAAAACAATGATTTTCGGAATGTACAAAAGGAAATATTATTCGTTGGACTTATTTCTAATATAGTTTTATAAATTTCTGTCCGATGACTTAATTGAATTTAAAACGGAAAATTAATCACTTTGCTTAAATCAAAATTGTAAGGGTAAGTTCAAAAATTGATATAGAAATATAACTTATTATTATAACCTATCAATAACATTTCTGGTACAATAAAAACATGATTTGTTCATAATGCTACAAACGAGCTTTTATTAATTAATACGATATATCGTTCACAACAATATGACGGTATTCATGTCTTTCTTTAAAGCTTCTTTTATTTCTGGAATTTCGTGAATAAATGACGCTTTTTTCGTTTCTGACAACACAAGCTTAATATGTGATTGTTACTCAAATCATGTGAAAATAAAATAAAGATGTTTCTTCATATTGTACATTAATGTAAGTGTATTGTAAATGTAAGTGGTCTACTTGTTTATAAGATGAAAAATAGGCAAGTTATTCAACAATTTATTATCGCAATTGTTCAATTAACTGCATTCTCACGAACACTATTACATCAATACATGCAAGAGATAAACCTGATTAATCATTTAAACAAAGTTTAATGCATTTATTTCAGAAACGTTAATTATATATTTTGTAATATATTGGGATTTTTTAAATGTGATAAATTTAAACATTATGCACATCATCAACATAGGAAAACCATCTTCGCTTAGTTAATTGAAATTGAAATTATTATCTTTTACATTTTGATTGTACTACTCCCCATTTCATATCATCTAATGAAGCTTATTAAAGTGAAACATGTTTTGATAAACTGTGTTGGTTTGTGATCTTTTTATCCTATCGCCATTGAAAGAAAATCCACATAAGACATACATAGATCGGTAGGAGTACTTATAATAGAAATATATACTTGTGTGAAATGCGATGCAATTTTAAAGTTTCGGACATTTTTCACAGAACAATTATTCTGAATTTATTTAAACCACAACAACAACAACAAAAAACAAAAAACCCAATCAGAATGAGCAAATGATCTGAAATTGTGCACACACGTTTTTAGTCTAAATTAAGTAACTTCAACCTTTTTCCAGTTTTGTTTGTAATTATATGATGTACGTGGCACAACAATAAAAATTTATTAACTTTACTTACTTATATTGAGAAACATATTTGTTAATAATGGATCAAGTCTAGCCTATTTTGTTTTTATTGTATGTTTTTTTCTTCAAATAATGACAAACAAGTCGAACGACTTTCCCTTCAATACATTTATTCATTACTAACTCACAAAAAAATTATAAAAAGGAAACATTTCAAGGAGAGAGAATAAACTTAAAGCTTTAAACTCTGACAATTTTGAATTTTTTTCCAAACAGAACACTTTTAATACATTTTCTAGATAAATACATTTTAAAAACTTTTAAAATGAAATTTTGATTTGAGTAGATGACTTTAAAGAAAAATAAAACCTAAATTTTTTTTTTAACCTAAAAGGGTAAGTCTTTAATTAATTTTAATTTGTTTTGCCTATTTCACTTAACACAAAATAAATAAAAGAGAATTTAAATTTGACAAATCTCGTATTTCCCAAGAAATAAATTTTTCCCACAATATCTAAGGAAAATGTTCGTTTGACGGAATAATCAAAAAAAATTGCCCCTGTCATTTTTCAAAATTTTTTTTGAAACAAATAAAGAAGAAAATGCAAAGTGTTATTTTCAAGATATAAAAGGTATTGAAGGGAGTGTAATTTTTTCAAAAATTTGAATTTTTTTCCGACGAGTTGAATAATTTATTATTTTAATTCAACGAGTTCAATAAATTCGGTTATGAACTTAACACGAATTTAATATTCTATTTATCACATAGCCAAAATAAAGGCCGTTAAAAGTGAGAAAAATGAGTCAATTTTCATCAACGCGCCTTTAGTAAAGATATTCCGAGATTCTTTTTTTTAATATGAAGAATTCATGGGCTAGACTTATCTTTCTGTACAAATGTGTTAAATGTTGTGAAAATATCACCGAACAACCGAATCACCGTACAACATCATAATATTGTTGTTACATTTCTACATTACACTTCGGGATATATTCTCAGATGACATAACATTTTGCACGACCCTTGTACTAAAATATAAATGGTTAGTAAGGTGTAAAAATTGAATTGTTTTTATATTCAAAATATATTACCCAAAGAAATGTTATAATTGTACAGAAATCATTACAGGCTTTGCATCAATTAATGATGTCCGTAAGGAATGAAAATAAGTCTGATGTTGAACAGCTATAGGGTAATTTCTCTAATGTACGGCTTTCTATAATTATGTCCTAACATGAAATGATTGATGAAATGTTATCAAAAATACACTTCAATGATATCAATTACATATATAGTGATGCAACATCTCATCAATTCCATTCTCACACTTCAGTAACTTTTCCGCTATCTCCTAAGTTATTTTCGCTTGGAAAGAACTTTTGGTCCTGGTGAGTAAAATATCTAATGAAAAGAAAGAAAAGAAGGAAAGACCCCCCTCAAAAAAAACAACAACAACAAAAAACACACAAGCAAACCATAAAATAGAGAAAAACAAAAGCACAAAGAAAAAAAGAAGAAAAAAACACCAAAAAAAAAAACCAACAACAACAAGAAAACATTTCTTGATTATTTTCTTTAAAATTTTGACACATTGTTTCTTGAAAACGAAGAATTATACAAAAAAAGAAAAAACGTAGGTGTTATTGAAAGAAAAAAAAGAGGAAAAATATAAAAAATACTCCGGAAAAATAACAAATTACTAATTGTTTCTGACTAGAATGAAAGCTGGACAAAAAGTTGAAATAACATCTAAAGAAATCAACAAGTCTGCATGTGTAAAACATAGATCAGTTCATATTAATATTCAGATGTCATATTATATCATTCATTATATCATATATCTGTTTGTATCTAGAATACAAATTATCTAAATATATCAGGGTTTATGGTGACAGTATTGTCCTACATGTGTACATTCAATCAATCAATTGACGAGGAACTATTTTTGTTTATTACATCATTTGACTTGGTAATGAGGCATACGAATTGGAATTCTTGCTTTGTTGTAACAGCCAAATTATCTGAGAGCTAAATATTTTTAGAAGATATTTGCATCACAAATCACCTATTTTATCTTTCATTTGTTTTTACAGCTGTTAGTTGTTTTTAAAGTAAAGGTTTTTTTACTAGTTGCAATACAAACGGTCAAACATATAACGCACTAATCTAATTTTAGCGTAACACTGTATCGGTTAAAATGTTCAGATGTTTATTATATGTCACATAGACATAATGACTGACATTGTACATATTTCAATGCAGCCTGTCATTGTGCAGGGTGTGCTCGAAACGAGCTTTGTGCAAGACAGGTTAAACATTCTGACATTTGAATTCAATGTCGATATTCCATCATTATTATTACAACAAACATACAATAGTTGTTGATGATTCAGATATGACATGCATTCACATATATAGAATTTAATGTTATAATATACCAGCAGGGGTTTCAATATTTCTAAGATTGTAATTTGCACTGTGTAATTTTATCATTTTAGACATGTATGATTTACAGATATAGATTTTGGGGTTAAATATGTTGAAACTGTATTTTTTAGATCTAAGGAAAACTTTTGATCTTGTCGACCATGAAATTTTTTTGCATAAGTTTAATATCTAAAAGGAGCGTTTGTCAAAACAATCGAACTGTGTTTGTTATAGGATCAAATCTTAATGACAAATAGAATAGTTATAAATGTTTCATGATGATGTTTTCTGTGTTTGTTTTAATATATATTTCAATAAGGCCACATTTAAAATTAAGATATGCTAATTGTCTTTTAAGATGATTTATCTTCATATGTTCCTTCTGTAAATAAAGATACTATTAATTATGTAAAAATGAAAATTCATGAAAATGGCATTTTCCAATATTACACCTAAGGAAATTGTTCGTTCTTTCAAAAAATTTTCCAAAGGACTAATTTGAATTATTTATTGAAATTATGATAATATTAAATTTATACAGTAACGCAAAGATGCTAACCCTTATAACAGTGTTTGAAATTTGTTTACAACTAATAGGATGACAATAATGTTTAAATTTTAAGAACTATACAGAAATCAAGCAAAAAAAAAAAAGGAGAAGAAGAAAATATTCATGAAGTAGAAATGTTTTATATGTGAAACCAGTAAATGTACAGGCAAACATGTTTAAGTTAATCACAAACGCACCTGTCCTTTTAAAACCCTGTTTGTCTAAAATGACGTTCACTAGGAATGGGTTTTAGTAAAAACGTTTAACTCTACTACTAAGATTGTTCTGACGAAAATGTTTCAGATGTATAGCGTGTGTCGCGCTAAATGATAATGTTCTAGTATTGCTTATGGCTTTCTTTTAAGTGCTTGTTTTTACTTCTCGGAACACAATTAGCCTTACCATTAAAGTACAATTCTTTTAGTGCATAAAAGACTGTTTCATTCTCACCAAAACAATTTTCTTATTACGTCAATATTTCATTTTGTCGTTCAAGTAACCGTAAAACGAGAATTATCTAAAAAATGTCGCGAAGTCAACAATACGCCTTTGTTATGGCTCTACTTTACTCATTTATAGTGAATGACCGTTATATTTGCTTGCATTTCGGTTAAATATTGAACGTCACCTAGGTTCAAAAGAAACAAAATATATCAACCTTCTGAAACCCCTTCCCTACAGATGTTTGGCTTTTTTTTTTAAATTATCAAAGTTTTAGTTAAAGAAATATTAAAAATTTATGGATTATGATAGTAAAAGTATAACTTGTTAGAACATGTCTATTTTATAGTCAAACATTAGCAACTTTCAACAATAAATTCTTATTGTGTTGCATTTTCATAACTCATTGTTTATATAAGGCAAACCTGCATATATTTATAGATTTTTAATGCTATTTATTTATCATGTATCAATTATTTATACAGAGTGGCGCAATGGGAAAATAAAACTTTGAAACTTGTATAAGAAACATTTACTTATAAACAACATTAGTTACAGATAAACATATAAGACTAAGAAGAAGCAGATTTATTTTATTTTCACAATTTGTATTTAATTGATTTCCATACGATAATAGGCATTATAAAATTATATTACACAAATCTGTATATTTGAATTGTATGACTAAGTTAACTGTAAGCCTGTGATTTTTTTATATACATTTTGATAACCTGGTTTAAGCTTTCTTTCTCAGTTGATGTATAATTGCTATGAATGTTTGTGTGCAGATGTTATATTATTGCTATACTGGTAAAAACTTT
The DNA here is from genome assembly GCF_026571515.1 of Ruditapes philippinarum. Lineage (NCBI taxonomy): Eukaryota > Metazoa > Mollusca > Bivalvia > Venerida > Veneridae > Ruditapes > Ruditapes philippinarum. Next base: position 135,525 of record NW_026857581.1, on the reverse strand, counting down.
GAAATAAAAATGATTTCCCAGACATCATATATCATGTTGAACTTTGTTTATACTCATATTTTCCCTTCCATGTATTATTCTATGTTTAAGACGTAAATATAAAGTTAGTAAAACGTTGATCAAATGACTCAAATGACAGTATATAAGTTAAGTAAAATATTTACCAGACTTAAATATTTGTTAAAAACGCTTTAGAGATTACACTAAGACATTTATGACAGTGACCAAGCCAAACACCACAAATAGTGAGCTATTTATGTCCTATAAACTAATTGAAAAACAATTGTAAAGCTAGAGAAGAATTAAATACCACCTGAATACCATAGAGGACACTGTCAGAAGAATTGTCTTCATAAAATAAGTTGGGTTTTTGAAACTCTTGCACTAATTATTACACGATTAAATAAACATTGTGCTATATTTATTTAAACAATAAAACGTCCAATTTTATAGAAAGAGCGTGTCCATGTTTAGACTACGTTTCAATATACCGGAAACCACTTTTAGAGCAAGCACGATGACTTCTTTGATAATTACAGCCTCGATTATATTAATTATCTTGATATTGCATAGAGATCCGATATGCTGCATGCACGACTTAAAAGTACAATGCTTTTTAAAAAAACGTACTTGTGACAACTGACAATTACTTGCGTGTGATCCTCCTACATATGTTTGTACAAAAAAAACAGAGAAAAAGGCTAAAGTGGATTCATTATTAGCGTAAAAACGACTAAATATTTACCAAGTGCTTTTGGATTTTATTCTGTATGGAATCCAGGACATCATGAAAAAGCGTTTTAATGTTGCTTGATGGTTCAATCTGTCAGACCTGGAAATATGTGCCACAATGTCCTCATTATCTGTAAATGCTACAGTATTGGCGAAACATTACCTGAAACAAAATGTTAACAATATTGATGATATAATAATATCTATTTTACTGGAAAGTAGAACTTAATTGAACACGGTGAACAACTACTAGACAGTATGTGATGTAAATTCAATAATTGTCTGACTGATTGGGTAAAACCAGCCTGTGATTCTGGCAAAAGTAATTATTGCCACAGCTATATTCCTCTACTGGGTGTTGTAGAGACACTAGTCATTTGGTGCAAAACAGCAACTGATTGAACAATACATTTAATTGCTTTTCCAGAACCTGGTATAGCACCTATTAAAAGTGCGCTGTGTAATCCCTTATCTCTTTAGGTATACATGTATATCACAATCCGATTTTCTTTTTACAAAGGAGCATCAGTTATAATAATGAACACATACCCTTTTCTATGTTGACCTATTAAGGATCTTTCACACAGAAAAAAAACTAAATTTGTACATATTTTAGTATTTACCATTTCTTGATGAAGCTGAACATATTCAATATATGCCGATAATCATTAGAACTGCGTTACATCGTTCATATAAATGTGGGTACATAATGTGGGTACATCCTGTAACATAGTATACATTGTAGATAATTATGAAAGAACAGTGTCGTGTCAGTTCTCAAGATATGTTACTAAGGACAGTTATGTGTCAAATTTTATTTATCCATGGATCATTTACTTTAATTATCGTTTCAAATGGGAAGGAAAATGTTTGCTTCCTTTCTCATCAGAGAAAGCAGGCTGGATCTTTTATTTTTATTCCGTAGCACCGTATTTCTATCAGTATTGATAGTGAGAAAACAAGTCATGTTTATTGCAACACACATTTATAAAGGGACACCTCCAAAAAATGACAAACCAAAAATTATCTATGGCTGTTTACATCTTTGTGAATTCAAAATATAAACGTATTATTATAATACAGTTCAATTCATCACCATAACGAGAAAAACTTCATTCTTTTATCCATACCTACCACACGAACATTACAGTAATACATGCAAGAGATAAACCTGATTAATCATTTAAACAAAGTTCATTGCATTCATTTCAGGAACGTTATTATATATTTTGTAATAAATTGGAATAATTTAAATGTGATTAATTCAATTATATTATGATCAACATAGGAAAACCATCTTCGCTTGATAAATTGAAATTAATATCATTATCTTTTTCACTTTGATTGTACTACTCCCAATTTCATATCAACTGATAAAGCTTATTAAAGTGAAACATGTTTTAATCAATTGTGTTGGTTTTTGATCTTTTTCTCCTATCCCCATTGCAAGAAACTCCACTGAGGTCCAAAAGCATAAGTCTTACATAGATCGGCAGGAGTACTTATAATAGAAATATATACCTGTGTGATATGCGTTGCAATTTTAAAGTTTGGGACATATTTCACAGAACAATTATTCTGAATTTATTAAAACAAAAAAACAAAACAAACACAATAAAACAAACAAACAAACAAAACATCACAATGAGCGCACGATCTGAAATTGTGCAAACACGTTTTTAGTCTAGAGTTACTTCAAATGGAACATTGATCTCGAAACTTTTTCAAGTTCCCCCATGTCAAAAAACTCATTTGAGTCTCTTTAATAATTGTTGAAACAAGTAACCTGTTTTTGTATTTAAGGTGTCTTGTAGGCCAACCGGTTGGGCAACTTTTTTGTTTGTAATCATATGATGTACGCGGCACAATAATAAATATTTACTTACTTAAGAACAATAAGTTCATTTTAAATGATGTATTATTATACACATGTTTGCTTTAATAATGCTTTAATATTTATAGATGATTAGACGCGATGTATTGACATGAATCAAGGAGAAAAAAATCAACGTATCTGATGAAAGCTATGTTTTGACAAACTAATTCTATAAACTGTTCTAAGACGTACTGCAGTTCGTTTTGACTCTCCAAATAAAAAACGAGTCATCAATCATTAATGTCGAGCCTATTTTGTTTTTATTGTATGTTTTTTCTTCAAATAATGACAAACAAGTTGAACGACTTTTCCTTCAATACATTTATTCATTACTAACTAACAAAAATATATAAAAAAGAAACATTTCAAGGAGAGAGAATAAACTTGAAGCTTTAAACTCTGACAACTTGATTCTTTCTACAGAACACTCAATAACATTTCTTAGATAAATAGAACATTTAAATGCAATTGCATTAAGTAGACGACATAAAGAATTTCAACCCTAAGTTTCTACCTAAAATGTAAGTCATTAATGTAATTAATGTCTAGACTATTTCACTTAAAACACATAGATACAGAGAAGTTGAATGACTTTCTCATAGTTTACGAAATCAAGTTTACAATATCTAAGGAAAATGTCGTCGACGATTAATCAGAAAATGACTTAGTCACTTCATATTTTTGTTCATTTAAATAAAAAATGCTAGTGTAATGTTCAAGATATTCCGAGATTTATAGTATCCCAAGAAATCTTATGATTGTACAGAAATCAATACAGGCTGTGCATCAATCAATTAATGAAGTTCGTAAGGAATGAAAAGAATTTGATGGGTCATTTCTCTAATTTACGGCTTTTTATAATTATGTCCTAACATGAAATGATTGATGAAATGTTATCAAAAATGCACCTCACTGATATCAATTACATGTATAATGATGTAACTTCTCATCAATTCCATTCACACACTTCAGTAACTTTTCCGCTATCTCCTAAGTTATTTTCGCCTGGGCAAGTAAAATATCAAATGAAAAGAAAAGAAGGAAAGAACCCCCGATAAAAAAATTAAACAGAAATACACCCCCTCCAAAAACAAAAAAACAAAAAAGAAGAAAAAAAAAACAGAAAAAACACGCAAGCATTTCTTAATTATTTTACATAGTTCTTTTTTTATATAAATTACATACCGTGTTTCATGAAAACGAAGAAGGAAAATACTTAAAAACGAAAGAACTTGGGGTGGGTGTTATTGAAAGTTAAATAATCTAGGAAAAATATAGAAATACTATATGAAAAATGACAATATACTAACTGTTTCTGACTAGTATGTAAGCTGGACAAAGAAGTTGAAATAACATCTACAGAAATCAACACGTCTGCATGTATAAAATATACATCAGTTGATATTTATATTCAGATGTCATATTATATCATTTATTATATTATATATATGTTTGTATCTAGAATACCAATGATCTAAAAATATCAGTGTTTACGATGACAGTATTGTCCTACATGTGTACATTCAATCAATCAATTCACGAGGAGCTATATTTGTTTATTATATCATTCGACTTGGTAATGAGGCATACGAATTGGAATTCTTGCTGTGTTGTAACAGACAAATTAATATCTGAGAGCTTAATATTTTTCAGAAGATATTGGCATCACCTATGTTATCTTTAATTTGTTTTTACAGCTGTAAGTGGTTGCTATTTTACTAGTTGCAATACAAACAATCAAACTAATAACACACTTATCTAATTTTAGCAAAGCACTGTACCAGTTCAAATATTCAAATAATTATTATATCTCACTTCGACATATTGACTGACATTGTACATATTTCAATGATGCCTGTCATCTTACAGGGTGTGTTTGAAACGAGCTTTGTGCAAGACAGGTTAAAAATTCTGACACTTTAATTCAAAGTCGATATTCCATCATTTTTATTACAACCAACATTCAATAGTTGTTGATCATTCAGATATGACATGCATTCACATATATAGAATTTAATGTTATTAGCAGCAGGGGTTTCAATATTTCTATGATTGTAATTTGCACTGTGCAATTTTATCATTTTAGACATGTATGGCTAACATATATAGATTCTGGTAAATATGTTGAAACTGTATTTTTAGATCTAAGGAAAACTTTTGATCTTGTCGACCATGAAATTTTATTGCATAAGTTAAAACTTTATCAGTTTTTACGATAAAAGTGTCCATCTTTTCAAATCTTATCTGTCTGATAGACCAAAAGTTGGTAAAGTTGAACGTATTATGTCCAATAGCAGGCTTGTAACTTCTGGTGTTTTTCAGGGATCTATTCTTGGTCGTCTTTTATTTTCATTATATATAAATGATATCGCTACAGCTACAACTGTACAATCATGATTTAAATGTAGTAGAAAGTAAGCTTCAACAAAACTGGATGCCATAGATCGATTGTGCAATTTAAACAATATGTTAATCCATCCAAATAAAACAAAATGCTAGATATTATGTACGAAACAAAAAAGTAAAAATGGGTCAAAGACAGAAAAGGCCGGGTTGCATTTGTATACCAAATATCATGATGCTGTGATGTTACGAAAAAAAATTTACGACTGACCATAAATTTCGAAAATTTAACTAAGTCGGTAAACAGGAAGTGGATGAGCAACAAACATGAAATTAAATCCCAAGGTATGGAACTACATGTCAATGCTGTATGCCAAATATCAAGAGGCTGTGATAAGTAGTTGCTGAGAAAACTGTTACGAAAATTTCCTATCATTGACCATTAATGTCGAAAATTAAACTAAGTCAATTAACAGGAAAAGGATGAGCAACAAACCTGAAATCGAATCCCACATTATGGGACCCTGTGTTAATGCTGTATGCGAAATATCAAAAGGCTGTGATTAGTAGTTGCTGAGAAAACTGTTACGAAAATTTCCTACCATTGACCATTAATGTCGAAAATTTAACTAAGTCAATAAACAGATAGTGGATGAGTGACACACCTGAAATCGAATCCCACATTATGGGACCACGTGTCATTGCTGTATGCAAAATATAAAGAAGCTGTGATAAGTAGTTGCTGAGAAAACTGTTACGAAAGTTTTTCCCCGCCCGCCCGCCGCCCATCATTCACCATACTATAACCCGGGTTTGCACATGTGCAACCCGGCCAATTATTGTATTGAACAGCAGAAGTACTGCCAGCAAAAATTAGAAAATGTAAAAATACGAAAAATATTAGGTGGTTATACAATATAGCTAAAAACTTATCCTGGAATTACCAAACTGAAGCACTTTGTTCAAAACTTACCTCAAAAAGCATTATTTAGACGTATATATTATTATATATTTGACCAATGAATTGAAAGCATTTATAATGTCGAATTTTAATTATTGCTGTACTGTTTGAAGCGAAGGAAAATAAAATGGTTAAAATACAAATTAGAGCTGCAAAGATTATTTTAAACATGTCGATTAAAAAAAATCAAAATATACTGAAAGAACTTGGGTGGCTGTTGTTCATTGAACGATGTAATTTTCATACTGGAAATATTATATATTAAACTTGTAATTACCTAGCCCCTTCTTATATACATGTATATCTTAAAACTTTGACTTTTTCCTGCAATGAAATTCCCAGTTTATGATCTGTATTACATAATGACAAAGTTATACCAAAACATCGCACACACTGTGGTAAAAAGACCTTTTGTTACAATGGAGTAAAATACCATTAATGTCCGTTCTTCTAATTCTCTAATTTTTTTTTAAAATAAATATGAAAAAAATATCTTGCAGATCAAATAAATATCTTGAGAACTTTGTCATTATGTTATAACGTTTATACATTCGTAATGTGTATGCATGTTTATTTGTAAATTATGTGTAAAAGAAAATTGTATGAATGTTATTTTAATATCTAAAAGGAACGTTTGTCAAAACAATCAAATTGTGTTTGTTATAGGACCAAATCTGATTTGACAAATGGAATAGTTGTTATTGTTTGATGGTGTTGTTTTCTGTGTCTTTTTAATATATATTTTAAGAGGGCCACATTTAAAATTAAGATTTGTTATTTTTGTTTGACGATGGTATATCTTCATGTGTTACCTTCTTTAAATAAAGATACTATTATTATTATGTAAAAAAAGAAAGTCATACTGTTTAAATTTGAATTAGTTTTACAACTAATAGGATGACAATATGACAATAATGTTTAAATTTTAAGAACTATACAGAAATCAAGCAAAAAAAAAAAAAAAAAAACCCATAAAATATTCTAGAAGTCGAACTGGTTTTGTAAATTATCTTAATAACTTTTTAAAGTTGCTTCTTTATATTTGTCGTAACTGGTTTGCCTATGTTGAAAATTTATTGGTTTTTATTACCCTGTTGCCCCTTAGATTTTCAGGCAAACATGTTGAATTGTTAACCACAAACGCACAGGTCTGTCCTTTTAAAACTCTGTTTTTCTATATGATGTTCACTAGGAATGAGCTGGCATTTTTTCTAGTTGGATGGTTACAATATGCCTACTTGAATAATGTTAAATCACCTTTAGGGTATGTTGCCTGCTTTTTAAATTTGTCTTTTGACGTCATATCTTTGATATGCAGGCTTCATAACCTCTGTTTCCCCTTTTCAAAAATTCCTTTTTATTTAGTTCCATTTCATTTTTTTTTTCTCGTTTGGGGCCCCACACGCATTTTTTTTTAATTTAGGGACAATACCCCCGCTTTTCCCTGGAATGGCACGAAAAATATCATTTAAAGGGGTTGAATGAAAAAACCACCAAAAAACAATCTGCGGAGGGTTTTTTTAATTCAAATTTCACCTTTTTCCTTTGTTTTAAAAATTTTTAAATTTTTTTTAAAGGGCCGGGGTTGTAGGGGGCGTTGACGGAAAATTACCACTTTCCATTCCCGTTCTTTGAAGCCCTTAAATAAAACCCCGAGCTTGAAAATTTTTTAAATTTTCTTTTTGGGGGCTTTCTTTAGGGATTTTTTAAATTTCTCTTTTTTTTTGGGTAAAAATTCAGATTTATAGGTTTTTGACCCCTTTTAATTAAAAGTTTTTGTATTTTTTTTGGCTTTCTTTTAAGTGCTTGTTTTTACTTCTCGGAAAACAGTTAGCCTTATCATTAAAGTACAATTTTTTTAGTGCAAATTGTGTTACATTCTTACAAACCATTTTTTTATTACGCCAACATTTTTTCTTGTCGTTCAAGAAACCGTAAAACGAGAATTTATTGCCGCGGCAGAGGCAAAATTGTTTATTTTGAAAAAAATGTCCGCGAAGTCAACAAATACGCCTTTGTTTATGCTATACCTTTACTCAATTTATAAGGTGAATTGGCCTTAAAATAACTTGCATTCCGGTTGATATTGGGAATTTAACGTAGGTTCCAAAATTATTAAAAAAAAATCCAAAAAAATTTTGAAAAGCAACTCAACCTACAGATTTTAGGCATTGTTTTTTTTGTAAAATTAGTATTAAACTGAACTATATTGAAACATACATTATGCATAAAGTAAATAAAAAAAATACTATGAAACGCTTTATTCAGGCATTTTTCACACGGCCTTGTCAGTGAAAAATTTAAAATTTACCAGGTTGTCGTTCTTGTCGATGGGCTTAACAGTGCGCTTTTTCTTGCACCTTATCCAATTAGTTTCCCAAAAAGTTTTCTTTTTGTTTCCAACCAGTTTTTCAAGCAAATGCCCGTTGTTTCTTCTAATAGTTTCAAATATTTCTTGTTGAAAGTTTATTGTTTATTTTTTTTATTGAGTTATTTATGTTTTTTAAAATGTATAGTTCTAGCCGTTGCTATGGGGCTACAAGGAAATGTTTCCTTTTTCTATAATCCCTTATGTACAGCCTCATAAACCGAGTATGTCAATTTTTCATGTAATTTTTTTGTTGTGATTCATGCCTTCCGAGGAATCACTTCATTTTTCCGGATATTGATTATGAGTATTGTTATTGTTAATGTTTAAGTCTTTTCCTTCTAATAAAGTATACTCTTTAAATTCCCCTTCCCTTTTATTTCCTCTTTGTTTGAGTTTTTTGTCCAAATGTGTTTGTTACGTACTATTATATTTTTATATTATTTATGCTATATTGTCGGAAGCTAACTTATTTTAATAACGTTAATGCTCGCCATTATGTCAGCTTTTTTGTTTGTTTTTGACTTGCTTTCTTTTGGAATGCAGGGTTCTGTTTTTTAGAGAGAGAAAAAACAACAACAACAAAAACAACAACAACAACAACAACAAAATATTGCAAGCATAAAAATAGCTCTCATGCCACAATGCCTAATTCTATTTCAAAAGAGGTTTTTTAATCATATAAATCCACCTCTTTTAATCATAACAAAATTAAACGTAAACTTAACTTTTGAAAGACTAAAACAAACGAGCATCATTGTCACTAGCGTGCTTTTTAACAAATTTTAAGTAAAAATGTATATACTGAAGTCGTTTAGAAATTAAAACTATATTTTATTATAGATTGAAACAATTTAAAGTTAGGAATTTGATGTTTAATATTTTGGAATCGTATCAAGCAGCAATATTCCCCGTCGTTTGTAAAGATTTGCAGTTACTTTCCCAATTTCCTGTTTCTTGTCTATTTTTGGTTTTTTATCAGGAAATTAGAGCTGGTACATTTTAGGGTAAAATTGTTTTTATGATTTTTTGCCCTTAAAACCCGGGGCTGAGGGGGGAAAATTTTTGGGTTTTTGATGACAAAAATTTTAATTTGGAACTTTAGAAAGACGGGAAAATTGTAAATTATGAAAGAAAAGGGAGCATTAATTTGGAAAAAAAACACATTGTATTTTTTTTTCATAATTTTAAGCCAGTGTAGTTTCAAAAACGGGATACGAAATGCTTTGCTTTTTTTAAAAATTAAAAGTTAAAAATTTGAAAAAATTTAAAATAACCCCTTTGGGCACGGGGTTGTTTTCACGCCCAAATTTACTTTAAAATTTAAAAATTTTTTTAAAGAAAAAAATATTTTTTTTCCCTTTCTATTGGGGTTTTTTTTGGCTTGATGCCCTTTTTAAGCGACTTAAAACCCCTTTTCTGTTATTTAATTTTAATTTTGAAATTTAAAGTAAAACAGAAAAAAGTTTTGTCCTGCTTCCCATGCAATGGTTTATTATACAGAAAATTTTTCCCTTTACCATTCTAAAGGGGGCCCGTTTTCTTATTGTTTTTATTTTCTAAGCTTATTTTTTTGCAAAAGAATTAAATTTCCCTTTTAAAATTTTTGCACAAGATTTTTTCTTGTTGTTTTTTAAAAACATAAATAGCAAAATTTTTTATTTCACTGTTTGGACAGAATTTTTTTTTTTTTTTTAAATTACTCGTCGTTTCCCCATATAAGTGAGTAATAAAAAATTTTTTTAAAAAAGGGTGACATTTTTGTAAGGAAATTTAAATGGGGCTTTCCGTGGCCGAGGGGTTTAAGGTCTTGACAAAAAACCACTTGCCCCTCACCGCTGGGGGGTTTCGATTTCCCCCGACAGGGACCTTTTTGGTTTTCCTTTCTTTTGTGAGGAAGCTATCCCTTCCCTAGCTTTTTTGGGGGAAGTCGGGTGGTCAAATTTGGGAAAAACCGTTTGGGTTTCCCTTTGAAATAATGCAGGGAAGGGCACCTGGGGTCCCTTTTTTTCCAAACCAGTAAAGTGAAACTTTCAAAAGGGGATATTGCCCTATTACTGGTCGGAGGTGGAAGTAAAACCCCAAAAAACAAATAAGGATATTACAAATAAAAATTTTAAATTTTTTTACAATTTTAAAACGATATGATATTAATTTTAAAATTTGAAAAAAACAAATTTTTTAGATTTTTCTCACGAAAAATGTCGAAAAAAATTTTATTTACGTCAAAAATGGAGTTAAATTTCCCCGGTAAAAGTCTTGTTTAAATTAATTTTTCCGGGGAAACAATTTTTGAAAAAAAATTTTTGGAAAGTTTAACCCACATACGGGGGAAAAGGATTCTGGGAATATTTTGGCTTCCTTTTTTAATTTTTTTTTTTTGAAAAAAAACCCAAAAAGTTCTGGAAAGTAAATTTTCATTAAAAAACCCCCACCAAAAAAAAATTTTACCAAATTAAAATTATTTCCCTTTAAATATTTTATTTTGGGACAGGTTTTTTTTGTTTTTTTTTTAGAAAATTTTTTGTTTAATTTTTTTTAAAACGTAAAAAACGACTTTTAAAACGTTTTTTTAAATTTGCTTAATTTTTTCGGGATTTTTGCAAATACAAAATAAAAATACCAAAAAAACTTTAATTTATTTTCATTAGATAAAACTGACAATTTCACAAAAATTGTTTGTTTTGCTTTAAAGCTTGATAAAAAAAAAGTTTAAAGAAAAAAATTTTTTAAAACCAGTTTAACTTGAAACGCTTGGTTTTTTATAAGCAAGCAAAATTTTATTTTTTTTTTTTAAATTTATCGTTTTATAAAATTTCCCAAGCACCCCTTTTAAAAATTTTAACTTAAATTTTGGTTTTAAAGGGATTTTAATTTACTTTTTATTAAAAAAAAATTTGTGTGGAATTTTGGTGTTTTAAAAAATTTAAAAACCCAATGTTTTTAAATTTTTAAAAAAATTTTTTTGGTTATTTTTTTGGGGGGAAAATTTTAAAAACCCAATAATTTCTTTTTTAAATCTTTTTTTTCAATCCTTCGAATTCAAATTTTTAAAATCAGCCCCAAACGGCTTTTTATTTTTAAGATTTTTTGGGGTTAAATCAACCTTTTGACGAAATTCACCAAATAAGATCCAATCTTTAATGGGCCCTGAAAGGGCATTTTTTAAAGGTTAATTTTTCCTGCCAAAAACAAAATCCCCTACAAAGGAAAAAAAACTTTTTCCTTGGGGAAAAACTTAGTTTTTTTTAAGGGGATTGGTTCTTAAAAAACAGTGTAGGGAGGAAAAGCGTGTGAGCACCGATTATTGAGATCTCAATTATTTATTGCTATCCTTCATTTCTGTATTGTTTCGTAAAACATAATAAGTATAAATGAAGTACATTTCCGTTAATATAGAAACACTACCCTGATCTCATACAATTCTATGATGACAATATTTCATCTTATTATTGATAACAATTGAATGGCTTTGTATTTCTGATTAGGAACTGGAATGATAGGGCTAATATTTTATTGGACTAGTTGTTTTTTCTTTTTGAAATGATTTGAAATAGTTTTTTTTAAAAAACCCTTTCACTTAAGGGGAAGAAACATTTAAAAGGAAAGTATCTAAAAATTTTTAGCGAAAAATTATAAAAAAACTTTTATTAATTTTCAACTTACGCTAGGTTCAATTCCCCAAATTATTTACATGGGGCTACAGAAATATCAATGAGACTGGGTGTGTTTACCATTTAATCGGGGCCCCAAAAACCTTGAAAAGGGGGAATCCGGGATGGGGGAAGGAAAACACAAAACTAATATTCGAGATCAAAAAAATTGTACTATAATTTTATTTAAAAATTTTATTTTTTTTTTAAAAACAAATTTTCAACGTTTAAAAAGGAAATGAAAATTTTAAAAACCCAAGGGCTTTTTGTTTTGAAATTTTCCTTTTTCCTTATCAGATAATTTTTGTTAGATATAAAAATTTCAACTTTATTCCTTTAAATATTATATTCCATAGGGGAAAACATCTTTTTAAAATACGGGCCACAAGGGTTTCGGGCTTTTGTATTTTTTTCTAAACAGGGAGGGGTTTGATTAAGAAAAAAATTTTAAATTTTAATAAAAGGAATTTGTTTTAAAATTTTATTAAACATGTCTTGTAAATTTTATATTGAAAAAAGGTTTATCCGTTTTTTTTTACAAAACCCCAAGGGGTCTTTTTTTTTCTTTTAAAATTTTAAAGTGGGGGGTCGCCCATTTTTAATTAAAATTTGAAAAATTTCATTTTGGGATTTTTATCATAAACCCAAAAAACCCCCAAACTAAATGTAAAAGGCTTTGCCAGGGAAATTCCCAGGGCTTTTTGGGAACAACGGGTAAAAAATTGGGGAAATTAAATCAAGCATAGTTAAAATTTATTTTTTTTAAAAATTAAAATTTTTTTTCAAATTTAATCTAGATTTAGTGGAGAGAATCAAAAGCTTTTAAGCAGATTTCCTTTTAAATATTTAAACTCACCATTACTTCATTAAACACCACTAGATCATTAAAAAGGATACCTGCTGATTGGCATGTCAATGAATATTTAGATGATTATAATCATGAAAATGGATTCAATCAAATGATATTGCTAGACGGCAGACATCAAAAAAGTATTTCCCAATATTGTTTCACCAAACGTTGACGGTACATTTTGAAATGAATTTATATCGTACATTACTATCAACAGCAGATTTAATACCGCACAACAAAACCAGTATTAAATAGTAGTGATTATGTTGATATAATATATTTCTATGGTATTTATAGATATAAAAAACTGAAGCATAGTTTTTTTTGTATCCTAAATTATTTAAAGATATATGCATCAAGATCAGCAAAATCAAACTTGAGAAAAATGTGCAAAGATTTTAGGAAAATGAAAAGATTCAATATTCAAATATTAAATTTATTTGGTATGTTCAATAAATGAATGCTTTTACAGTATTCATCAACATATTAAGGCTATTTTTGTATATTTTGACTTCTTTTTGGTGATTGTTTTTACATGAATTATAAGTGCCGTTTGCATGATGATGACCTACAATATCATCATCAGCAGCAAACAACAAAAACAGCAACAACTATTAATATGTATATGTATCACATATTGCTTTAGGGTTGTAATTTGTTTCGAGGTACATATTAACTTTATATGTCTGTTGAAATCGTATCTTTAAAAGAGTAGTGAGCTAGTATCGTTATAGGGCATACATTGATAGACCAATACCTGTTGACTTGTTTTATGACATTTTTCTGATATGAAATGATAAAAAAAAATGTTTTAAAAAATTTGAAACCGATATCACTTTTGCATATATAATGTATCATTTACCTTCAATCAAAAGTTTCAATTAATCAATCAAACTATCATGATTAAATTTTTGTGAAACTTTACTTGTTTAAACCTGTTTAATAATGCTAGACTATGAAACAAGTTCTTGTATCTTTTTTATTATCTAAATTTTGAGCCCGCTCTTTAAAACGCAAATATACTAGTGTTTTAGTGAGGAAATATAGTCGTATGAATTTATTATAGTCTTGCTCCAAATTATGCGCTAACACATGATCCTCGAGTTGGAAGGCAAATAAAGTTAACATTAGCTCACCGCCCCAATTAAGAAATGCACAAAAATACTGTACTTACCCCTACTCAGATGTACTTCAAAATGGTACACGACTCAGAATTGATTTGTTCATAAGGGGTTACTGTGCAAAGTTTGGTCCGATTAAATAATAACATTCATCATAAGCGAAACATATCAAATGGATATATATTGACCGACATATCATTCAGTATTTCTGTTAGTATATCAGAAATCAAATATAGAAATGTCAGAGTCTGCTATATATAAACATTAATCCTACTTATAATTAATTCAATCAATCAATTTGCGAGCAGCTATATTTGTTTGATGTATCATTCGACTTGGTAATGAGGAATTAGAAGTTATACTGTCACCGTGTGTATCCAGTAGCGCAGAAATGTGCATCAAATGCATCAAAGCAACACTGTTTACCTATAAATAATACATAAATCATATTTTATCTGCTTCCTTGACGCAAATGACAAAGATGGCCAAAGCTATTTAACATATTCGGCGTTACATTTTCGTTCATTGGACATTATATACACAGTTGCTGTGCTTTACTTATTTAGACCCAAAAAAAAAGAATACTTTGAAATTAGTTTTGAACGTCAAATGGAAGCTCGCTGTCTATATAAACGTTAATATTCTAGGTATGATTTATTATTGTAGGAAAAGCTAATTCTTCCAACACCCGGTGATAGCTATAATATATCATTTCTGATATCTATGTGTTTTTTTGTAGACTATTGTATAAGCAAATTTGTAATATATCTATTTTGTTAATTCTCTCCTTGTATGTGGGATAGTTGCTAATCTGTTCCTTTCAAATCTAATTTGGGCAACACGTAAGCGCATCTTAATGGTTACACTTTTTCATTTGTTTCTTCTGCTGATCAAGTTTTACTATATACATTTTCTGCCTTGGATTTAGCAACAATCCCACAGCTGAACTTGAAATACATATACTTTATTTTATTCATTTCCATCAATCAAAATATTTTTTTACAAACACAAAACCTATTGAATCAATTATATATCTTGCACAATTTCATGAACTTTAAAATCGAAATATAAATAATATTAACCAATCAGTCTTTGCTTTTTTGTGCATTTAAAAAAGTTACTGATATTATTTGTTTCCGAATTATTAACCTATGAACTATTAATTTGGATAGATTTTTGCTTTCATTGTTTTGTGTCTTTAGAAAAAATGTTGGTCGCAGCAACAGTTCGTAAATGGTTATGTCTGAAAACTAGTGTAATTGATGTTAGAAATAATTTGGTGCCTTGAGAGTTATATGAATGCAGTAAAAATGGGAACCACTGCATGGTATGATATTGTCATAGTTGTTCGGATAAGAATATCAGACCATAGGGGTTTCAGCCCATTTGGGCTGTAACGACAATTGCCTCCGGACGGATATTCCAATCTGAACATTCTTTCTTGCTTATTCTACCATATGTCAAATGGTTTTCCTCAATAGTTTTTTTTTCAAGGATATTTATGTCTTTTAATAAGTTACTAAATTCCTACAGTAGAGTATAACAATTTATAGAGCTTCATTTTCAAAAAATTGCACCGAAAATAACGACATTCACGGCACGGCACCTATCTGGCACCCCAATACCAGATGAAATTTCCAACAAGGGTGAGACTAACGGAAACGTTAGTTTAATATTGCGAATAGTTTGGTAAATGGGCATACAACACTGTACTGTACCTTGTCATTTGCACATCCTATCTCTTTATGATTGTCAAAAAATATTCGGTCTCTGTATATAGTTGTTTAAGTTCTTAATGAATTATAGAACGCTTACAACAGATATTGTACAAAAAAAGAAAAAAAATATAATAAAAAGAAAAAACGAGTAAAATAACATTTCGCAATTAAACACCCCTCTACCAGATAATCCACCATTAATAGACATGTAGTCCAACAAAAGAGTTACGTCTGTACTGAGGGAGTTATTATGTATATTGTCAATTTCCTCTAACTTTGTATAACTCCCATGTTTCGGAAAGCTACTGTAATAGATACATTAGAAAGAAAATTGTTTCTCTCTCATGCTGGGGGGTAAATGTATCGACAACAGTCGTGTTCAAATGATACCAAGACTTGGAAACTTCATATTGGTAGCAGAAATAATTACTCAAGTTATAAGACAAGAAATTGTGTAATACTGTGATAGTGAGAAGTTTTTTCAAGAGATTTATTGTCGCAAACATACGTTTAGAAATTCAATAATGGCATTTCAGTTCGATCGAAGATATTAAAATGACAATAAAGAAAGTAGAAACGTCCATTTTAAGCAACGTGTTTAGTTTATTTATCATGAACATGAACATAAGATTATAGATCTAATTTAGTTTTAATCTTATCTCATGTTAATGTTCATACCGAAGGCAAATAAATGAACATTTATTTCAGTCCACGCACATGTGTTCGTTCAAAAGTCGATGGTTAGTATGCTTTATGGCAGAAGTTTAACTGAATGGTATTTATACAGTAAGAAAACGAAAATGTTACTTAAGGCATACATATGCTGAAAATGAAAGGGTATAAAATGAACACCTGATTATAAACATGTCTGAGTATGTAAATATAGCTTTCACATGTCAAGCATTCTGTACTTTTCATAAGTTAATTAAGTATTTTGCTGATTTTTGTTTTTGTACGTAAGGGTTAAATTATTGTTGCTTAAATATCATTGATCCTCAATATCATTTCATTTATTGACATATAACGACAATTGCTATATGTTGTTTCAATAGCGAAGCAAACTGTATTTCATCACTCATTTAATATGATTAAAATTGTTTACAATAGATGATGGTAGTAGCGTTAAGACGTTACTGTAACACATATTTTAATGATTTTGAGGAATTTAAAAAAACAAAAACGAAATATGTGTAAAAAGCTACATTTTATAAATATGTAGAAATATTTTGCCGTCAGTTTAAAAATCAAGTAGTCTACTCTTTTATTAATCCTTTTAACAGATCTAATCAAATACTGCCCGGAATTTTTGGCTTCGCGGTACATTAGGCAAGTCGGTTATATAAGAGTTTTTATCTAATAAAATTATGAAAACATCCGATATTAAATGCGGAAATATAAAACATTAAACTCAGACTGTTACTTAATTAAAGCCATGTGTTTTAATTTTCTGCTGATGTTTGGATGACCCAAAGGCAGTTTCATATGTAAATAGAAAATCTACTTTCAATTTCGCCACAATGAAGTTGCTATGATAAAGCTGGACATCACAAAAAGAAAGGGAGTCCATATGAAACCCAATTTCTTAAACAACTGTAGCTATATCTGGTTTTATGAAATTTATAAAATGCAGCTTCAACAAGAAATCATTAATAACAAGCATCTGTCATGGAGGCAACATTTTCTCAATATGATTTAGACATTATTCAATGCTTATTCTTCTTATCAGTTTTAATCAATAGATCTAGACTATTAGCCGAACAGTCACCAGCAGGATTTGGAAAGCATTTCCTCAAAAATTTAGCTTACCATTAACGATGAATTTAACAAGACGGTTCTAAGAAAAATGGTAACAAAGTGAGCACACACATATTAACTAAGAGACAATATAAGACAAATATTCAATTAAGTGCTGGCTGATTAGGTAAACACTTGCCTGCACATTAAGCACTAACATATAGTGATTTAGTTCTCTACAGGATGTTGTGAAGAAATAATTAGTCTGAACACGGCCATAAAATGATTATTGCATTAGGGTTAAAACCCCCATTTCACTGGAACTGTTGTAAAAATTAATTTTGCACCTTGTATGGATTTTCGTATGGTACATAGGAATAAGTACAGTACTGTACATGTATATAGCATTTTCGATTTTAATTCTTATTCTATTTACCGGTAGATGACATTTAAATGCAGTTTGTTGTGACAACAGAGCTAAAATATTTATCTTGCATTATCTGCTTTATTGTTCCCTTCTCCTTAACGAAGATTATGAGCAATTCAGCAGAGAAAATCAACAACAAAAAACAAAAGAAAACATCAACAAAAATACACACAATGTAAACTAACAAAATTCAACGATTTTGACGAATGTCACATTGAAAATAAGATCGACACATATATGTATTTGCTTTATTTTGCGAACACCCTTCTTCATCTTAATAACACTCCTCAGAAATTAATATGAACCATGAACAAAAATCTCCTGATTGAGCAGATTGTTCTTAAAAGAATTACTTCCTCATTTTTGTAAAGCAAAATAAGAGAAAGTAATTGACAGAATGATTTGCCTCATTTACTGGTATAACCGGCAGGAGATTGAACCCTTGGAAACATATAAATTTATATTGACTTGATGATGATTTTTTTTCGTGACGCAATTTTAGAGATTTTAAAGCACAAACTGATACACTGCTAAACATAAATTTACGATATGACGCGATGATGTAATATATTGTTTTGTCGTTCAGTTTTTAAACGGGAACACAATACACACAGCATTTAATAGTATGACACGGAATATTCTATTTTTTTTTCGAAAGAATAAGCTTCTAAGTTTCGTATACCCCATATTCTAAAGTCGGTGCTTGTGTTGTGAATGATGCATAATTTTACAATTGCCGCTTATGTCAAGGTTTGTTAAAATCAAATCTGACAAGTCTGCAGTGTTTGGTGATTTTTTCACAATTTTTGAAACAACTTTCTATTAATTCGTAATTGTAATTGACAGTTTTATCATTATTGAAACTTTGAATCTTGTGGCCTAGATTTTAAAAGACATCTATATACCATCAGGTGGTGAGCTACAATTAAGCTTTAAAGATGGATATTCTTTCTTCCAATTTATTCTTTTCTGAAATGTTTCTATAAAAAATTTCATTACAAAATTTTCCGCCTTTCAAAAGATTACAAATTTTTTGCCGTCATTTTCACTTGCTCCGAGACAAAATGTGTGTTAATTATTACCAAAACCAAAAAAATGACCTAGAGTCATTTATACAAGTTTTGCAAATTGTATCTAGCTTATGTTTCTTTTCTGGGAAAAAGGCAAAACAGACAAAACAGGAAATCAAGAATGGAGGAAATTATTTTTTCAGAACACGTCTACTTGCTTGTACACACTTACAGATATTTAAAACAACAAGGACGTTAATTTTTGTAATCTTAACAGTCGTCACATCAGTATTAGCTGTCTGAAATAAAAAAAATGCAAAGAATTGTTAAACTTATATCTGTTTAAAATTAAGCATATGTATTTTTATGTAAGTCGCTTTGATAAAATGACAAATGACAAAGGGCAGTAGCTCCAAAGATATACAAAGTAGATTTTTAATTCTTATTCACAGCACTTTTCTTAATGAGGTCTTTCCAGCTATGAAGTTTCAATTTGTAATCTCAAATGCTTGATTAAAAAAATTAAAGACGAAAAATAACAAAAAGCAATAATTTAAGTTCAGTATTATTATATTTGTGCTCTGCACTGAAATCTATTTACCTTTTAAGTAACAAGTTGAGATCTCAAATACTTTTGGAGTTATGTTCTGGAATAAAGTTGAACGTTAGAACGTACCGAAGGATCGACGACGTTTATTAACACTGTTGGAATATGCTTTTTATACCGCTCCGGAAAGACGTGTGCTGATAGATGACGTAAAATTTGATTATAACTGCTTCAATATCTGGATTGTAAAAAATACAAATACCAGTCAAAGACATTACAGTTCAATATGTGTATTGACTAAACCTTCTTTAAGGTGTTGCTTTGAGCTTGATTAATAAAGTATCAGAATGATAGTTTAATCCAGTTCAACATACAACATTTAAAGTTTCATAAGCAATGCAAATTATTTTTATTTTGACATCGTTCATAAAGGTACATAGCCTCCTTAGAGATAACTTAAACATGTTTAAAGATGATAATATATATTTTTAGAACTGGTATGAATGTATGATGAAAAGTAAAACATAATTTATTTTGTAAGTTTCTATAATCATTTGTTGTAAACAATACCAACATAATCAATTTCTTTACGTCATCACTCGATACACTATAACAGCTAATCTCCCATCATGTAAGATGGCCTGTCTAAGTCTAATTATCAGATTAGTGGATGAAATAAGAATTTCACTACAACATTTTGTGAACGAAAGAACACATGTCAATGGTTTTGGTTAAATCTATTGTGTCAGAGTAGGGATCTGTCAATAAATGGTCAAGTCTTAAGTTATAACCTGACGAGTCCACTGCTTAAACTAATGTATGCAATATAAATTGTTTTGTATGTTTTAATATAAAGGAAAAATCCATAGCATTGATGAACTGACTTTGTTATATGCATTGCTCCTTAAATGAAATCAGATCTAGGACAGAAGCGTGTAAAATACCGATTATTGAGGCCTCATATATTTATTGCTTCCTTCGTTTCTGTATTGTTTCATAAAAACAATAAGTCTAAATGAAGTTCATTCCCTTTTATATAGAAATACTATTCCTTTATCTTACGATTATATTTTATAATTGCAGTATTTCATCGTATTATTGATTACATTGGATGGCTGGAAAGTAGAATGATAGGGCTTATATTATACTGTACTCGTTGCTTTTTATAAAAATGACCTTAGATCATTTTTTATGATACAATAACATTCATTTAATGAGAAACAGTAAAAGGAAAGTCATTTAACAGTTTAGCGCGATTACTTTCACTTTGGTCATGACTAACGGCGGCTACAGTATCTACCCATGTGACAAGTGCACGGTTTTATGCTTGTTTACATTCGTTCAACACATTTCCTAAGATAATTTGCGTGATAAAGATTAGATTTTGAGCAGACACTAAACTTGTTTTCGTGATTAACAAACACTACATTTTTATTCATATTAATTTATTAATTAACCGATTATACAAAGTTTCAAAGGAAATGCAAATCAAATAACAAAATTGTGATTGAAATTTATCTTTTCCTACATCAGATAATTTTGTGAGATATAATAATCAACTTTATTCCTAATATTCCATATCGACAACATTTCTCTTACAAATTCAGCCAGTAATGTTTCTGCTTAGTACTTTTTATAAACACATGATGAATTAATAAGACATAATTGAATAATATAGAGTGTATGTCTCATTTTATTACACTTTGAAATAAACTAGTTACCCTATTATTATAATAGCACGTGTTTTTTTTGTGTTTTTTTTTTGTAAATTCTTAAGTAAGCTCGGCATTTTAACAATGTGGTAAATGATTGGTTATTTAATCTCCATAGACAAATATTTTCTTAAATCAAATTTTCTTCAAAACAATCAGGTAACTATATAATGGATCACGCCGAATAATGTACTCATTTTTTAAACCCCTTTTACCCAAAGTTAGTGAGAAGGGAAACGGAAGCCCTTTTAAACCCGATTTCTTTTTAAAAATTTAAAAACACCACTAGGGGATTAAAAAAACCCCAGATCATTAAAAAGGGTTTCCCGCTGGGCCCTGTCAATGAAAAAAGAGAATAAAAGAAAAAGGATTCGCAAAGGTACACTGGCCCAAAATTTTAAAAAAAACCCAAAAAGCACCCAAAAGAACAGAGATTTTTAAAAAGAATTTAAATCGAAAGATTAATTTTTAACCAAAATTTTAAAAAACCCAGCAAAAAAAAATTCTGTAAAAAAGTAGTGTTTTTGTAGACTTTGCAAAAACAATTTTTTCATTTTCTTTTAAAAACTTTCAAATCAATCAAACAATCAAAACAATCAATTGAACTGTTATGATTTGTGAAACTTTCAATGTTTAAACCTGTTTAATTATGCTAGATTATGAAACACGTTCTGGTATCGTATTTTATATAAATATAAGCCTGCTCCTTGGAACACACAAATACTAGTGTCATAGGAGGAAAACTCATCGCCCAAATTAAAAAAAATACTAATTACTTTCCCCTACACAAATGTACTGAAAAAAGGTACACGGCTCAGAATTGATTTTGTTCATAATATCTTTACTGTGCAAAGTTTGGTCACTTTAAATCATAACATTTGGAAGCGAAACATATCAAACAGATATTTACTAACGCACATATCATTCAGTATTTCTGTTAGTACATAAAAAATCAAATATAGAAATGTCAGAGTCTGCAATATATAACAGCATTATCCTACTTATGTAAATTCAATCAATCAATTTGCGAGCAGCTATATTTGTTTGCTGTATCATTCGACTTGGTAATAAGGAATAAGAAGTTAAACTGTCACCGTGTTTAAAAATTTAACAGAAAAGTGATAATAACCCCCAGGAAAGTACCCAAAAATGAGCAGAAATGTGCAAATTTTATGGGCCCCAAAAGGAGCACCCAAAGGGCAGTAAAAGAGGCCAAAAAACTTTTTTTTGGGACATGAAAATTTAAAGGGGAAAAAAATAAGCGCTTTCGGTTGCTGAACCCTTTTTGTTAAAAAACCTCATCACTAAAAATTTTTTATATGGCCACGTCTTGAATGCAACTTTTGTGGGTTTTGTCAAAATTTTAAATTAAATTTACTAATCTGCTCATTTTCATAAATTAAATTAAAAACAATTTTTAAATTAGCAAAATAAAATAAAGACTGAGACCCTTTTAAACGAATTTTTGAAATGATGCCCCCAAAGCCCAAAATTTGGGTTTCCTTTATAAAAAATAAACCCGAATCAAAATTTTATCTGCTTCCTTCTTGTATTACTGTAACCCAATTTATATTCGCGAATACAAATTTTCGCGTTTTTCCGAAGTCGGATAAATTCGCGAATATTAATTTCCGCGTTTTCTTGATTTCCGAAAAAAATATATTCGCGGATTGGAAAGTCCGATAGGGCCGTAAAATCCATTAGCCGACTATTAATCTTCAATAATTGAGGTCATCATTGGTGGTTAAATGGGATTAACAATACGCTAGCCTTATATTGTATTGGTAAGTGAATTGTGATCTATATAATTATGTACATGTACGCATCGTTCGTCTTCATTTCTAAACATGTCGTTAAAAGGGTGGTTGATAAAATATAAACCCTCAGAATGCAGGGATGTTTTGGCATCGTTTTTGCCTGATCATGATCTGGAAAGCACACCAGAAAAGAAAAAAAATGACTAAAGCGGCAAACTTATCTAGAAAAGTCTTTAAGAAATTCAATTTAAGCGTTTCATAAAAAAGATACCCTTTCCAATCAGGGATCGAACCCACGCCGAGAAAAATATGTTATATGAGTCCGCAATCTAACCAACTGAGCTATACAGGCTGTTCAGTTTGACGGGTAAATATCGATACTAGTATGAAACCATCTTGTATTTCACTGTTTGTAATTATGTACACCCGATACCCTTTTGTGATGCTCGATAGGTTTATACCACCTATGTCTAAACAATTCACTCAAACAATTATTTTATAGGATCCAAAAAACAATAGCCTTTTGTGATGCTCGATAGTTTTCCCACGCTTGTCAAACGATTTGTTCAAACATTTATTTTAAATTTATCTCCAATTTATTCGCGAAATCGTGCGGACTTATTCGCGCAAACAAATATTCGCGCTTCGTGGCCATCCGCGAATAAAGCGAATATTAATTGGTCGCGAATATTCGTTGGGTTACAGTATATGACACTCTTGCGCCAAGCAACAATCCCACAGCCGAACTTGAAATACATATACCTTATTTTATTTATTTCAATCAATCAATCAAAATATTTGACAGAAAATTTTGTTACACACGCATACCTATTGAATCAATCATATATCACGAACTTTTAAATCGAATATTTAATAATATTAACCAGTCAGCTTTGCTACTTTGTGCATCTAATAATTACTGATATTATATGTGCCGGATCGTTTACCCAAGAACTATTAATTTGGATATATTTTGCAATTATTGTTGTATGTCTTTTATTTCGTCAATAATTCGAAAATGATTATGTCTGGAAACTAGTGTATTGATATAAGAACTACTTCAATGTCAATGTCTGTTTGTTAACGGCAGTGGTAAATATAAGCTACCGTTTGTGCCCCCTAGCACCAACATTAATAGCATTCATAATTTAAAGAAGAAATATGATATTGTATAGCTGGCAGCTTTGAAATAAAGGAAACGTGTACTGGAATCATTTTACGAAATGTGTTGCAGTTTGGATCGTAATATACAATCAGAGGAGTACTCGCCCATTTCGGTTGTAACGACACTTGCTTTCGGACGGATATTCCGATCTGAACATTTTTTTTTGGATATTCTTTCTTCTTCATGGTTTACCTTATTAATTTTGTCAAGGAAATTGATGTAATTTAATAAGTTACTATTTTCCTACAGTAGCGTATAAATTTACATCTAATGCAGCTTCATTTTAAAATGCAACGAAATAACGACATTCTAAATCACGCGACTAATCTAGCACTCCAAAACTAGATGAAATTTCCAACAAGGGTAAAACTAACGGAAATGTCAGTCTAATTTGCAAAAAGTTCGTAAATGGCATAAAACACTGTACGGTACCTTGTCATTTGCGCATATGTCTCTTTATCATTGTCAAATATTCGTCCCTGTATAGAGTGGAAAACTCTTTATGAATTATAAAACGCTTACAACAGATATTGTACATAAAAGAAAAATACTTGTATGAAAAGAAGAAACGAGTAAAATAACATTTTACAGTTAAACTCCCCTCTCTCAGATAATGATAATCTGCCATTAATAGACATGTAGTTCAACAAAAGAGTTAAGTCTGTACTGAGGGAGTATTATGTATCTTGTCAATTTCCTCTAACATTGTGTAACTCCCATGTTTCGGAAAGTTACTGTAATAGATACATTAGTAGAAAATTGTTTCTCTCTCATGCTGGAGGGTAAATGTATCGACAACAGACGTGTTCAAATGATACCAAGACTTTGAATAGCAGGAATAATTACTCAAGTTATAAGACAGGAAATTGTGTAATACTGTGATAGTGAGCAGTTTTTCCAAGAGGGCAATTGTCGCAAAGATGCGTTTAGAAATTGAATAATTACATTTCAGTTCCACTGAGAGTATTAAAATCACAAGAAAGTACGTAGAAAAGTACATTTTAAGTAACGTGTTTAGTTTATTTATCATGAACGTTAGATAATTAATCTAAATAAGCCTAGTTTTATCTCCATGTTTTGTAACTTATTTAAATGTTCATACTGAAGATGAATAAATCAACTTGTCAACATTTCAATCAGTACACATGTGGTTGTTCCATAAGCGATGGTTATTAAGCCCTATGGCAGAACTTAAATTGAATGGTAATTGAACAGTAAGAAAGAGAAATGTTATTTAAGTCACACACATGCTAAATATTTACATAAAATTAACACTTGATTAAAATATGTATGTTTACGTAAACATAGCCTTCACGTGTCAAGCATTCTGTACTTTCATATGTTAATTTAGTATTTTCCTGATGTTTGTTTTTGCACGCTAGTGTCAAATGTATTGTTTCTAAAATATCATTGTTCGTTAATATCATTTCATTTATTGACATGTAACGACAATTGCTATATAGTCTTTCAATAGCAGAACAAATTTCTGTATTTTAAAATCTGGGAACAAAGTGATCCCTCGGAAGCATTAATCAAAACAAAATTACATAAGAATTGCAGAATAAGTGCAACATCCCTCACGCCCCTAGTACCGGCTTGAGCGGTACTCAATTCTCAACACTTAATAGTGCTGGTATCAATGATCCCGGAAGGACCAGAAAAATATAACAACACTGAAGTGAAGTACGGGGCAACTTTTACAGCTGCCACACGGCACTTGACACCTGCTGTTGTGAAGTATAAAAATCTGGAAACAAAGTGATCCCTCGGAAGCATTAATCTCAACAAAAGAATTCAACACTCCCTTAACATGATTAAACTTGTTTCCAAGAGATGATGGTAGTGGTGTTAAGATATGTACTACTAAAGCGCGTATACGAATTTTAACATGCATAATGAAAGCTGTAATAAGCTTGTATATGCGCTATGTCACTGTGTTTGATATTTTAAAAATTAATAGTTGTAAACGGCAAATGTAGGATTTTCCCATCTTATCAACTTTTACCATTTTTGCTGGGCGGTACATTGAGCCTGTCGATCAACTAATAAAATTATGAAAACATCCGATATTTAATGCGGAAGTATACCATCAAAATCGGACTTCTACTTAAAACCATGCTTTCTAATTTACTACTGATGTGTGAATGTCCCAAATGCAGATTTTCATATGTAAAAAGGAAATCTACTCTTGATTTCGCCACAATGAATTTGCTATAAAGATTAATCTTGGTCGTCTGGACACCAAAAGACAAAAGAAGAAAGGAAGTCGATATGAAACCCATTTTATAAAAAGAATGTAGTTATATCATTTTTATGAAATTTATAAAATGCAGCTTTCACAAGAAATCATTAATAATAAGCTTCTGTCATTGAGGTAAGCTTTTCTCAATGTGATTTAGACATTACACAATGCTTATTCTCCTTATCAGTTGTAAACAATATATCTACACTATTAGCCAAACAGGCACCAGCAGGACCTGAAAAATTGAGTTTCACCATAAACGATGAATTTAACAAGACGTTTCTAAGAAAAATGGAAACAAAGTGAGCCACACACATATAATCCAAAAGACATTCTTAGACAAATATTCAATTAAGTACAGGCTGATAAGGTAAACACTTGCCTGCAGAAATAGCAATAACAGATAGTGATTTAGTTCTCTACGGGATGTTGTTAAGAAATAATTGGTGTGAACACGGTCATAAAATGATCATTGCATTAGGGTTAAAACCCCCATTTCACTGGCACTGTTGTAAAATTAACTTTGCACCTTGTATGGATTTCCGTATGGTACATAGGAATAAATACAGTACATGTACACATGTATAGCATTTACTATTTCAATTCTTATTCTATCTACTGATAGATGACATTTAAAATGCAGTTTGTTGTGACAAAACAGCTAAAATCATTTATCTTGCGTTAAATTTTTCATTGCTTCTTCCTCCTAAATGAAGTTATATGCAATTCAGCAGAGAAAATCTATTCGTGTTCAGATTCTTTAAGGAAATGAATGATGTAAATCTGAATAAATCGATTAAATTTATGTTTTCTGAATATAATAAACTAGACCTCCAATAAAAAGACAAAAAACAACCCACAACAACAACAAAAACAACACAAAAAATACAACACGTTCGGTTTTGACGGGTGTCACATTGAAAATAAAAACGACACATATCCACTGCGGTATACCGTACCCCGGATATTGCTCGATATTATGAGGACTTTAATCCCATTTCGCGACTTTGAACGGAGAACGAAGGTAAGTTCAACGACGATATTTTCCAAACTAATGGCTATTTCATTTATTTCAACGGGTTTAATATATCTAGAGGTATTTTTGTAGCTCTAAAAGACGTAAAAGTATTACAGGTATTTGTAAAATTGATTAAACTACCTCTAAACGATCTGCTGCTCACTAGGAAATACTGACGGCGATACTGTAGAATCGTTAGAAATTATTATATTACCAATATAAAAAAAAATTGAATCGAGCAAATTTTTTATTCACAATCCAAGTATGCTTTGTCCAAATTTCAGGCAAAAAGTGTGAAAGTACAAAAAGATACAGGTCAAAAAAGATACAAGAAAGTGTACCGAGTATTGATTTTAAGTGTACAGAGTATTGCAAAATAGCCCAACTTTAGTGTACAGTGTATTGCAAAACAAAATGAGCACATTAGTATGGAAAATCGATATTTTTGTCTAATTTTCACGTCTGTTTATCGATTCCATTACATTCTGCTGATAATGCACTGTTTAAATATGATATTTATTCAAATATTCAGAATCAACAATGCATTTTCAGTGTTATAACTGTTCTTTTCCTACGGGCAAATACAGAGATTTAATTTAATTTTCCATTTGATTGAAAATCACACTATGGATGAAATAAAGTGTGTGCAGGGTCGGAAGCAGGGTCAGGAGCAGGGTAGAACCATCAAAATTGACGATAAAAATCTTTAAATGCATGTCTCAAGAGAGACCCATCTCTGAAAAGAAGGAGAAGAAAAAATATTTAGATGACATTAATAATAGGTTTTTACAGGGCAAGTTTGCTTTAAGAAACATATCGACACACTAAGTAAAATATTGGCCCGAGGGCTTATGCCGTACAAGAATGCCGATATTGTCTTAACCTTTTACTACATGAGCATATTGCGAAAAAGCCTGTTTTCATTGATTAAGCCTCTTGTTACAAGTTCAAACGGCTATAAAACTATAAAAAAAATGCTTCAATACTAATGAAACTGGGCACAAATGTTGGCTGGACCATAGCCTGTGGAACACCATGCTCAATTTTAAATTTCCAGTTACCATGACAACGGCAATTTCTCAATTGATTGAGATTAAGTCGGAGATTTTCGGCGTTGATTACACGGTACATTTAAATCGACCTGAGGCCATTTTAGCCCCCCCCTCCACAAGTCCCAAATCTTCTCGGCGATAAGAGGGGCTACTGTCCCACTTCAAACCCCCAAACAGAAGGAGGCACCCCCCCTGTGGCACCCCCTTGATGTACCTTTTAAACGGAGGGGGGGGGGCGAAAAAGTGATCACTCTTTTGAACAATATTTCTCAAACTCAAAATTTCTAAATAGCGCATGTTTTACACTATTTGAGGCCTCAAAAGGGATGGGGTGTAAAGCCTTAAAATATGATAAACAAGATCAACAAGGAAAGGTGGCGTTCAATGAACGCAACCTCCTACAACCCAGCAACACAAACCTGTGGCAAGGAGCCCAGGCGGGCCCCAAACAAAAACAGGACAGCACAAGACAGCCCTAAATCACGCCTTTCTGAGGTAAAAGGTAATAAGGAACATATCCTTCTTATTGCATTTTCTGCCCTTTATCATAATCTTATCAAAATCCATTATTCGATTTTTGAGCTGTACCCGCTCGGCAGTCATACGGTAACTCATTGCTAATGACGTAACATTTCACGTGCAGACAGTCTGCCGTTGCTAGAGTGCAGGTACAAAAGACCGAAAGTTACCTTTATATGGTGTTTTGGCAGAGTAGGAAGTCGGTTGATATTAGATATTGGCACACCTGCTCAATACCATCTAATATTGACAATCTTGAGGCAGCATTAATGCACTTTATATGCATTTTTTTACTATTTAAAGTAAGATATGCAATAATTATTAACAAATTCTGGAAAGGTTGATCCTTCGGTAGCAACGAGAACTTTGTAAACACAGAAAATTGCTGAGTTCGTTCGACTGAGATTTTTCATGAGCAGGAATGAAAATCTGGATTATTCGCAGATGTTTCCAGTAAAGTACCTCCGAACTCTGCATATTCTGCACATATAGTGTAAATAAGTATACACAATAAGAAATATTTAAAATTAAATGTGGGTAATACTCTGTGTTAACTACTTGCATTTACTTTATATTGATAACCAATACTCGTTACACTAAAAAGCAATACTCGTGACACCGGCGGGCAACTCCAACGCAATACTCGGTACACTGACATGTGTATTTATTCTCAAAATGCACTGTCATCTGGGGTTCTATTGTTGATTGAACATTTACATCATAACCATTATCATCATTATCACATTTCACTCAATTCAAGTTTTTCTTTTAGGAAGTATATGCACAAAAACATCAAATTTAACTGATCCGAGCTCATTTATCACGTGAGCAAAGAGACGAATTGTACCTCCTAATTACATTTCAAAGCTATTTCTGAACATTTTTGGGGTTTCAGCAACTAGAGAAATTATCGAAGTATTTGTTTTTTTCTATAAAATTTACATCAAACCAATTACAAATGCTTAAATATCGTCACTAAACTTACCTCCTTCCTCGTTCAAAGTCGCGAATTGGTATGAAAGTCCTCATAATATCGAGCAATATCCGGGGTACGGTATACCGCAGTGATATCTGTATTTGCTGAATTTTGCGATCTTCTTACATCATCATAACACTCCTCAGAAATTAATATGAACCATGAACAAAAATCTCATGATTGAGCAAAATCGTTCTTAGAAGTATTACTTCCTCATTTTGTAAAGCAAAATAAGAGAAAGCAATTGACAGAATGATTTGCCTCATTTACTGGTATAACCGGCAGGAGATTGAACCCTTGGAAACATATAAATTTATATTGAGTTGATGATGATTTTTTTCGTGACGCATTTTGAGAGATTTAAAGCACAACCTGATACACTCAAGACCAATTATAAAATACTTATTGCTAAATATAAATTTACGATATGTTGCGATGATGTAATATATTGTTTTGTCGTTCAATTGAAAACGCAGGATTTAAAAGTATGACATGGAATATTCTAACCGGTGCTAGGGGCGTGAATGATGCTCAATATTACCATTGCCGCTAATGTCAAAGTTTGTTCAAATCAAACCTGACAAGTTTGCAGGGTTGGGTGATCTTTTCACAAGTTTTGAAAAAGCTTCAATTATTTCGTAATTGAAGTTTTATAATTATTGAAAATGTGATTCTGGTGGCCAAGATGTCATAACACATCTGTTTATCAACAAGTGCTGAGCTACAATCAAACCTTAAAGACACATATTCTTTCTTTCATGAAATGCTTCTATAAATGTACTTCATTAAAAAAATCCGTCTTTCAAAAGATTCCAAATTATTTGCCGTCATTTTCACTTGTTCCGAGACAAAATGTGTGTTAATTATCACCAAAACCAAAAATATGACCTAGAGTCATTAATACAAGTTTTGCAAATTGAATCTAGAATATTGTTTTTTTCTGGGAAAAGGGCAAAACAGACAAAAAGAGGAAATCAAGAATGGAGAAAATGAATTTTACAGAACACGTCTACTTGCTTGTACACAAAGATATCCAAAACAACAAAGACGTTAAGTTCTGCAATCATTACAGCCGTCATATCACTATAAGCTGTCTGAAGTTTAGTAAAAATTGCAAAGGACTGTTTTTTTTCTTTCTTTTTTTTTAATTTCTAAGCTAAACCAACTGAAATGAATGATCCTAGATTACAAGAAATGATTTAGATAAGAACACATTTACACTCGTCAAATACTTGCATGTCTATTTAGAATCAAGCATAATTATGTGTGTTTTTATGGAAGTCGCTTTGATAAAATGACAAATGACCAAGGGCAGTAGTTACAAAGATATACAGAGTAGATTTTTAATTCTTATTTACAGCACTTTTCCTTAATGAGGTCTTTCCAGCTATGAAGTTTCAATTTGAAATCTCAAATGCTTGATAAAAAATTTAAGGACGGAAAATAACAAAGAGCAATAATTTAGAATTTAGAAGGTCAGTATTATTATATTTGTGCACTGCACTAGCCTTTTATGAGATCTATTTATCGTTTAAGTAACAAGTTGAGCTATCAAATACTTTTGGAGTTATGTTCTGGAATAAAGTTGAAAGTACCAAAGGATCGACAAAGATTATTAACTCTGTAGGAACCTGATTCTTTATAGCCATCCGGAAAGGTCTGTTCTGTCTAAAGATCAATATTTGGATCAACTGTAAAATACTCTTATCTTTTGAAATAAAAAAGTTTCATAAACAAACTATTTCAAGTTCAATTTTATCAAGTACTCGGGGCCTGAATGTTAACGGTAGATAATTGATATCTGAAAATGAAGTTGCAATTCTAAACTTCACTTGATGATAAATTTATTCAAAACTCTTATGTCAATCCAAATAAAAGCAAACTGAACAAAGCTAATATAACGTATTCATTGCGAGGTACAGAATACTTTTAATTTACTCAATGTAAGCAAAGTATCACGACTCAAACTTAATTGTTAACAGCATAATTAAAAAAGAACTGTCGAATTTGCAGTACCTCTGTCGTATTTTATGAATTCAGACCGTTTATAATCCGATTAGTGCTGCAGTAACTTTAAACTCCGATCTTACGATAATTACTAAATGGCCAAAGAACTTGTAGAAAACTTGGCCAAAATATAACTAAATCAATTACATCATCCCGTTATATTAACAAAAACATTAACTCCAACTTTGTTTGAACGGAGTAACAACAAGGAAGGTGATCCCTCACAAACAGAGTAAATTTTCAAACTAACGAACCTGTCAATTCCATATATAACACAAAACATGTCGTGGAGGAAATATCAAGACATCTTTTAATTAATCTTTTATTGCATGTACCTCGAAATATATATGGTCTCTTCTGAAACACACACAGATAAACATGAAGTTTTCGATATGAATTTGAGCACGGCAAATAGCAACTTGAATCCTACAGGATAATTACTGGTAAAAATAAACTTGTTTCATTCTGAAATCTTTATGCAGGTACCTGAAAGAGTCTGTATTCTGTTTACTGTATAAAAAATGAATTAAATGTAAAACTCATTAGCCTAAAAATCGCTGAAGTTACACACATTATCTACTTCATACTTTTACCTTCCTTCTCATAAAAATTGCAATACCTTTCTGTGTCTTATTTTCTTCATCTTATTTCTTCTATCATCTAATTTCTTCTGTTCATATTATTCGAATTATTTACAAGCTATTTTAAACAAATCTTTATATTACTTTTATTGTTATTTTTTACATGTATGTATGCTATAAATCTAATCAGTTTGTTTCAGTTTGATAGTAAAATTGAGCTCTTGGGGTGTATCTAAGAAAGCAAGGACAATGTTGAAATGAAACCTATATTTTAGCATACATTTGTATATTTCATATCTTGTTATCATGTTTAAGAAACGTTTATGATTTAAACTTGTTCATAACATACTGTTTACAAAGAATATGTACTATTGTCATGCATATTTGATAATATTCAATTGCATTTTTTTCTAGGTTAGAAAATACATGGAGAGCATTCGCGGCAGAGTGGTTAAGGTGGTTTCTTATCACTGTGGGCTTGATTCCCGCCACATCCAAGATTTCGGATTCTTTCTTGCGAGGAAGCTATTCAGTTTGCTTACACACGTCGGTGGTTCAACTTAAGTGCCGCTAGAATCCAAAATGATATAAGGAGGGGCACATGTAGTATTCTTTCGCCAGTCAAGCTGGAACGTACCCATAACATTTTAGAAGGTCCCAACCGAAAATAAATAAAACATTAATAAATAACACATTCAAGTTAAATGATTAGTCCAAATCGACAGCTTTACTGCAACGGTGAATTTGCAATAGAAAAACTTTAGGTGGCATTTAAGTCGCATGATACATGAAAATTCATAAGAATAAAAATGTGATGGGCATCAATTCCTAATATCTTGAAATTATATCATATTTGATATTTATGATTCGTTTGATTAATTGTATTAGACAGCTGGGAAATGCATAAGAAATAGTTTGTGATCTTTTCTTAGGAAAAAGTATTTAGTACACAGTTACTCCTGTCTGCTTTTTAGCTATAGCAAAAACCCTGTTTTGTCAGTTGTAAAAGCACATTTGCATCAGCATTTCTATATAACACCAACTTAACCTTTGCCCATAAAAAGTCTTTAAAAAAGTGAAATTCAAACAAAATAAGATTTCCCACGTATCTGATAATTCACACATACAATTAAACAGCATTAGACCAAATTATATTCTGTATTTTTAGTGTTGTAAAGTTATCCGCTTATTTAAGTTTTTGACAAATAAAAAAATCATTATGAACATTATTATTTTAATACCAGTATGTGTCAACAAAAACATGCTTTCGATTTTGCCTGAAAATTTTAGTCATTGCTTGGCATTAAAGATGTTCATCAAATGATTATTAAAAGGCTTGTAAGAAATATGTTAACATTGTATGCTCACTTTTTTAAGGCAGATCATGGACAGATATAGGATATTTAGTACTTTAATTAATACGAAGGTACATCAAATTAACAACAAAAATAGTTTAAAATATAGCTTTAATATGGTATTAAAGTATTCAACCGATGAAAATTTAAAAAAAAATTAGTGGTTTTATATTTACTATTATCTATATCAATACCAACGGAAAACTTCGTGCTCAGAAACACATGTTTGAGATTAAGCCTTTCTATTTTGATTAAACTAGAAGCAAACATTCATTCCCAATCAACTGTACAATTATGTCGAGATGAATCTGTAGGCAAATACTCTTTGACATTTATATGTCACAACAAACCTAGTTCTTGGAGAAAATTATTTCATATGTTATATCATGATTGCCTTTAAAGTAAAATATTGTTATGTCTTTTCCTTCTGACGACATAAAACATTACATTGCTTTAACTTGCAAATGACGATTGATGCTTTTCGAAGTTAAGCTATAAAAAATAAAAAATAAAAGATATAGAGATGTTAACATGATTGTTAATATGAAGTGCCAACATAGAAAAAAATGTTAGATACATTTTTTTTCTATCTGACGTTTACTGACTCTTTCGGCATAATTTCAATTAGAAATTAATCATTCATACACAATAGATTGATATAACGTACGTGTAAAAGCATTAGGGTAGTTTTTGTTTCCTCGGAAGAGTTAGTGCTTGTCAGCGTTCATTCTCCATTTAAATAATATATTTTTAAAAACAAATCTATCAAATGGGCAATGGGATAAACTAATATGGTGTTTGTCATGTACACTCGTATTACGATATACTTTGGAATCTAATTGTTGATCGAGGCGATTTTAACATTTTTTGAAGATGAAAGAAAGAAACATGCCAATGGAGATGAAATGCAACCAAAATTATCATGCTGTACCTCTAACACATATAATTTACTGTCTTTATGCTACGGAACAGAACCAATCATATTGTAAAAAGATAAGCTTAGATGGAATTTGCGAGAATCGATACGTTGATTGTCCATTATATATGTTGATAAAGGTGCATACTATGTCAAGAAATAAGTGTTCTTTATTAGTTGTTTTGTATACATATATTTTAATTCATAGGATTATTCTATACAAACTCTAAATTACCTTAACAGAACAGATATGAACAGAACAAATCGAAGTTACATGATTATAAAGATTAAATTCAAGATTTTTCATCAACATTATCAATATTCTAATAAGTTTATGATCTTTATTTGTTCGGTACCTGCAGGGTTCCTTGCCGGTGTTTTCTCATATTAAATTAACATCAATTTAATATCACATAAGATATAATACTAGTACATTTATACAAAGAAGGCATTTTGCGCTCTTTGTTACAATAAAAGGAAATCTGATGGACGTACGAATTACTTTCAAAACGTATGTACAATTACAAAATGTCTGTATAATTATAAACTGTATGTACGAACAACACAATTTTCATCTAAAAGATATGATCTATATTATAGGATTTTGAAAACTGAATTCATTGAAATATTATCAAGATTCAGGTCTTTAATGAACATATTTACATATCTAACAAATGAATTTATATACATGATGTAGTTCTTAAAGGCGAATTAAAAAATCCCGTATATTTAATAAAAAATGTTACATTTAAAACCCATGTCGATTCAACAAAACATTCTTGTTGTGTATTTGAAAGTTTTAGATCTATCAAAATAATCTTTTTCTTGTTTGGTAGTTCCAGTATCACCCTAAGAATATTTTGCCAATCATGTAATTTTGTTCTGTGACACACAAGCTTGTTAACCCCTAATAGTCTCTTTCAACTTTTAGAAACTATTTCGTTTCGCCGTTGTCTTCGTTTATAGCAATCATATTCATTTACCTGAAAGCCACAAGAAAGAGGCACATTGAATGTTTACTTATTGCCGTATGACCATATCTGCAGATGTATCAAAATTCTAAACTGTCCAAGATTTTCAATTTTTAAAAGTTGAGTTGTTTTGCCTAAACTAGTGCTAGAGGATGCATCCATTTACCACTATCCACATTCCGACCAAGCCTGCAACGTTTTCAATTTTGCCATGTCTGCAGCAGTTTATTTCATTTGTTTAATTGAGACTATTAACAAGATAAAAATGAAAAGTACAAAACCTTCCTTGTCGTCTTTATTCTCAAACTATATTCTGGTCGGTTTTTTATTAATGTTTGTCTATGCAAATAACCGGGAGAGCATGTTGCAGATATTTATCATTGGAATGTTTTTATTCGTCTCGAATATTCCCCCCAAAATGGCTAGTCAGTATAAAGTTTTACATCTCTTTTATAAAAAAATATATCATACTTAAACACAAATGCAATGAATCAACATGATCAGGTCAGGAACAGAATCTGATATACCAGAACCATTCCAGACAGTAACCTCTTAAATCATATGATGGATCTGTTGTTTTTAAAGTACGACGAAACGTCTGGAAAACTTTAAAGATGAAAATAAAATCTGTTTTAAGTATTTGATGCAATTGTAATATTGGACATAATATTATGCTTACCAGAGAAATGCGGGGTTTTAACCGTAAAATAAAATCCATTTCACTCTCACTGTGTTGGCGCGCGTAAATATCTGTATGATTCCGTAAATTTATAAAATTACATAAAAAGCAATTGTTGCGTTTTGTTCTTAATGTCATATTCAAATATCATTAGATATGTTTCACTAAAATAGCAAATAGCTTCGCATCGATAATGGCTATGGACTCAAATAACTTTTGTCTGCACAGCGATAGGTTATGAAATGAACTTCTAATGCTATCTTTTTACGTGCGTCTATTTCCCGTCCTTCAACTTGGTAATCTAAAGTAAACTCTATATAACTTATAGAATAATGTAAAAGAGTTTCGGAAATTGTTATTCTATATTAAATTAAACTCTTACAATGTAATTAAAAACAGACAATGATTGTGATGGCGATCTAGGTCTTATAGCTAGAATTTTCTTCTATTTAAAGTTCAAACATATGTTCCATAAGCTCCCCAAATCTTAAAGAGTGATTTAAGAGAAAAATTAAGTGCTCCACCAATGAAAAAGATGGACTGTCCACAGTGTTGTTTCAACACGTGTTTTCCTTTAGTGGTTTTATTTGTTTTTCTCTTTGAATATTTGTGTCTTCAAAACAATATTGACGAGCAACATGTTCTGATTCCAGATTTTGTTGTAGTGCAAATATCAGATATCTATTAGAATATCTTCTTTATTCGTAAATTGATCTTAATATCATGAAAACATCTTTACTTTAACCGAATAACGTAATTTCCTGTCATTCTAAAGATTCTAAATCATTTCTAACATCATTTTACTGTCTTCCAGATATACAAGTTTGTCAATTATCCTCTCAATGAAGT
The DNA here is from genome assembly GCF_026571515.1 of Ruditapes philippinarum. Lineage (NCBI taxonomy): Eukaryota > Metazoa > Mollusca > Bivalvia > Venerida > Veneridae > Ruditapes > Ruditapes philippinarum. Next base: position 98,386 of record NW_026857581.1, on the reverse strand, counting down.
GCATGACCCAAAATCAAGAAAACAATTTTCACAAGTTTGTATATTCCAGCTATACTGAACCAAAAAAGAAACTTTCGCAAAGTATGTGCCAGTTGTTCAAGGGTACCACTTAGATGTACACACATATATACATGTAGTAGCTTGTAAAACTCGTTTTGTTTTGTTTGCAAAATCGGTTAGCTATAATCCCCGTATAAAAGCCCGATATGTTTATTCAACGTAAAAATCGAGTTTCAAAAGGATTAAAACACTATACTAACATATCTACATTCAAACTTGGAGAAAGTTTCTTTTTTGTTTCAGTATATATGAAAAACTGTGTTCGTACACCAATTAAACCTTACTAAATCGGTGCCGGAGATTTATAAGTCATATTGCATTTCAATTACGCCTTAATTCTAAAATTATTTATAAGCTGATCATTTCTTAAACAACAGATAGAAAGAAGAATGGAACAAGTGTACTTCTTATAACATTGTATAGAAATAAGAATTTCGTTGTTTGTTATAGAATTTTTTTTATACTAATTTAATAATGTGTGTTAAAAATTCTTGTGATAATTAGATATCTACCAATTCTTATAGTTTAGAATAAAAAAAAAAAACACTACAACCAACGTTTTATTTCGTTTACAGAAAAATTACAAAGAATATGGAAATGTAACTGCACAAAATTACATTTACATTGCTACATGTATTGATGAAAATAAAATTTGCATTTGTAGAGATCTTGTTCCAACTCCATGTTTAAACAGCAATATATTGGTTTAATTGCACTTAGTTTTAATATTCTGAATTATTCATAGGCATATTCCTTTTGATAAAAAAACAGTAGTTTAATCAACCTGATTCAATAGTCGACAATTATTTTTTTTGATACATGTATTATCAAATCCATGCACGCACACACGCACGCACACACGCAATTTCAAAAGTTTCTCTCTAATAAAACATATAATATCGTAAGTCTTTTTTTTATTCTGGATCTTGTATTTGGAACGGCCTTCCTGATTATATTAAGTCTGCTACATCTGTTAACCATTTTAAAACCTTATACTTGAGGTTTTATCACGCATTGATGTATACAAATTGATAATCTCCTGTATGTTTTTACATTTATGTATTTTAATAGTTTGAAAATGTTAAATTTATATTGTTCCTTGTTAAGGGCCTCATGGAAGATTGATATGTTTGTTCAAATGAGTTCTCTCGTTAAATAAAGTCTTTATTATTATTATTATAATATATGAGCGTGGTTTTAAGTATAGTTTACAGGTTATATCTACTGTATAAACTGAAAACATTTGGTATGTTGGAACATATGCCTATCTTTATTTTGACACATTTTCCGTGATATTATCAATATAACATAGCTTTAGTTTATTTCATAACACTAACGACTAACAGTCATTACTGTTACATAGGTAACAGTATAAAATCTGTTCACGTGGTCTATTTCCAAAATAAAATGAAATAAAATGGCCGCCATTTTTTTCTCGATTCATTCTTATTTTCGACGTTAAACCCCGATAGGACATCAATTTCTTCTCAGGAGAAACTATGACACTCATAAAATTTAGTTGTTCGCACCCTGGTGTGCTTTTCGCGTATTAAATATCGTTTTGTCGAATAGTCAAAAAGTGAACATCCGTTTTCAACGTAAGTATTTGCAATGTAAATAATTATGCAATGTAAATAATTATTTAAACATGCAACAAAGGATTATTTAAAAATTATAATCAGTGACACGTTACAGATATGGTGGACACACATAGGATATCATCGTTATTTTGTCAAAAACCATGCTAAGAATATTCTGGAAACAGAAGGATCAGATTTCACAGATCATAACCGTGTTAATGGGTTAGTGTTTTGTTTTCTAAATAAAACCTAGCTTATTGTATGTTTATGATTTGTAGATATCATCACTTGCTTAAAGAATAAAAGAAAAAGAAAAACTTCTCAAGTAGGCCTAAAGTACACTTAAAACTTAAAAGGTAAGGACAGTTTAGTTACAAAGTTTTACAGTTTGTTACTTATGGTTTATTTTTGTTACAGTTAGATTTAGTTGACAATTTCAGATCATCACAGTATTTTTGTTCGGGGTAATAGAATAAATAACACATGGGTTTGTGAGTAACAGTAAAAATATCATCCCTCGTCAAAAAACCCATGTGTTATTTATATACTGCTGTATTAATAACATTACATTAAGCCACATGAAAGAGAGAAAGACTAATTAGAGATATTACGCTGCATTTGAATTCTAAAACGACCCTCAAGCACCCGCTTCAGCTGCTTGTAGATGAGCTATTAAGACTTCAGAGAAGAGTGGTACTGCTAGAATTCTGTCGGCAAGGTAACGTTTTAATTTTAAAATCAAGGAATGTTGTAGATCAAAGAACTGTTTTATGCTGTATGAATATTATAATATTATTGTGCAATCTAATTCACATAGCACTTGAATTCTAACAAATTTTGATAGCTAAAACCCGAAGGTCTGCAGAGTTATTGTCGGCGGTTTGGTTGAAAACGTTTTATTTCTCTACGTTGTAAAATACTTAAAGGGTGAAAAAGGAGGTTTCTGGGAGTAGGGAGAGACTATAGTATATAAAGAGCTTATTGCATATATGGTATTGTCATATAGCAAACTCATTTAAATAAAGACATTTCTTAGATATGTTTGCTGATAAAATTGCTATCTATATATTGTGTAATTTAAATATGTGTTTGAATTTTGTCAGTGTATTGCATCATTGGACAAAGAAGAAGTGAATGAAAATAGTAAATTAATTTCCTATTAAGACGGTCGTGAATGTTTACTATCTGAAACTGAGTAGGCTACTATACGTGCATATTGGCTTTGATAATACTTACAGAGAATATTATATTCTTGATATATGTATTCTTGCAATTCCTTTGAACTGTTTATTTTAATGGTGACCAAAACAAAACCAAACAAAAACAACATAAACAGTATGATAGGCTATAAAATGTTTTATTTAAGGAGAAAGAGATTTCAGTTCTATTACAGCATACAGAGAATAACAATTGTATATGATAGCAGTTCTGTAAGATACTATTAAAATTACATCATTAAATATTTCATCAGATATTGTCGGGGTTAAATCATAAAGCAGATGCAATATCTCATAACAACTGGTCTTCATGATTAACTATTGAGCTTACATTTCCCGTCATATGTACACATCTTTTTTTCTGTCCAGTACCCTTTCAAAAAAAATCGCCATTCTTAGAATTCACAGATACTTCGCAACTGCATATCACATGAATTACCCGACCAAACGCGATATCTTGAAGTACTAATAAAAACTGTTTTGGTTATCAAACAGTTTTCAGCATTATTGATAGATGGCTGTCCTGTTGCCCATACTATGTAACCATCGTCGACTGCAGTTCCATCTGACCAGACCCATTTCCCTTCCTCTGCTATATCATCAGCTCCAAGCCACACCCATGCGTCTAAATCTTTAAGTAAAGGATAGTTTATATTATTGTACTCATTGCATAAAATGGTTATAAAAATGAAGTTATCGAGAGGCGAATCGGTCTATATTTATAAGTGTATAATGGAAAGTCTGTAATGCAATGAATTATTACGTTGAAAGGGTTTTGAAACCATGACAAATATGAAAGTTATTGACAAGTGTGGGATACATGAAGCTATATTACATATATTGCAGATAATAAAATGTACTAGAACAAAATATTACTTTTGCCAAATAAATGTTCATTCCAAATCACCTTGAACTTATTTCAAGCAAATTTTTGTAAGAATATCCAAATGATACATATCTATTGTTTTTAATCAATATTTGAAGAAAATAAGGAAAATGTGCCCAGTGTAGACCTATCCACCACCTTCAAGTTATCTCTACTGAGTGAAGTTCACAAATATTTTGTTTGAAATTTGAAAAGAAAATAAAAGAAAAAAAATAAAAGAAAAAAATAGAAAAATTACAAAATACAAGTATAAAAGAAATATTTTGGTTTATTTCCTCTTGAACAAATAGAGCATGCACGGAATCATTACTTTGCGGTTAAACACATACATAAATAGCAGCATAAATATTCTTCCAGAACATTTTGTTCTGTTCACGTACATTTTTCATGCGAGTTAAATTATAGAGACATTCTATGTTACAACTTTTCAGAGAGTCGATCATACGGATTATGAAAACAATATAATAATAACAAATAAAATTTTGTATAAAGACATAAGATATAGCTACATATCCTTTAATAGTATTCATTTATATTTTAAGTAAAATGACCAACATTTTTAAGAGCATAGCGAAAATTGTTAGAAAACTGTTATAAACGTAGGACACATAAATATGCTCAAATATTGCTAACGTTTGAGTATTTCTATCAGACCATCTATATATAAATCCGTAATTTGCTTCATATTAAGGATTAGTCAGAAATATCTGCTTGAAACAGTTCTTACATGTTTTTTATTTATGTGAAGAAATTGTCTTAAGAATGTTCATTTTTAGAGCTGAGGGAGGGGGGGGGACATAAGATAGAAAAATACTTAATGACTTGGGCGATAACTTGTAATTTCAACTTCCGTCAATGTTAATTAAGGCTCAATCAAACCGAACCTGCAATATTTTTGATTTTGCCAATTTGAGTGTTCCTTAGGGATTTCGTTTTTTATGACATAAAAAGATCTGATTAAGTGTCTTGTGAGGATGCTTCAGTAAGTCGACTATAGACACAACACTATCAATTTATTCATATTATCTTTTTTCAATGAGGCGATACTTACATGGTCCAAATAAGGTTGTTATATATTCCATCTCAATATCTGTCTTGATATCAGCGAGATGTCCTCCTAGACCTTCACAGTATGTCTAATGATATAATAAAATTTAGTATAGAAACAACCCACCTTTTTTTCTACCTGACATTTAAAATAAATTGTTAGTTTGTTTGTTTGTTTCATTTTACGCCTTTTCCCAACAGTATTTCAGTCATATAGGCGGGTAGTTTCCTAACCATCGTTCCTGGAGAGTAACACCAGTACTAGACTACCTTCCTCCGTGCTAAACTACCAAAGCATCTCCCGGGGATCGAACCACGCCAGAGAGGTAACTGGATTATAAGTCATCGACTCTAACCCCTCGATCACGGAGGCGGTGTCTTTAAAGTAAAACACGGCATCACTGCGGTGTGTTTTGATCACTTCGTTAAGGAAATTTATAAAACAGAGTTTCCTAAGTGTAATATAATAATCTTCTGCTGTTAAATACTGTTTAGTGCTTATAAATATACCAACCTATTATTCCTTCATTTAAGTTATTTGGAATAAATGCGGTTTTAAGACGGTGCTAATGGGTGTGAGGGATGTTGCATTTTTTCATTGTATCTCATATACAGGCTCAATCACACCGAGTCTGCTATTTTCATCTGATTTTGTTGAGATTTTATGCTTTTGAGGGATCTTTTTTCTCCAGATTTTTTAACTCCTATTAAAGTTGCATGCCTCCAGATGCCAAAATATTTCAACAAAGTCTGACTTGAGAAACATGTTCTATGATTTTAAGAAAAGTAAAAGATTCAAGCAATAATTAACATGTTTTATGCGATTTATAACTTATTTCTCAGTATTTGTCGCCATATTTATACTGCGTGACTTATATAGTAAGGACTACTTTTGCATATTTTGACCTTTTCTTTATATTTAAGTAGATTGTAAGTGCCGTTTGCAATGTGTCGATTACTTTCTATGTTCACTTGACAGTATTTTACTTTTAAATTTTCATGAAAATTAACATAAATCTAAGTCGTGCTGTTTTGAAGCGTTTCGCTTTGTGACTGAGTCTACCATCCCTGATTTGAAATCCTTTACTAATAGGTGCTGTATATGAGTATATATATATACGTATATATATCACTTCAAATACATTAACATATAAGTCACATAGGTATCTTCTTACACATTTAGAAAAACAATTTGTAAAGTTTATTTTTCACCACAGCGCCTCTAAAATGGTATTGAAATAGATATTCTTTATTGTTCACCATTAAGAAATAACACAATCCTTGAGCAAAATAATGCGTACCTTCCCTTCTTGCCAGGTTCGCCTGTTACCCGCGTCAAAAAAGTAAAATGAATCCAAAAAGACATTAGGCACTGCTACATCTGAAAAGAAAAGCTACAATAAAAAGTAACACTTACATACAAATAATAATAAAGTGAATATTAGATCTAAACATATCTAGTCAACACATTAAAATCATTCAAAGGGTATATGATTTGAGGAGCGGACACAGAAGTGTCTGAATTTGACCTTGTGTGACCTTGATCAGCAGCGGCTTGGGTTCTGTTAATCACTTTATTGATGTGAGAATTTGAGCCGAGATAGGAGAAGTGAAAGATGAATAGAGCAGACACGTTATTGACATTTGACCTTTAAACTTGGCTCAGACTTTAATCCAGTACAAAGAATGGCATTGATTCTGCGCATTGCCTTGTTATCGTGAACTTTAAAGTCGATCCACCAATGAGATTTGGATTTCTAGAGCGGTTGTCACCCTAAGTCTACTGATAATTTATGAGAAATGAAACTATATGTTTTGTTGTGCACAAGTATGTTCACTTGATGTTAAAACCAGATGATACATTACCTGGTACGCAGCGAATAGATGTAGTGCTCCAGATACCATTGTCCTGACATATCACACTGCCAGTGCTGTAAGAGACATCTGTGAAACCAGCCTGGCAATGATACTCTATCTTATTGTTAAACGACCACATATTTCCATTTAAAACAGTGTTAGGTTTATGTGCAGGTGGACCACATCCTGTAATAAATATACATATTTAAGAACAGCATTATGATTCTGAATCAAAATAATATCTATATAAGCAAGAAATATAGATTCGTTTTCTAATTGAATGAGTTTAGCAGGATGGTGTATTGAATCACATAATTGTTTGTTCTGGTTTAACGGCACGTCCATATCGTGTAGAATATCATAAATATTTAGCTTAAATGGGCTAGTAAATTCATAGGAGACTAAATGGGATTTTGAAAATATACATAATTAATCAGTGTTTTAATGGAACTGAGGCGAATATGCTGCAAGTGAATATTCTCAACAAAATCCATCATGAATTTTTGAAAACTCAAGTTGACAATGCCATGGTAATTGCAAGCTATACAAGACGTGTTCTCCTGATTTGTCCAAATCGACATTGAAAAGACCTACTTAACAATAACGGTTTAGAAGGGATTGACGGGGTGATACATTAAGACACGGGTTAATATTATGAAGTTTGAAGAATAAGGCATCGTCAACATTTGATTTTTTATTGAGATTATGTACATTAAAAGGTTTTTATTTACTATAATGTAACACGTAGACTACTGGTTAAGTGTTTTATATTTCATAACATTATATTTCGTAACATTTTCCTCGTATACCAACACAATTTGATTGATTTAATGTTTTCCAACACCATTAAAATTTTGCTATATAATTATGACGTGAAATGTATAAATAAAATAAAATCAAGCAGGAAAGATAGCTACATTGTCAGATAGTTTCGTTTTAGATGTTAAATGATATTTAAAGACAACTGTATCAATTTTGCAACCTTCCTTTGAACCGTCCATTTTAATGTTATTAAATATAAAATAGAGAAACACAGAATCCCTAAACATTCTTAGATTTTTGGAAAAAAAATAGGTTTAACAACTTAGGGAGAATTTGATGAATTCAAAAAAGTTGAACGATTATAGTTTTATTTCTGGTGATTTACAATGCCATTGAGGGTATATTTTAGGTTCAATTTAAATGTATCTAAACTATCTTTTTAACAAAGGGTCAATTGTTGAATTTCCTACGGTTTATCATGGTCATTAAAAGTGGGTTTACAAATTATGTTTCCAGTAGGAGTTTTACTATCTGACGATATACTGGCTGTATTTGAAGATAACGCTTTAATCGATGCAGATAAAGAGAGAGTTCACCTACTTCAGCGGTTGGTGGTAGTCAAAATGAGCCTATACGGCGTTGACCTTGCTGGTGCAAAGTTTCATGCATTCATAAATACGATTTTTTTCCAAAGCTTTTAGCGATAGAATAAGACTTCTGTTTATTTCTAGTAAGGAGGAAACTATTATTCAAAATCCGTATTAGATAAAGCCTGTGACGCATCTAAAAATAATTAATTTTTAACTTTATTTTATATAAGAACAAGATATGGAAGGATTGCTTTTGGGTTTGGTTATAAGTCGCACAAACACTTCATACGTCATATGACGTTCAGCTGTACCAATGGAGGAACCTTAACGAATTTAAAGCTTTTAAACAATTAGTTCCTGTTCCTTACACGAGATTCCAATAAATAACATATTAAATGCTCAGTAATCATTGGACCAATGAAAATTATATATTGATATATAATTATACAATATGTGAATACAAGACGGATCATTTTTTTCACATTTACATTTCTTTCTACTTTTTTTATATCGCTGCAATATACATTTTTGTACTTTGTTTAGTTTTTTTAACAATTGAATCAACAAAGATTTACAAATATTGGTGTGTTGTTCACGTGGGTGTTGACATATTGTGAATTTATCTAAAAAATATTTTTTGTTTGTATTTACCTTTGGTTTCACAATCACTGCACGTTTCATAATTAATGTTCTGAAACAAAATGTTTATATGGTCACTTTATATATAAGAAAACCCTGATTACACCGAATTGCATCGAATCAAAACTAATCACCAATGCCTTTTAAGTTTTTAAACATTAAAGGAATAACAGTACAAATATAAATAAAACAATAAAAAAACAACAAAGAAAAACAACAAGAAAAAAGGTAACAAGATATTTGTTTGGCAAGAAAGGTGGTTCAATGAGTTAGCGAATAATTTTATAATACACATATTACTTTGAATATGTTAAATTTCATAAGATTAAAAAGAAGTCAATATTTAATTCACGACAACCATAAGATAACAATCTGTTACCAAAGTCCAGTCCTGTTTGTTTCCAAACACATAGCCTTTTCTGGTTTGTATTCTTTCAGCAATATCAAATGTGCCTCCATCCGAAGTATTAACGCCTATAAGGAAACATGTATTAACTATTCTTTCAAAATTAATGTAATCACATTCTTTCGTATTTTTGCAATTTTCGACACAGCGATCTAAACCTTTGCCAAGAATAATTTTAACAGCATAGATATTCCAAGGATACTCTAAATCAGTTTGTATCCACTTTGCCATGAAAGTCTTTTCCGCCGCCAAACACACCTTCCCGAGAATAAAAACACAACTCAAAAAGGTGCTAAAACTTAACATTATTGTTTGTATCTGGTTAAATATCTAACTATTTCCCTTTTTACCATTTCCCTTTTTACCAAAAACAAAAACCTGTACATAAATAACAATTGTTTCCATGTCAAAATTTAAGAATATATGTACAGCAAGTTGTATCGTGAATAATAATAACAAGCTAAAGAAGTTTGAGATATTCATAGATTAATATTTACAGACATTTTCGCTTTTATGTTCAATATGACAAGAGAGAAAATGCACGGTCGTCATTCATCTATATATTTAAACTTTCCCAGCATAATTGTCATGATTAGTAGTATTCTAGCTGCAATAAACTTAAACAATTTATTGATTTGAGGGCATGTATTTTAAATTATAGATACAACAAAATAAAGTCAATACTCTGACAGATGTATGGTTTAAATGAGAGAAAGAAAACATGTCATCGTTTGTTACACGAAGTATATTTATTATTCATTATAATCACTTTAACAGAATAAAGAATTATCGATGTTAAAATTATTTAAGGCTGTTAAATAAACATGAAAATACCAGAAAATATTATTACGCTTTAGAGTTTGAAACTAGCACTTCATCAATAGCAGATTACTTAAGAAAATATGCATCACATATCAGATTTTGCAAAGTTATAAACTAAATCAACACTAAAATAGAGAAATACAGAATCCCTAAAGAAAGCCCGACACGGCAATATTGAAAATGTTGCAAACTTGTTTGATTGAACCTGTTCATGGACGGTACTGGAAAGTGCAAGTTACCGTCCAGGCCCCTAGCACCGTCTTAAGCAGAATTCAACATTTAAACATAAAAATGGTGAAATTTTGAATTTAGAAACACCCGCAGATGTGTTCATACGGCTGTGGAACCTTCAATGTGACACAGTAAGTCTCAGGTGGTGACTTTCCAACTTAACTGATAACAAAGATATCATGCCCGCATGCATTATTTCAGACACGATGGGAACCCAAGTAGAACTGTCACATCTTCACCTGTTCAAGTGGAATATTTAAATAAAAAACAAAAACGTATGTTACCCCCAGTGTGTCTTTTTTATACAAAACATAATCAGAAAGTGAATACGTACACAGACTTATGTCTTTTTTCGAACATCAGTAAGAAATTTGAAATTACAATAGCCAAGCCAACTGTCATAGTAAAATGATAATTCTTGGGAAGGCAGTTACTTAATTTGAAATAGCATTTCGTCTGTTTACATTTGGCACGTCGACACAAGTATCACTCCAAACTACGATACGCAGAAGATCGTCATAATTATTATACCCTATGCTTTTCCCCATCGTGGCGATCCTATGTCAATGTTGAATACTTGTTACATTTTCTTACATATTCTTATTTTACACGGAAGTACATGAAAGTTATGTTTGAATTTATTTAGATTGCATGTCAAACAAAAGGTAAGTCATTCTTTTTAACCGTTCAATAATTCTATCTTTAAATTAAATGGATTTGTCACTGAATCGATATTTAGTTGTCAACTGAATAAAGTATGTAACTGTCATCAATCACCTTTCTAGTTTTACACTTAATGAGTTAAATGCCTCATTACCATCAACTTTTATCTATTTATGCATGAACAAGGTCTTTTATCTACTGTCGCATTGGGTAACCATAAGGTACATTGTGCTGAAGCTTGCATTATTGATAAAATAACAAAGAGAAATTACGTAATTTGCATGGATGATGCCTGTTTACACAGATCACAAGGATTTTCTTACTAAATAAAATACAACAGAACATATATTCTATTTGACTAAAGTATTACAAGCTTATCGTCGTTATACAATGAAAACAAATACACTTGGTATGACATGAGAAGAAAATACATACGGTATATTATAAATTAAATATTGTTTCTTAAACATATATTCAACAAGAATATAAGAAAGAACAAACATACTCAAAGTAACATGAAAAACAAAATGTATAAATACAGATTGATGAAAATATTTATATTATTACAATAATTATAATAATTTCAAATTCTTGTTACAATACATAGTCAATTATAAAAATACTTATTACTGCTTTACAATAATAAAATATACTTAAATTGACCCCATATATTTCGCTTAAAATGTTTCTGTTATATTATTCTAACAACATGCCAAGTTTAAAGAAATTCTATTTGCCTATATGTCTATATGAAACACCCGAAAATGTCCTTACGTCAGCATAAGCTGTTCAATTTAAAACTAAGTGAAGTTCGTTTTTAATATCGTTTTAAGTTAAAGAGTGTACATTTTCGTTCATTGGGCAGAATGTAATAATGTCGACCGGCTTCAAGGTTAAAAATAAAGAAAAAACTGTATCCATGAAGAAAGCCCAACACGGCAAAAATGAAAATGTTGCAGGATCGGTATGATACAGCCTGTTCAGGAATTTATGAGTAGAGAAACTTAATATATCCAGTGTATTTCTATATTTTCTTCTAAAAGACTGATATAATCACATGGATGGAATTCCATATAGATCTCAAAATTAAACATTGGTTAAAAAAAAATATATGTGATTTCCCGTTTATCCAGATGTGCAATCTCAGGGTCAATTTTCAACTTTTAAACGTTTATATAAAATTCAAATTTCAAATATAAGCAGACTCTATTTAGTCAAAAATACTCAAGGATTTCTTAAGTACCCTCTCCATAACCTCTGAAATTAAATAATCCAATATATTTGCGCCATAATTTAAAACAGAAAGTGCAAACGTATAAAAATATTAAACATGATATTTATTGGAACTTCCATGCTACGAATCATAACACATTAGAATTGTTAAGATCTTAATTTAGCCAATTTGTTCGATGCTTGCAGCATGAAAGATACAACCCCTATAAGTTTAAGAGACTTGACTATTTCTAATTTATGATCATAATAATCTCATTGCATCTTAATTTCCCTCCTTTTCTTAATATCATAACTAAACTTTTTTCTATATATATTGTAGGGTTTCATTTACAACAACTATCTATTGATTTACATGTTTCAGAAATGATTACAGCGTCATGCTAGGAGAGCGACAGAAATTATTTTTATTATTATCTCTCATGAACAGACCTTTTAAACCGTTTGACATTGTACAAAAACAAAATTAAAACAAAAGCAAATAAACTTTTTTGTAACGATACATTTTTGATTGTAAAATAAATTTGTTTTGGATCTATTCACGCAATTTGCCTACAAATGCTTTGAATAAAACATAAAATATGAATTTGTCACTATTATACCTTAATAGGAATTCCCACTATGAAGGTGGGTGTTACAAATGTCATTGTCTTTTTTTTCATATCATTATTATGACTTTTTTACTGACTATATGATTCCAATCAGGGAGTTGTCTGAAGCTATTTTTGTTACCAAAGAAACTTCATGTCCATCACTTGTTTTCATAATGAGGCATGATATATGGAACGACATGAAATTGTCAAGAGAACCACCCTTGATAACTATTATCTTTCCTAATTAGTCTAATTTAAGTGATACTGCATAAATGTTAAACACATCAAGACAAATACAGGCAATTATGAAAGCAGAGGGTGAAAAAGGGGTTAACTTGAAGAGCATAAATGATCAAATAACGTTTCGTTGGTAAATCATTACTTTCCGTTAAAATACTAGTGACTTTTACTAAATACCGAAGTGCCGATGAGCGAATAAATTAAGGCCATGGTCTAACCATTTTTATGACAATGAGGGATTTGCAAACAACTTCTCTGCCATTTTTACTTTTTCAATCCTTTGCAACCCAAAAGAGTGAAAAGATAAACACAATTAAGAACCTAAGATAATATCACTTTTTCATTAAAATGTTAAGATATTTCTATGTAGTAATAGAATATTAAATTTATAGAACGTCGCTGGTTATTCTAAGATGTCAGATGAGGCACGGAGCAGCATATGGAAATGCGCCAAAACAACTAGTACTAGGGGCGAATAACCCTCCCCTCCTTATCTCCACCTAGAAAAAGAAACACTACGAAAACAAACCCAAACACTTTCGATACTGTTGAATTAAATGTGAAAGGAGATCATGCACCATCAATGAATACTTCACTGTCAAGTATGTCCTTCAATGCTATAATTTTGCACAGATTCGTGACATTGACTCCGTACCAACCAAAGCATAGATCGATCGGTAATCATATCTTAATTATTCCTCCAACAGCAAAGCTAGAAAGTCGCTATGCGAACAAAATAGTAATGGACGCTGTATAACCAGTTATTCGTCAATATGCAGAATTTTCAATTATCTCCCTTAAGTATACTTAAGAAGGACAACAATGTGGCAAATACGCCCGCCACAAAAGCTTTTTTCAGAGATGTGGCATGATAGATATGCATATTGGAGGTATGCTCTGAACAATATCCGGACAATATCTAGATATTTTATCATCCATAATGACCTGAACATTTCAAATATTAGCCTACATTACATGTGTCACACTTGCATTCATGATAGTTAACATTTATGTTACAATCCATCAATAAACGATGACTAAATGGTCACCGTACACAAACTTTGATCTCTCCATGTGACCTTGAATTTGGTAGCAGGGATCTTGATAATGTGCGCAATACTTAGCTTCACAATGGTAGTCATGATAATGACCATTTGTGTTTCAATCCGTCAATAAAATGATGACTAAATGGTCCAAATACATATTTTCATCTGAACTTTGACCCCTTTGTGTGACCTTGACCACAGGCACTTGGTTTTTTTAATCGAGATTCAGCCTACCATGGTGCCAATTTATATTTACATCATATGTAAAAGTTTTACCCCGGACAAGCGCTTTACAATGACCTCTAAGTGTGACCTTGACATGTGATCTTGAGACCTGGTCATAGTGGTGAACATTTCTATTAAGTTTCATTAGAATTCATCAATGCGTGAAGATGATATGCTCCGGACAAAAAAATGGACGCCGCCCGCCAGGGGCAACTATTTTACTGACATATAAGAGAATGTGCACTGTTCAGAACCATAATTCTGCTTTTAGATTCATTTTCTTTACAATATTCAGTTATGATCGTCTTGGAAATAGAATTGACGGAATTTGATTTAAACTCCACAGAGTCATATAGATAGGGGTCAGGAAGTGTATTGTCATCTACCAGCTATAATGAAACATAACTCTTCATTACTTAGGTCTTTATTTTATTATCTAATTTTATTACACTTAATACTGTTTGCATCACACGTCAGAGATAGAGAAGATGGTTCTATTACAAAATAACTTACTTTTAAATAATAAAACAACAACAACATTTTACAGATTTTTAATCTGAACTAATGGAGGAAGGCCTTAGGTGGCCTTCCGTGCATAACGTATTTCAGGCACGAATAGACACCCGAGTAAAACCTACCTGTATAGCTTCCCAACATGATGGAATCCAAAGTCTCTCTCGGGATTCGAACATATAACGGTGAGAGGCAAGTTGTTTGAAGAAATTTCAATACATTGAATTTTCTTTTACAAATTTATCTAATAAAGTGTTACTTTTTAATTACTCATATAATCCAAGTGAGTTTATTACACTAAGGTAGTTCATTAATTTTAAGTACAATCACTGAAAGAACATTGAAGAAAAGCAAGCACAATGTCTCTATTCGTCATCACACTTAATATCTGACCCATTGATTAGTTTCATTTAGTGAGAAATGAAGATGTTTTCCGAAAGTTGATTTAGACACTCAGATTATTGACCTAAAAATGAAAGTCACAATCAGTTTATAAAAAGCAGATAACGGTTAAAGGTGAAAATATTGTCTACCGACATTTCAAAAAGCGTTTTGTATTTATTTGTATAGAGCATTTGATCTTTATAAAAACTTACCTTTTGCTACGTATCTTGAAACTGAATAAAAAATAGGTTTTTTTTTATTGTTTATTTATTTATTTTTTAAGAATTTTCAGCTTTATTTTCATGAGTTTATCTATTATATTTAATGCAAATTTGACAAGACAAAATAGGGGTGGTAAGAAGAAACAGCCAATAGTCCATATAACTACATCCATCATTGTAAAAACAAGAAGCGCCGCAATGCGACGAAAACCAGGTTTTCAACGACCAAGTTTTGATGTGACAGCAATCAATAGGTGAAGTGCACTGATGTTATTGAGTAGAAGCTGACAATTCTATTGTAAGTAAATGACCTTGACATTGCTAGTGGCAATCCAAATCTGCCATGCAGCAAGCTAAGTGTCAAAAGGTCAAAGCAAACTAAGTTATAACATGAAAACTAAATACATTAACCTTTACGTGATCACAGACACATGGGTAGCAATCCAAAGCTGCCTCTTGATATCTAAATAAGCTACACATACACCAATTTGGTGTTAATAGGACAAAGCAACCTGAAGTTATTGAGCGTAAACTGAATATACATTTTTAGTAACAGTGACCTTGACCTTGATCACAGACACCTGGGTAGCAATCCCAAACTGCCTCTTGATATAAGCTATCCATACACCAAGTTTGGTGTCAATAGGCCAAAGCAAACTCAATTTCTTGAGCGGAAACTGAATATCTATTTTAAGTAACAGTGACCTTGATCACAGACACCTGGGTAGCAATCCAAAGCTGCCTCTTAATATAAGCTATACTTTTTTTTTGGATTTTTACGGCACGTCAACACATTACTGGCCATATCGTGCCGAATGCTATTAAAGGCTTAAAATGTTATGTAAAACTTTGTTAATGACAATAGAAATGAACCAATTAGATCCTAGAATACAAGTTTATCTCTTTCAAATAATCAATTATGTTTTTTGATGGAATTGTATTAAAAAGTTCTTTGAGTGAATTTACAGAATAAAATCTATTACGGGCCTGTGAAAAATCATGACATTCAAGAAGAAAATGCTTGACAGTAAAATTTTCATTACAACCAACACAGAAAGGGGCATTGTCATTTGTAAGGAGATAAGAGTGGGTAATATTAGTGTGTCCAATTCGGCATCGAAGAAGAACTGTTTGATCACGGCGGTTCGACAGAGATAGAGATGGTGACACATCAAGAGATGGGTTTATATCGTGAAGTTTATTAAAAACGGCATTGTCCCGGTTTGCTTTCCATTTAGATGATACGAGTTTATTTATAGCCGATCTAAAATCACAAGCAGGTAACAATAAGCTATACACCAAGTTTGGTGTCAATAGGACAAAGAAACCTCAAGTTATTGAGCTTAAACTGAATATCTATTTTTAGTAACAGTGACCTTGACTTTGATCACAGACACCTCGGAAGCAATCCGAAGCTGCCTCGTGATAAAAGGTACCTACACACCAAATTTAGTGTCAATAAGCCAAAGCAAACTCAAGTTATTGAGCGGAAACTAAATTTCTATTTTTAGTAACAGTGACCTTGACCTTGATCACAGAGACCTGGGTAGCAATCCCAAGCTGCCTCTTAATATAAGCTATCCATACACAAAGTTTGGTGTCAATAGGCCAAAGCAACCTCAAGTTATTGAGTAGAAACTGAATTTCTATTTCAAGTTACAGTGACCTTGATTACATACACCTGGGAAGCAATCCAAAACTGCCTCCTGATATAAGCTATCCATACACCAAGTTTGGTGTCAATAGGCCAAAGCAAACTCAAGTTATTGAGCGGAAACTTAATTTCTATTTTCAGTATCAGTGACCTTGATCAAAGACACCTGGGTAGCAATCCCAAGCTTCCTCTTGATATAAGCTACCTACACACCAAGTTTTCTGTCAATAGGCCAAAGCAAACTAAAGTTTTTGAGCGGAAGCCAAAAGTTGACGCCCGCCCGCCTGCCCGCCTACTTCGGCATTACAATTACCCGGTTTTCGTTGAAAACCTTGTTAAAAAATCAGGATGCCATGATGGCAATCAATTGTATTACACTTTATCTGACAAAAACCAACAGTTTTTTCTTTGGCCTAAACAGGAAATTGACATCGTTTTGAGCACATTTTAAATTAGGTGGAAGAAGATGTTTATTTCCACTATGAAATTAATTGAAATTAATACTTGAATCAAAAATTTTAAAGATGTTACGTTTCCATAGCAGCATCACTATTCGCATTTTCACGGCAACACCATTTGATTGAAATATCATCAATAGATTCAGCAATCTGACAACGACAAGCATTAAATTTGATTTCAGAAGAAATTCAGTATTTAGGTCCTTTCAAGACTATGTGTTTTTCAAAAATACTTTTGTCCGCAATCATATCAAAATTAAAACGATCGGAGAAGCAGAATATGGATTATATTTTAACTAGAAATGTGTCCATAGGACACGGGTGCCCCCACACTCCACTGTTTTGTCAATCTTATGACAAATATTTTTGGGCTACATGTACCACAAGTTGAAAACTAAAAATCTTTTACTTAGTAAAGGGAAAGAACTTTACAAATACTGAATATATCCACAACTGAACCCCAAGGTACATAAGTACACATGCTGACAAACATTTTTGTAAACTTTCAGGTCACAGGTCAAATACTTTTTGAGCCTGAACAAGTTGAAACTACTAAGTCAAGAGCAATAACTCTAACAAAACTTTATATTTGCATGCAAAATCCAAAATGCATAGCTTCACAGCGATGTTGATAATTATTCAATTATTCCTGCAAAGTTGATTAATTCTAACTCAAGCACTCAAGGAACAAATAACACATCATAATGAAACGGTTTTTAATATTTTTATGTATGCATAACACAGATTGAAAATTGCAAATTTTCACTTAGTCAAAGGCAATTTCTCTGACAAAACATACCAATTCACAAGCGAAACCTCAAATGCAAAACTTCACATGCTGACAAACATTCCTGTGAAGATTCATGACCCTATGTCAAATACTTTTTGAGCTACATGTCACACAAGTTGAAAATTGCAAATTTTTACTAAGTAAAGGACAATAAATTTACAAATACTAAATAAATCTAAACAAAAATATCTAGGTGCACAACTACATATGCTGATCAACATTCCTGTAAAGTTAGAAATACTTTTGGAGCTACGTGAGACAAAAGTTGAAATTTGCAAATTTTAAGTACGTCCAGGGCAATGACTCTGACAAAACAAAATTAATTCACAGGCGAAACGCCAGGTGCACAACTGCACATGCTAATCAGCATTCCTGTAAAGTTTCATGATTCTAGCTAAAATATTTTTTGAGATACGTGCGGCACAAATAAAAAATTGTAATTTTTTTACTTAGTAAAATCTCTAAAAACCGGATCCTCTGAAACCGGAATCCTCCGAAAACCGGACGATTTGAAAAGTCCCGTTATTTTTCCTTCTTATTTCATTGAAAACAAATCCTCTAAATACCGGAAACTCTGAAATCCGAATACCGGGCGATTTGCCATCGTTTCTATTGCTTAATGTACATAAAATATCCTCTGAAAACCGGACGCTAAGTGTCAACTTTTTGTGTATTCTAATTAGATCCCAACCAGGTGACAATTTTTAGCGTTGGCCAATTAACGGTCATACGATATATCTATGCAGGCGTGAAAAACACTTGTCGGTGCGTGTGTCAATAACGTATCGGCAATTTAATGACGATCTTTCAGCATGTGTTAATTTCGTTTATTGTTGTACAGGTATGATTGTGAAAACATTTTAATTTGTTGCGTTTTTTAAAGTTACGTAAATTCTTTGTTGTATTGATAACAAGGGCAATTATAATTTGTGCTAAATCGATCAGGTAATTTCGAATTGTTTTTCGCAAAACATATCAATTAACATGATGAAATGAAATGAGATAATTATTCATATTTTTACTTTATTAAAAGATGAATATTCGAGTAAATATTTGCTACAAACATGGTTTATTTAAATAACAGTTAATTCTATTGGATGTGTTTTAAAAGCCAATGAAAAACGTTTAAAGTTTATATAAGTATCTTTGAGATATCTACGTATATGCACTTTATTTTTGACTTAGAAAAGCAAAGTTTTCCTACATTGCAAAGTTTAAAATTAATTAAGAAATGACTGAGCCACCTTCAAAACGTAGAAGGGTTGAACTGTCTCTACAAGAGAAAATAACTATTGTAAAAGAATATGAGTCTGTTCCTAAACCACCTATGAAGGTAAGCCGATATAACTCTTATTGAATTATAAATAGTCAATGGTTATTTTGACCATTTTTGCAATTTGAATCATTTCAATTTTAATAATTTTAGCTTAGTTTGAAATTAAATTTATTTTTCTTCATTTTACAGTCATTGTCTGAGAAGTATGGGATAGGGAAGTCCACTGTCGGTGACATTATAAAGAAGAAAGATCTGTTGAAAAGTAACTGGGAATCAAACATGTCTTCAAACAAAAGTCTTTCAACTATGATGCTAAATTTGATAAACTTAATGAACTTGTGTGGCAATGGTTTTGTGTAGTTCGAGCTAAGAATTTACCAGTGTCAGGGCCAATTATTCAAGAGAAAGCTAAGAGTTTCGCGACAGAGTTAGGTGTTAGTGATTTTAAGGCATCAAATGGCTGGTTAGGTAAATGGAAAGGACGCTATTCAATCAAGGAATTTAAAATTTCCGGTGAAAGTGCAGGTGTAAAGGTTGATGATGTTGATGGATTTAAAGCGCGTATTCCAGAATTTATTGGGGATTACGATATAAAAGATGTGTTTAATTGTGATGAAACATGCCTGTATTACAGAGCTCTTCCAGACAAAACGTTATCAGCTAAAGGATCACTGACAAAAAGGTCTAAAGTGTCTAAAGAAAGAATAACAGTGATGTTCACATGTAGTGCACTTGGGGAAAAATTGAAACCTCTAGTTATAGGAAAGTTTGAAAATCCTAGATGTTTTAAAAATGTCAATAAGAAAAATCTTGGTGTGAAATATGTTGCTAACAAAAAAGCATGGATGAATAGCCACGTTTTCAAAACTTGGATAAATGAACTTAATTCAGAAATGCGCCGCCAAGGAAGAAGAATTTTTCTCATGCTTGACAATGCTTCTTCACATGGTAAAGCGGATGATTACAACATCTCTAATGTATGTGTAAAGTTCTTGCCCGCAAACACTACGTCACATCTTCAGCCATTAGATCAAGGCATTATAAGAACATTCAAAGCTCATTACCGGAGATACCTACTGAAGTCATTGATCAGTTTAATGGACGACAGTGCAAATGTGACTGAACTGTGTAAAAATGTCAATCTAATGGATGCTATTTCGTGGACATTGAAAGCATGGAATGATATCAAAAAGGAAACAATTATGAAGTGCTTTAGATCTGTTGGATTTGGTAATGATGAATCTACAACTGGCCAGTCTATGGATGATGAAGACGAGTATGAGGATGACAATGTACCACTAGCATTGTTGGTGCGAGAACTGAGTTACAATATGCAGGACTTTGAGAACATTGATTTAAGTTTGCCAACCGAAGATGACAGTGACCAATGGGAAATGAACATTGTAGAATCATTCCGGACAGATGAGACAATTGAGGATGATAAGGTGCTCCAAACTCTTATGAAGTTAAAAAACTTTGCTTTGGAAAAAGATAGTGATCTATTGGATGGTGTTCTCCAACTACAGACTATGATGGAAGACAAAATTGTTAAAGCCAGATGTTCACAAAGACAATTAACAATGCATGATTTCTTTGTCAAATGTTGAGTGATGATATGTAAAATCTTCTATTGTTACATTCAGTGAGATGGCTGTGAATAAAATAGACTCAAAGAACACAACATAAAATGTTCACAAATTAAATGAATGTTTGTTACATAAATGGTAAATAAATGTTTTAACATGATTTAATCATAATTATGTATGAACTTATATTCACATTACTCCAGATGAATATATGCATATTGTTCACTCATTACTCAATGTACATGTATAAATGTTATGAATGCTCAATAAAACATTCAATTAGTGCAAATTATTATAATTATGTGATTATTTATTAAATAACTAATTTTATATTAAATAAAATAATTAAAGTTTGAAATGAAATTATTTTGTTGTCATTACTATTCTAGTACTTAAACTATCATAAACATAAAAAAAGAAAACGGAAGACCATTTAAAGGTTCATTAAAAAACATATTGTTATGATAAAAGATGACTGTATATAAAACCTCTGAAAACCGGAATCCTCTGAAAACCGGACTTTTGGCCTTGTCCGGTTTTCAGAGTTTTTACTGTACTTAGTCAAGGGCTATTACTCTAAAATACGAAATATATCCACACGAAAATACCCAGGTGCACAACTTCACATGCTGAGCAACATTCCCGTAAGGTTTCATGACTCTAGGTCAAAAACATTTTGAGTTACGTGCGACACAAGTTGTAAATTGTAAAGTTTTACTTAGTCAAGGACAATAACTCTAAAAATACTAAATATATATTCAAAACTACCCAGGCGCATAACTTCACATGCTGAGCATCATTCCTGTAAGGTTTCATGATTCTAGGTCAAATACTTCAATGCATGACTATGTTACAGTTTGGAAACTAATGTGTATCTTCAAACTCTTCTTATTAGCACAAGTACCTTCCACCTATAAGAGTGACCTTGATCTTGAAGGTAGGAACACACAACACGTTATCTTGATGTTGTAGACATTTGTGCCAATTTTCAATTTTTTTAATGCATGACAAAGTTAAAGTCCGGACACGATTGCGTGTACCTATAATCTCTAATTGTGATTTCGTGAACATTCAAAATATATTTGTGACCAAGACCTTTGAATAAAGGTCATAGTTCTTAGACGCGACACAAAGTTGTCTTGTGATAGACATTTGTGCTAATTTATTTCAAAATCCCTCGATGCAAGACAAAGTTACAGTCTGGACATGAGTGTTGTGTTAGTGGGGACGCACGGGCAGACGGACATTAGCGTTAGCCGCGACACATCGTCTTGATCTGGTAGACGTTTGTGCCAAGCTATTCCAAAATCCCTCAATGAATGACAAAGTTACAGTCCAGACACGAATGAAGTGGGACTCACAGACGGACAAACAGACAGACGTACGGTGCGATTTTAATATGCCGCCCTTCAGGGGGGAGGCATTAAAAAGAAATGAAGGTATGCGTCTAAGACATAAATTACACTTGTTTTAGCTAACAATCAACAATGAATCAATTAGAACAACAAGTTACATTTAACCGACTTTGGTTTAGGCAACCCCAACATCACTCATTTGCATGATTTTAGAACTCATTCGACTACCACCTAACACGATACTGAATATAGGAAATAGACTTTTGGAATCGTTGAAGATATTTAAAGCGGCAAAAATGTGCTTTCTTTAATGTTTTCACATCGGTACCAGTTCTTCCAAATGAACAGGGTAACTCCCGAGACATTTTTATAATTGTAAGAAACTCTTCGTATTTACAGTTCTTTTTGTAATACTGTATAATCACCCGTGGGATATTGTGCCTAATTTCTAAATTGGTCTTTTGACGTCTTATCTATGATATGTAGCTTTATTACCTCAGATCCTCTTTCAAAATTCCATTATATTCATTTACTTCCGCCCATTATTTTCCCGTTTAAGACACTCGCTTTCATTTACTTGGGGACCATACGCCGCCTTCATAAAATGGCACAAAAGTGTCACATTTAATGCTCCATGATAATCGGCGTATGAGAACATCTGCAGATGTTCCAAAATTCAAAGTGTCACAATTTTCATGTTAAATTCTGCTTAAGACTGCAACATTTTCAATTAAGTCGATTTTTGCGTTCAGTTTTATCTATTCTCCTTGTCAACAAAACGATGTCCAGCAGTATCATAAGCTACCTCAGATCGAAACAGAGTTACCATCTCGACAAGAATGCGTTTTATTTGCCGATGAAATTTATCCGAATTATGACCATATTCTCACACAATACGCGTCAGCTCAAACACACCATAAACAGGGGTGACAACGACGAAGTGCCTAAAACTTAACGTATCAATTTATGTTTGTAAAACATGTATGCCCCCTATCTGCAGCCAATTAGTCATGTGGTCAGGTTATTATGACTGACTTTTGACCTACAGACCAAAAAATAAATAGGGGTTATCTACATGTCATGACAAGTCACTAGGTAATTGTGACCGTAAAGGTTGTGTGCAGTAATTTTATGACAAAGTTATCACAAATCTTTAATTTTATGACAAAGTTATCACAAATCTTACCAAATAATATATACATACATTTTATGAACCATGTAAGCCTCCTTAATGACAGCAAATTTGTTATATTACATAAGACCTTGGAATATTTATACCAAAAGCATTTTTAGTTTAATGATAAAAAATATCAACCAAGGCAACTTGTGTTATTGGTCGAAAATCGTCTTTACATACAAGGTCAATGTGACTTTGACCTTAAATAAATAGGGATTATTAACTGGCCAAGACCACTGCAACTGTGAAGTTTGAAGCTAAAGGGCCCATGAGTTGTCGGGATATTGATCAGAAAGCGTTTTTACCTTTAAGGTCAATATGATCTTGACCTCTGACCCATTGTTTCAAAAAATCTATTGAGGTCATCTCCTGCCCAGAGCAATGCATATGTGAAGTTTGAAGGTCAATGGTCAACGACCTTAACCACTCGGCCACTCCACATCAAAAGAGGTCATCTACTTGCCAAGAACAATACACCTACGAAGTTTGATGTTCAAAGGCCCATGACTTGTCAAGTTATAAATCGGAAACCGTTTTACCTACAAGGTCAACATGACATTGACCCCTTGACCCCCAAAATCAATATGGGCCATCTACTGGCCAAGTCCAATGCACCTACGAAGTTTGAGGGCTAACAACCCATGGGTTGTTAAATTATTGATCGGAAACTGTTTTGACCTACAATGTCAATGTGACCTTGATCTTTGACCCAAAAATCAACAGGGGGTCATCAACTGGTCCTGAGCAATCATTATACCAAGTTTGAAGTTCCTAGGCCTAAGCGTTCTTTAGTTATTGGTCGAAAACCGTTTTATCTACAAGGTCAATTTTACATTGACCTTTGACCCACTGACCATAAAATCAATAGGGGTCATTTACTGGTCATGAAAAATCATCATACTAAGTTTGAAGATCCTAGACTTAAAGTTACATTAAATAAATATGTAAAAATATTTTTGCCGTCGGCCTAAAAACCAAGCATTCTACAGTTTCATTAATCTTTTTAACAGTATCGTTATAAATCTCATCAAATATTGTTCATAAATAAAAATTTTAAATGAAAACCCCACGGTAACACTAAAGTTCGTATACGAATTTTAACATGCAAATGAAGACTATAATCAGCTCGTGTATGCGCTACGTCACGGTGTTATCGTTGCTATCCGGAACACAGCAAATATAAGATTTTCTTGTGCAAACACACTTTAACCGTTTATGCTTCACGGTGCACTAGGCATGGGGTTCAGGAAAAGTTATCATCACATAAAAAAGATTAAATTTGTATGAAAATATCCGCTACAATGCGGAAATATACCGTTAAATAAGGACTACTACTTGTAGGCATGTTTGTTGATTTAACATTGATGTACGGATGATTAGAAGGAGGAGTTTCATATGCAAACAGAAATTGTACTTCCGAATTCGCCACAATGAGGTTGCACATTTGTTTGCCAATAAAACTCCTTTTGGTAGTCTGGACACCAAAATAAGATCTGGATTCGATATGAAATCCAATTTATTAATGAAATGTCGTTATTTCTGTTTTTATGAAATTTATTAAATGTAACTTTAAGCGTTCTTTAGTTATTGATTGGAGACCATTTGATCTTCGGACCAAACGACTGACAGGCTTTTCTTGATGCAAAGCAGTATCTTTGAAGGTAGGCATAATAATAGTAAAATACCGCGCATGTGTTGAACATGCTATAGCAGAGAATAAACGTTACAGATCAATTTCACGTGTATGGAGATACACAAGGATTGCGCTTCCAAAATTGTATTTGTTCTTATCTTACCTTTCCTGTCATAAGGTTATAGGTATGATAATTAGAATAATAGGAAAGTTTAATAACCGCCAAGTATTATACATTGAACGACCTACTTCGTTTTGCTTTATCACTTTATTTCTTTATTTATAGCCAATGATGTCAAAGTACTTAGGCGAACCACTCGTGACACATTCGTGTAATGGGGTAGAGCCTTTACAAGATTTCCTTCAAAGGGCCAGTACTTTTTCACAAATCTATAAGTTCACCACTGAAGTATCAAACGAACATGTTTTTCTTGACAGAGTGTCTCATATTAAAGACAATCTTATAATTGCTGATTTGTATTCAAAACCCACTGATAAACAACAATACCTTTTAACAAGCAACTGCCAACCTCAACACTGTTGCAAGAGCATACCCTTTAGTTTGGCTTTGAGAATCAAACGAATATGTTCAGATCCCGAAACGTTCTATATTAGATCAAAAGAACTCTCGACAGGTTCGGAAGTGTGGATAAAAAGAAATAAAGAAGAAGACATCGAAAATGCAGTCTCTGATGCAGACAACAAACACAGGAAGGAACTTCTAGAGTACATTCTCACTCTAGTAGTTCTTCACAAAATAAAATTATTTTTGAGCTTACATACCACCCTTACTTACCAGACACAAGATCCATCATTGATAATGATAAACATTGGCCAATTATTGAGTCGTCGCAGAAACTAAACAAGATGTTCCCCAACTGAATAGTGAAAACAGAATCATTGCATACATAAAGAATAAACCAATCATTGCATAAAGAAGACCAAAAAACTTCTGAGACGTACTTGTGCGAGCCCAACAGAGACCAATAATGACAGATAAAGAAGGTCAGTCTGGACCATATGGCACACCAAGATGCCAAACCTGTGCTGTCATGGACCTTACAAATACATTCTCTCCTCAATAATATTGGCCAAAACATCTCTCAAAGACACTATGAATTGTAAAACGGCAAATGTTAGTTATCTTATCTCTTGCAAAGTGTGCAACAAACAATCTGTCGGCGAAACTAAACTTCCATTAAATAAACGAATGAACTTACATCGCTCTGACTGGAGAACACGTAAATTCAACAGATCCCTAGTCGCTGAACATTTTCACCTTGATGGACACAGTTTTAAAGACTTTAACTGAGCACATCACACAGTGGTCAGATGTAAATCACGTAGGACATACTGGATTCGCCCGTTGACTGAATAGGCTTAAGCCACCAGGAATCAAACAAGAGGGCCATGATGGCACTGAGTCGCTCACCAGAAACAACTGCTTTCCAGTGTTGGAATGTCAATATATTCTAATATTAAATTTGAGTATAGAATGCATGTTTAAACAATAATTTGAAGAAATGCCATGACCTGGGGTATTTAAGCTTTAGCTTAAACGGGGCTAATCAAATTAATATGAGCAAACTTGATAAAAACTACTTAAGAATGCTACACAGTTTGGTGATCATCTATCAATTATTTCAGTAGGAAATGATGTTCAAAGGTTTTTTCTATTTTTCTATTTTTAGCTTTAGTGGCCCCTAAAAGGGGCTAAACAAATTAATATGAGCAAACTTGATAAAAGACTACCCAAGAATGCTACAGACAAAATTTGGTGATCATCCATCAATTAGTTCTGTAGCTATAGCATTTAAATGAATATCAATTTTTTATTTTAGCGGCCCCTAAAAGGGGCCAATCAAAATAATATAAGCAAACTTGATAAAAGACTACCCAAGAATGCTACAGACAAAGTTTGGTGATCATCCATCAATTAGTTCTCTAGAAATAGACATTTAACAGTTTTTCTATTTTTAGCTTTAGCGGCCCCTAAAAGGGGCCAATCAAATTAATATGAGCAAACTTGATAAAACACTACCCAAGAATGCTACAGACAAAGTTTGGTGATCATCCATCAATTAGTTCTGTAGGAGAAGATGTTTAAAGGTTTTTATATTTTTAGCCCTAGAGACCCCTAAAAGGCGGTGCACTCTTTCCGGTGCCTGTGTCGTAGGATAAGAATTTATGTAAAATGTACACTGCCTTATATTTTGTTAATCATTTCAAATAAAATATATTAACTGTATCTAAATGCGTTACATGTTATTTGACCCCTGATCCTATACCGTTATATCTCTCTATATTTCTATCATTCCTATCTCTCATTGTTACTAACCTGCTATGTTCGGGTATGTTGTGTGATGCTCCATTGCACTTCATATTTGACCATTCCATGTTATAGTTGTATAAATGTAGTTATTACATACCTGTATCATACACTCAACCTTATGTTATAATTGTTAATTGCACTTCATATTTGACCATTCCATGTTATAGTTGTATAATTATATTTATATTGTGTAAATATATTCTTTAATAAATATCTTGGATATTTCAGATATTTGCATTTGTTGTGTCTTGTGTCAGTCGATATATTACCCCACCTATATATAATACAAGTAACTGCCGACTGGGTTACGTCGACACATGGGAGCATTTCATCTATTGTTATTTGTGTTGAAAGCATTTAATTTGTACTTTACATAAAATATCCTTCTTGATGAAACTTGCAATTTCTGACATTGTGCTTTAAGTCAATAAACATAAAACGTATTTATACGTGCAGTTTTAATTTTTGTTAAAAAACGTTTAAATTCCCGAAGATTCGATATTTAATCTACTTTACACCATATTGTCCGTAGGCTATAATATATCCTTTTTAAAGAAAAAAACAAAACGGGCCTTTTCCATAAAACCCAAAGCAATTTTATCAACCTTTTTTGGGGTCAATTTTTTACATTTTCATGGGGGATTTTGTGCTCTATTGGTGACATTAAAAAATGTAATACACCCCCGATGAATAATTTCCCGAAAGTAAAATTGGGTTTTTTATAAATTTTAAAAAACTGTAAAGAACGTTTTTTTCCTCCCCCGTTTTTTATTGCGAAATTCCCCATGTAAAAACCTATATTTATCAAAATTGGGGCCAAAAACAGGGCGGGAAATTAAAAAAAATCTTTAGAAGAGAAACAAAAATTTTAAAATTTTTTTCAAAAAAAATGGGAAACAAAACAAAAAAGGAAATGCCCATTTAATTTAAAGCAACCTAAAAAACCCCAAAAACCTTAAAAATAAAGGGATAAAAACATTTAAACACATTAAAGTCTAAGAAAAAGAATAATTTTTGGGGTTTTTTAGTAGAGTAAACACGAGTTTTATGTTTAAATAGTGCATTTTAGATGCTTAATACCTGAAATAAGTATCACTGAATGTAAAATTATTTATCATAAAAGTAGCAAAATGTAAATAAATCGGTATTTGACTTCCATCATGATAACTCTTGATTATTAACGAGCAACAGATGCAAAAAAAAAAAAAAAAGATTCACGTTTGTTCGTTTAATTGGGTTTTACGTCACACCGACACAGTATAGGTCATTTGGCGACGTTACAGCTTCACCGGTGGAAGAAGACCTCAGGCGCCCTTCCGTGGATTATTTCAGGCACGAACAGGCACCTGAGTAGAACCACCGACGTCCCGTAAGCTAGCTTGATAGCTTCCTCACATGAAAGAATCCAAAGTCCCTGTCGGGGATTCGAACCCATAGCGGTGAGGGGCAAGTGGTTTGAAGTCAAAAAGATTCAGTGGGTTAAGTTTTTGAAACTAGCAGGAAGAAAAAACATTTAGAAAAAAAAGCATTTCTGAGGTATCATGGGTCTTTGAGGTATTTATCTGGCGGGTCATTACTTAAAGCCTTGTAATAATGTGCTCAATAATATGAATTATTTTTGTTATATTTAAAACTAAAAAGGAAAATCTATGTATATGAAGATTACGTGAACGAATCCTATATAAAAATATTCATGTGAAATCTCTTTGATTTACAATCTTACCTAGTCAACCAAATAACTTCCATCCACGTTTACAAATCTAATACTTGTAGTGGACCATTAATTACTTTAATCAATTGTTATCATTCTAGCGAATCACAAGAAAACGGATATTTCTAATGTACAAAAGTTTAATGTTGTCATTAAACAAAATGACTAAACTAGGTTCATCGATTTGCAGGAGAAGCTGACACATAGCCATCTCTCAGTGTTTGCATTTTCATGTATATAAACTTCATGGAATTTTTTAGTTGATATTTATGTTTATTTAATACAGTTATTGCATAAAGAGTTTCAATTAAGATATACATGTAATTAATATGTTACGCTTTTTTGTTTGTTTGGTTTGACGGCGCACCAACACAATTTAGGATGATTTTGGCTAATCAAAAAGCAACGCCAGGGATTATAACTACCTCATCTGCTGGAGCTAATTCATGCACTCCAATTATTCAAACCAATTAAGTCGCCTTTTGAGATCACGCAGGGATGAAATAGAGAAAATATGAATCCCTATACAAAGTCCAAAACGACAAAATTGAAACCGTGGCTGCGATTCTGATGCCTAAACACTTAAAGGCACAAGGGGAGTCATGAAATTTACAGGATTAGATAAGTGGCTTTACAAAAGTGAGCTTAAATACCAATGAGCGGTTAATGTATAATTTCTAAATGCTACAAATCAACTTGTTTTTTCGTATACACTGTTAAATTTGAATATTATATATGTTAATTCTACTCTCCCACACAGAAGAGGTCTAAAACATTAACATTTTTGTTTACATATACTAAATACACATAGCAGAAAAAAGTTGTAGCTTCCGTGAGAGACGTGGTGATTTAAGTCGAGCTTAACTCCAGTTTAAAACCAAACTAACAAAATATGTTCCTCATTTTTTTTGTTACTTTTTATTAGCTCACCAGAGCCGAAGGCTCAGGGTGAGCTATTAGTATCAAAGGGGGATGCTCCGTCGTCATGCGTCAACAATCGTCTTCTTCTCTGAAACTACAAGGCAGATTTACTTCAAATTTGGTCTGTAGAATCCTTGTGACAGTCACACTTGGATTTGCTCATGTCATTCCAATTGGCCCCTTTAGGGGTCAGCAGAGCCAAAAATAGAAAAACCTTTAAACATCTTCTTCTACAGAACTAATCGATGGATGATCACCAAACTTTGTCTGTAGCATTCTTAGGTAGTCTTTGTATCAAGTTTGCTCATATTAATTTGATTGGCCCCTTTTAGGGGTCACTAGGGCTAAAAATAGAAAAACCTTTAAACATCTTCTTCTACAGAACTAATGCATGGATGATCACCAAACTTTGTCTGTAGCATTCTTAGGTATTGTTTTATTAAGTTTGCTCATATGAATTTGATTGGCCTCTTTTAGGGGCCGCTTTAGCTAAAAATAGAAATACCTTTAAATGTCTTTTTCTACAGAACTAATCGATGGATGATCACCAAACTTTGTCTGTAGCATTCTTAGGTAGTCTCTTATTAAATGTGCTCATATTATTTTTATTGGCCCTTTTAGGGGTCACTAGGGCTAAAAATAGAAAAACATTTAAACATCTTCTCTACAGAACTAATGGATGGATGATCACCAAACTTTGTCTGTAGCATTCTTGGGTAGTCTTTTATCAAGTTTGCTCATATGAATTTGAATTGCCCTTTTAGGGGCCGCTTAAGCTAAAAATAGAAATACCTTTAAATGTCTATTTCTACAGAACTAATTGATGGATGATCACCAAACTTTTTCTGTAGCATTGTTGGGTAGTGTTTTATCAAGTTTGCTCATATTAATTTGATTGGCCTCTTTTAGGGGTCTCTAGGGCTAAAAATAGAAAAACCTTTAAACATCTTCTTCTACAGAACTAATTAATGGATGATCACCAAACTTGGTCTGTAGCATTCTTGTATAGTATTTTATCAAGTTTGCTCATATTAATTTGATTGGCCCCTTGTAGGGGCCGCTATAGCTAAAAATAGAAAAACCTTTAGACATCTGCTTCTGCAGAACTAATTGATGGATGATCAATAAACTTTGTCTGTAGCATTCTTAAGTAGTCTTTTATCAAGTGTGCTCATATTTATTTGATTGGTCCCTTTTAGGGGCAGCTATAGCTAAAATTAGAAATATCTTTAAGTGTCTATTTCTAGAGAACTAATTGATGGATGATCACCAAACTTTGTCTGTAGCATTCTTAGGTAGTCTTTTGTCAAGTGTGCTCATATTAATTTGATTGGCCCCTTTTAGGGGCCGCTATAGCTAAAAATGTCCTGGGTCATGGCATTTCTTCAAAATATTGTTTAATAATGAAAGGAAAATAACTGATGTTGGAATGTTTCCATATATGTGTACATGGATACATGTGAACCCTCCCAATTGGAGCGGAAGACACCTTCTTTCTCCTGTCAAATTTTTAAATATTTTTCTTTGAATAAGGGGTGTTTGAAAAAAATAAAGAAATCTCCCTTCTTTTTCAATTCCAAAATTTCCTGTCAATTAAAAAATCTCCCTCTTTTTTTGAAGTAAATTCTCCCTCTTGAAAAAAAGTTTACATGTATGTACATGCTATGCATAAAAAAGATTTAATTTCACGGCGTCTCAACGCCGTGATATTGTGATGGGTAGTTTTCGGTAGCATGGGCAAAAGTCACGTGACAAAATTCCTTTCGATTTCTACAGCCGACATTTTATTGGCTTTTTTACGCAATCATTGTACAGCCCATTTCCGTGAAAAGTTACATAGAAACATTTTCCTTTCAAATCATATACATTACAGTATTTTTATCAAACACGCGAAATATCAGCGTGATATATTTACACAATTTCGCAAATCCTTTCGACACACTTGAGAAGTTTGAATACTAAAACCCGGATTTCGAATAATCGTTGTGGTCTACATTGATGCCGTACATGTATCCATTCGTTCATTCATTTATATATTTTCAAAATTTTCCTACAAGAAAGTTCACCTGCCAATTAGTATAAGGATAGGTAATGGACTGTTATAAACGATTATCCTATTAATTTTATATATTACGTTTATCTGTTGCACAGAATGGTTGTTTTTACATGGTGTACCAGTATCCGGATGTTGAAAGCTATCCGATTTTCTGCAAAAACTACTGTAACATGGCCATCTATTTTTTTTATGAATACTTTACCATGAATTTGCATGGCTTAATAAAACTGAGCCTGCAACATTTCTTAATTTTGATGTTTGGGGTGTTCTTTTGGATTTCAGGTTTTCTCTATTTTAAAGGGAAGTCACTCATGTTTACTAAATTATCTGTTCTTTTCTGTCTATCTTAGGTTGAAGTTAGGTATTACTTACTATTTTTGTTTCATAAATTTACCAGTTGTAAGGTATTAATCAAAAGCATAGAGGCCATGATGAGTGAATATTGATATATATTTTTTTACTGGCTTTATATACCTTAGACCAGATTTTTCTAGTTTGTTCAGTTAGCACATATACTATAGGTATTCTGCTAGAGGAATATTCTAATCAATATGTGAAATTATTATTTTCTATGTGTTTGTATTTAAATTGCTCATAAAATAACCTTTGGTAAAAATGAAAAGGTAGAATATTTAAGCTATACATATGGGTGCTCATTTTAAACACTTGATATATATACAGTTAGTTTTATAGTAAAAGTCTAATGAGGGACAGTATTTGTTACTGTAAGAGATATGCATTTAATGTTTAGAAACTCACACAACTTAATCTTTATTATATAATTTTTATTGAGATTTTTTTTACTTTTATACTATACAATATCATGTACATTATAGTTTTCTTTCTACAAGATTATGAATTCCACCCAAACACCAATGTTAATAGGATGTTATATTTATTTTTAATGGAACCTGAGAATTATTTATGTAATGTTCATACAAGTGTATCATAGTATATGGATATAATGTGTATTTCTGTATTTAAAGACTTACAGTTATGATGGATGAGACTTGCATTTAAATTTATAAATGATAATACATGATCAGTCTACAGGTTAAAGATGTTTATACCCAGTGTTAGCTGGCTAATAATAGTATCTATAACAGAGTTTATATATTATAGTTTTTATAGATTTTGAATTCCATCCATTAGTACCAATGTTTATATTAGGATTTCATATTTATTTAGTAGAAACTGGGAATTATTAATGTTATGTGCATACATGTATATCTTGTATATTGATATGATGAGATTTATAATATTTCTGAATTTAAAGAGTTACAGTTATGTCATTATTATTAAAGGGATGAGACTTTCATTTAAAGTTATAAATGATAATACATGCATTGATTGAAAATGTCCTGAATCTTGGATCCAGCAATATAATTGATAAAGTCTCAAAACAAATCATATTCTGAATAGTTACATTCTATTTTTTTTCTAACATGTGCATAATTTGAAATGGACAGCTTCTGCCTTATCTATTTGTAATGGAGGGACACCGGTCTCAATCTCCAGGTCTCCTGAGTCAACCCGACAACATACTTTTCATAGAGTAGATTGTTACTTGCCCTTGAATAAATTTGTACACTAAATTTCATAGTGGGTGATTTAATGTGCCACATGAAAACCAACAAAGTTCAAAAAGTAACCAGGCGCCAGGTGAAAACATGAAAATACAATCTACCACGAAGTGGTTTGTTGGTTGCATAGTTTTCATGTTTTCGCCCGGTGCCCTCAATGATGCAAAATACAAATCAGTCTTTATAAAATTTCTTATCATAGAAAAAAGGTTAGTTTTTTATCAGTACAAAAAATAGATATTGTACATGAATTAGCACAGTTATGTTCACTTTTAAATTGACCTGTTATAAATAATGGCACAACCAATAACTGTCTAAGCCCTTTTTAGTAAAAATAATTATACAATGGTATATAAATTGTTATCTTAATTAAGACTATATGAGTATGTTAGGGTTTTTTTTTTTATTTATTAATTAAGAATTATTTATCTGTTAATTTGAAAATCTAAATATCTGTCATGGTTTAGAACTGTTCACTCTTTAGGGAGAAAATGTGTAAGTGGCCAGATAGCTCAGTACATTATTCTGTGGGTCACAGGTTTGAGTTATGGTGAAGCTGAAAGTTTTTATCATCCTGTGACTGCATATAACCATGAGTTTAATTCACTATGCTCTGTTAACATCAGAAATTCAAGGACATTAATCAATATAGTGGAGAAATATGTTGTGGTTTAGAACTGTTTCATTATTTAAGAGAAAATGTGTAGCCGGCCCGATAGCTCAGTTGGTCTTCTGAAAGTCATGTGTTCGAGTCATGGTCAGGCAGTTTCAGTCAGGGTTTAGAAGTGGGTTGCGACTGGCACATGTTTTATTCATTTAATAAAGTGCATTTAATTTGAAATGGACAAAGGCAGTATTGCATGATACTGTTAGATCTACAAAAGCATTTGATACAGTTGATCACACTATACTGCACATAAAGAAGTTCTTTTTCTTCTTCTTAATGGAACTTCAAGCATCTATGTAATGACATTCTTACATGGTTCAAGTTTTATCTCTGATAGCAGCTGGTTGATGTGGCTGGTACTCCTTCTACTTCTGCTCTGAGTACCTATGGTGTCCCCCTGATGTTCATTTTAGGTCCTCTTTTATGTCTAAAATATGTCAATGACATGTCTGCAACCCTAAGCAATACTAAGCTTTATTATATGCACAGGTACAAGTATCAGCCCTGGGAAGAAAAAATATGATAAGATTTTCTTCCCAGGTTCGATACTCGTGCATGTGATTATATGATGATGACTCAGGTATCCTTGTATCTGGTAAATAAATCTTAAGATTGGTTAATTGACTATAAATTGTCTTTGTATCTTGGCAAGACAGTGTCTATTCTTTTTGGTTTAAGTTTCAACTTAAACTGGGCCTAGCCTCCAGGTCACATGAAATGGTACAGCTATAAAGTACACATCTTTTGTTAAGTATTTAGGTCAAATTCTTTTGGCGTCGCCCTTTGATGCTTTGCATCAATGCTTTTCTTGTTGTCTTTTTTGAATAATTTCATTTTCTTGCGCAATAAAACATTTTTTCCCTAAAATGAGACTTCGTTTTCCCTATGCGTTTCACAGTAAGCATTTACCATACCAGGTTGTACAACAACTTAATTTGGTCCGTAAATCAGTCTTTTACACAAAGTCTTCTGAACTTCAATCAGAATTCATGTCTCATTATTGTGAGCAAAATTCTGAGTTTCCTTTAGCTATAAGCTGGAAAATGTTTAATTATCCCCCGCCGAAAAGGCGGTTGGGGATATAAAATTAGTCTCCGTCCGTCCGCCTGTCCTTCCTTCAGTCTGTCCTTCCGTCCTCATTTTAGTCCGGACCATATCTTCAAAAGTATTTGAGGTATCAACTTGAAACTTCATAGGTGGATAAATCATATTTAGGAGAAGTGCAGTGCACAACAATGATGATTCTACCCTACATAATTTTTCAGTTATTGCCCTTTGTTATTTTTCAAACTCAATTTTTGTCCAGAGCATAACTCAAAAAGCCTTTAAGATAGATAGATCTCACTCAGGAGGTGTGCAGTGCAAAAAAGTGATAACTCTACCCCTTCATAGTTTTTGAGTAATTGCCCTTTGTAATTTTGCATACTTTATTTTCCACCTGAGTGGAGCATAACTAAAAAGACTTTGAGATGTCAATATGAACTTCATCGGTGGATTGATCTTATTGAGGAGGAATGTTGTGCGAAAGAATGATAACTGTACTGATTATATTTTTTTAGTTATTGATATTTGTTTCATACTTTTTGTCCGGAGCATATCTCAAAAAGTGTTAGAGGTAGATCTTACTCAGGAGGTGATAACTCTACCCTTCATACATGTATTTTTTGAGTTATTGCCCTTTGTTATTTTTCATACTAAATTTTTCACCTGAGTCGAGCATATCTCAAAAAGTGTTAGAGGTAACACCTTGAAACTTCATAGGTGGATAGACCTCATTGAGGAGGAGTGCTGCACACAAGAGTGATAACCGGGCGTGCAATATTTTTCAGTTATTGCCCTTTGTTATTTTTCATACTAAATTTTTGTCCAGAGTATAACTACAAAAGCCTTTGAGATATCAACATGAAACTTCATATATAGATAGATATCACTCAGGAGGTGTTCAGTGCATAAGGGTGATAACTCTACCCTTCATAATTTTTGAGTTATTGCCCTTTTTATTTTTCATACTAAATTTTTCACCTGAGTGGAGCATATCTCTAAAAAAGCTTTTGAAATGTCAATATGAAACTTCATAGGTGGATATATCTTATTAGGGAGGAATGTTGTGCACAAGAATGTTAACTCTACCTTTTATAATTTTTGAGTTATTGACATTTGTTATTTTTCATACTTTTTGTCCGGAGCTTATCTCAAAAGTGTAAGAGGGAATAACTTGAAACTTCATAGGTGGATAGATCTCATTGAGGAGGATTGCAGCACCCAAGAATGATAACCTACCGTGCATTGTTTTTCAGTTATTGCCCTTTGTTATTTTTCATACTTAATTTTTGTCCAGAGTATAACTACAAAGGCCTTTGAGATATAACATGAACCATCATAGGTGGATAGATCTTACTCAGGAGGTGATAACTCTACCCTTCATATTTTTTGAGTTATTGCCCTTTGTTATTTTCATTCTAAATTTTTCACCTGAGTGGAGCAGATTTCTAAAAAAGCTTGTGAAATGTCAACATAAAACTTCATAGGTGGTCTTATTAAGGAGGAATGTTGTGCACAAAAATGATAACTTTACCCATTATAATTTTTTAGTTATAGCCCTCTGTTATGATAACTTAACCATTATAATTTTTGAGTTATAGCCCTCTGTTATTTTTCATACTTTTTGTCCGGAGCTTATTTCAAAAATTGTTAGAGGTTACAACTTCATAACTACAAAAGCCATTGAAATATCAACATGAAACTTCATAGGTAGATAGATCTCACTCAGGAGGTGTGCAGTGCAAAAGAGTGATGACTCTATCCTTCATAGTTTTTGAGTAATTGCCCTTTGTACTTTTTCATACTTAATTTTTCACCTGAGTAGAGCATAACTCAAAAGGTCTTTGAGATGTCAACATGAAACTTCATTGGTGGATTGATCTTATTGAGGAGGAATGTTGTGCGCAAGAATGATACCCTTTATAATTTTTGAGTTATTGCCCTTTGTTATTAGTCCCCTACCGGTTTACCGGAGGGGACTTTAGGTTAACCCTCTTTCCGTCCGTCTGTCTGTCCGTCCGTCAGTCCGTCCACAAAACTGGATCCCGCGATAACTTGAAAAGTACTGAAAATATTTTATGAAACTTGATATATGGATAGATGGCAGTATGGAGATTATGCACGTCTTTTTCTTTTCTTCTTATGTTGAAAATTCTGGTTGCTATGGCAACAAATAGGCTGAAAATATGGCAAATTTTACACATAAACTGGATCCAGTGATAACGCAAAAAGTACTGGAAATATTTTTATGAAACTTGATATATGGATAGATGGCAGTATGGAGATTATGCACGTCTTTTTCTTTTCTTCCTATGTTGATAATTCTGGTTGCTATGGCAACAAATAGACTGAAAATATGGCAATTTTTACACATAAACTGGATCCAGTGTTAACGCAAAAAGTAATAGAAATATTTTCATGAAACTTGTAATATGTGTAGATGGCAGTCTGGAGATTATACACGTCTTTTTCTTTTCTTCTCATTGACCTCAGATCTCTGTAAAGCAAACAGGTCATAACATTAAGACACAAGTAAAAAATTGCTGGGAAATGCAGCAATGTGATTGTCACGGCGAAAAAAAGAAAAAATATCAAAAAAAAAAGTTATAAGTATAATGTTAAGGTATCTCCAAATAGCATTGAGTTTAATTGACAGGTTAACTTGTTAAGAAGGTTTTTAAGTATTGTAATGTAACTTGTTACAAGAGCCATGCATATGTAGTAGAGCAGAATAATTTATCATTCTTGTGTACTGCATACCTCTTGAGTGAGATCTATCCACATTTTCATGTTGATATCTCAAAGGCTTTTGTAGTTATGCTCTGGACGAAATTAAGTATGAAAAGTAACAAAGGGCAATACCTGAAAAATAATGCACGGTAGGTGTGTGCCGCACTCCTCCTCAATGAGATTTATCTTAGACTTATGAAGTTTCATGTTAATATCTCTAACACTGTTTGAGATAAGCTCCGGACAAAAAGTTTGAAAAACAAGCAATTATCATAGTATTGCAAGCAATACTAAGTCCCCATAAGTCCCCTACCGGTTAGAACCCCATCAGCATTCTGAAGGGCAATTGGCCATTCACTAACTTTTTTACTTGTGTCTTAATGTTATGACCTGTTTGCTTTACAGAGATCTGAGGTCAATGAGCTTTGTATGTGGGAATTGCATCATTCTAAGGTTCATTTGTAGGTCAATCTAGAGAATTTTCCCCAAGGCCTAAAGTAATGTTTCATTTGTTTCTCCTACCTTACTAACTTTGAGAAAGCACATTTCAATAAATATAGGGACACAATGTTACCACCACCACTATGCGGACCACCACCACCATGCAGACCACCACACTATGTGGACCACCACCATGCGGACCACCACCACCATGCAGATTACCACCATGGGGACCACCACCAACATGCAGACCACCACCATGCGGACCACTAACATGCAGACCACCACCACAAAGCGGACAACTATCACCATGCAGACCACTAACATGCGTACCACCACCACCATGCTGACCACTACTACAATGCAGACCACTAACATGTTGACCACCACCACCATGCAGATCACCAACAACATGCAGACCACCAACTCCATGCTTACCACCTCCACCATGCGGACCATTACCACCATGATGACCACCTTCACCATGCAGACCACCACCACCATGCGGACCACTACCGCCATGCGGACCACTTCCACAATGCAGACCACTATCATGTTGTCCACCACCACCATGCAGATCACCACCAACATGCGGGCCACCACCTCCATGCTGACCACCACCATGCCGACCACTACTACCATGCGGACCACCACCACCATGTGGATCACCACTGTCATGCGGACCACCGCCAACATGCGGACCACCACCAACATGTGGACCACCATCATGCGGACCACCACCACCTTGTGGACCGCCACCACCATGTGGACCGCCACCACCATGTGGACCACCAACACCATATAGACCTCCACCACCATGAAGACCACCGCCAACATGCGGACCACCACCATGCGGACCACCACCACCATGGGGACCACCACCAACATGTGGACCGCCACCAACATGTGGACCACCACCACCATGTGGACCTCTACAGCCATGAGGACCACCGCCAACATGCGGAACGCCACCATAATTGGGACCACCACCACCATGGTCATCACCACCACCATACGCATTGATATATAAAAATATAAATGCATATATATATGTATTAGATATTCATAATATATTGACAAAAGTAATGTGACAAGACAGACCGATTAAATTTATAAAAAGGAAACCTTTTTAATTTGTTCAAACATTTCTTTGTTTGCTTTAAGAAAAAGTAAAAAGTCGAGCGTTGCCCCAACCTGGTGGTGGCTCTTTATTCTTTGTGCTATTTTAGTATTAGTTTCAATTACACATTTTGCAAACTTGGTTATCACTTGTTGAAAGTAATTTTGCACTGTTTCATACAGTGTATGTAAAGTTGTTTGCATGTT
This sequence comes from Ruditapes philippinarum, assembly GCF_026571515.1. Lineage (NCBI taxonomy): Eukaryota > Metazoa > Mollusca > Bivalvia > Venerida > Veneridae > Ruditapes > Ruditapes philippinarum. The sequence continues at coordinate 58,437 of NW_026857581.1, read as the reverse complement.
CACTGAATACATTTCATCAAAACAACATTTTGCCTTTTTCCTCTATGTAGTTAAAGATACAATTATTCCCATTTCTGTTAAAGAGAAAGATAATTAACCTGAAATGTTAACTTTCTGGTAAAGTTGACTAGTAATAGTATACCTATGTTATCTTAAATAAATATTGACCGGTGGTGTCATCCTGACAAACAGTATACATGTATATCTAAATAATGAGATTATAAGATTATTATTCTTTAGTTAATTAAAAAAAAGAAAGATCGCAATTTTGAAAAAAATCATAGGCAAAGTTTATCACAAATTAATGGATGGATGATCACCAAACTTGGTTCCTATCATTTTTACTGTCAAGAAAAAAATATCAGTGTTTGGAAACCTTATAACTAGAGAGGCAAGTTGAAGTTGACCTGGACTTGTATTTCTACAAGTTTATTTTTTTTAAAAATGTTTCTTTAATTACTGAAAAACAGTTGCTTCTGGTGAGCGATTCAGGGCCATCATGGACCTCTTGTTAAAAGATTTTACAGATTACTTTCTATGATACATTGTGCAGCAATTGATTATAAGACTTTCCTACCGTGCAACTGCTTTACCCGGAATCAAGTGTTTTACTTGCAATCAGTTAACGGGAGTGTTCAATTGTTAACAAGAAAAGCATTGATGCAAAGCATCAAAGGGCGACGCCAAAAGAATTTGACCCAGGTTTGCACCTAAATACTTAACAAAAGATGTGTACTTTATAGCAGTACCATTTCATGTGACCTGGAGGCTAGGCCCAGTTTAAGTTGAAACTTAAACCAAAAAGAATAGACTCTGCCTTGCCAAGATGCAAAGACAATTTATAGTCAATTAACCAATCTTAAGATTTATTTTACCAGATACAAGGATACCTGAGTCATAATCATATAATCACATGCACGAGTATCGGACCTGGGAAGAAAATCTGGTCACATTTTTTCTTCCCAGGTCTGATACTTGTACCTGTGCATATAATAAAAGCTTATTGCTTAGGGTTGCAGACATGTCATTGACATATATTAGACATATATAAGACATAAAAGAGGACCTAAAATAAACATCAGGGGGACACCATGGATACTCAGAGCAGTAGTTGAAGGAGTACCAGCCACATCAACCAGCTGCTATCAGAGATAAGACTTGAACTCTGTAAGAATGTCATTACATATGGCAGATGCTTGAAGTTCCATGAAGAAGAAGAAAAAGAACTTCTTCATGTGAAGTATAGTGTGATCAACTGTATCAAATGCTTTTTATAGATCTAAAAGTAGCATGCAATACTGTCTTTGTCCATTTCAAATAAAATGCACTCTATTAAATGAATCAAACATGTGTCAGTTGAAAAACCACATCTAAACCCTGACTGAAACTTCCTGACAATGACACGAGCACATGACTTTCAGAAGACCAACTTAGCGTTCGAGCCGGCTACACATTTTCTCTTTAATAATGAAACAGTTCTAAACCACAACATACTTCCCCACTATATTGATTAATGTCCTTGAATTTCTGATGTTTACAGAGCATAGTGAATTAACCTCATGGTTATATGCAGTCACAGGATGAGAAAAACTTTCAGCTTGATCATAACTCAAACCTATGACCCACAGAATAATGTACCGCGGCTGTAGCAATTGAGCTATCTGGCCGCTTACACATTTTCTACCCTAAATAGTGAACAGTTCTAAACCGTGACAGATATTTAGATTTTTAAATTAACAGATAATTAATTCTTAATTAATAAATAAGAAAAAAAAACCCTTACATACTCATAGTCTTAATTAAAATAACAATTTATATATCATTGTATAATTAATTTTACTAAAACGGGCTTAGACAGTTATTGGTTGTGCCATTATTTATAACAGGTCAATTTGAAAGTGAACATAACTGTGCTAATACATGTACAATATCTATTTTTGTACAGATAAAAAAACTAACCTTTTTTCTATGATAAGAATTTTATGAAGGCTGATTTGTATTTTGTATCAAGGGCACTGGGCGAAAACATGAAAATGCAACAAACGAACCACTTTGTGGTCGATTGTATTTTCATGTTTTCATCTGGCGCCCGGTTACTTTTTGTACTTTGTTGGTTTTCATGTGGCACAAATCACCCGCTATAAAATTTAGTGTACAAATTTATTCAAGGGCAAGTAACAATCTACTCTATGAAAAGTCTGTTGTCGGGTTGACTCAGGAGACTGGAGATTGAGACGGGTGTCCCTCCATTACAAATAGATAAGGCAAAAGCTGTCCTTTTCAAACTATGCACATGTTAGAAAAAAATTAGAATAACTATTCAGAATAATTATGATTTTTTTGAGACTTTATCAATTATATTGCTTGATCCAAGTTTCAGGACATTTTCAATCAATATATGTATTATCATTTATAACTTTAAATGAAAGTCTCATCCCTTTAATAATAATGACATTACTGTCACTTATTAAATTCAGAAATATTATAAGTCTCATCATATCAATATACTAAAATATACATGTATGCACATAACATTAATAATTCCCAGTTTCTATTAAATAAATATGAAATCCTAACATTATCATTAACATTGGTACTAATGGATGGAATTGAAAATCGAGTAGAAAGAAAACTATAATATATAAACTCCGTTATAGATACTATTATTAGCCAGCTAACATTGGGTATTAACATCTTTAACCTGTAGACTGATTAATACATGTATTATCATTTATAAAATTAAATTTAATTGCAAGTCTCATCCATCATAACTGTAAGTCTTTAAATATAGAAATACACATTATATCCATATACTATGATACACTTGTATGCACATTACATTAATAATTCATTCTCAGGTTCCATTAAAAATAAATATAACATCCTATTAATATTGGTGTTTGGATGGAATTCATAATCTTGTAGAAAGAAAACTATAATGTACATGATATTGTATAGTATAAAAGTAAAAAAAAATCTCAAATAGTCTGCATATATATATATCAAGTGTTTAAAATGAGCACCTATATGTATAGCTTAAATATTGTACCTTTCATTTTTACCAAAGGTTATTTTATTAACAATTTATATACAAACACATAAAAAATAATAATTTCACATATTGATTAGAAGATTCCTCTAGCAGAATACCTATTGGTATATGTACTAACTGAACAAACTAGAAAAATCTGGTTTAAGGTATATAAAGCCAGTAAAAAATATATATTCACTCATCAGGGCCTCCTTGCTTTTGATGACCTTACAACTGGTAAATTTTATAAGATAAAAATAGTAAGTAATACCTAAGATAGACAGAAAAGAACAAATAATTTAGTAAACATGACTTACTTCCCCTTAAAATAGAGAAAACCTGAAACCCAAAAGAACACCCTAAACATCAAAATTAAGATATGTTGCAGGCTCAGTTTTATTAAGCCATGCAAATTCATGGTAAAGTATTCATAAAATATAGATGGCAATGTGACAGCAGTAATTGCAGAAAATCGGATAGCTTTCAGCATCCGGATACTGGTACACAATGTAAAAACAACCATTCTGTGCAACAGATAAACGTAATATGGATAAAATCAATAGGATAATCGTTTACAACAGTCCATTACCAATCCCTATACTAATTTGCAGGTGAACTTTCTTCTTGTAGGAAAATTTTGAAAATATATAAATGAATGAACGAATGGATACGGCATCAATGAAGACCACAACGATATTCGAAATCCGGGTTTTAGTATTGTCAATAAAACTAAAGGACAAGCTGTTAAACTGAGCCTGCAATTTCGTGAAAATAATATCACAATGCACATGCTTTTTATATAAAGTTATTAAATGCAAATATAACAACATATTTGTTTACTTGATTTTTACGAATCAAAATAAATCTAATTAACACAACATGAAATTAACTGCTAATAATAACAGCTCCTTCTATAGGCCAAAATAAAAAGCATTCCATAAGAGACGACGCCGTTCACCGGCGTCGCCAATAATAACCCAATAAAACGTTGCAAAATTTCAACCGAAAGGTGCAAAAGAGTTGTCGGTCAGGCATAAATTAATCATCTAGTTCGATATAAATATATGAGTCTGCAGTGTAATATATCTTTGGACGACATTTTATTTACAAAACAAGAGCTGTCACCCAAGTGACGAATGCCCCCGAAAAGTATTCTTAAGCATGCAGGTATTATGAAAAGAAAAGAGAATTGCTGAATATTGTTCTTTGTATTATTGTACCTATAATCTATTGTTGTGATAGCGTGAACCTTCAAAATATAAGTGTGACCTTTACCTTTGAAAAAGGGACGTTGTTCCTGGACGCGACAGAATGTTGTTAAGAGATAGACATTTGTGCCAATTTATTTCAAAATCCCTCAATGCATGACAAAGTTACAGTCTAGACATGATTGTGTATGTGGTGACACACGTACGGACATGAGCCTTAGCCTCAACGATTGATGTGGTATACATGTGTGCCAAGTTCCATGCATGACAAAATTACAGTCCGGACATGAATTTGTAACTTCAAACTCTTCTCGAGAGAATGAGTACCTTCAAACTATAAGTGTGACCTTGACCTTGAAGGTAGGCACATCGGTTTTTGTCGCGACATGTCTTGATGTGGCAGACATTTATGCCTATTTATTTTAAAATCCTTCGATGAATGACAAAGTTATAGTCCAGACACGAATGTATGTACCTTTACACTCTAATTGTGATAAAGTGAACTTCAAAATGGCAGTGTGACCTTGACCTTTGAGGTAGGTACGTGATTATTAAACGCGACACATTGTCTTGTTATGGTAGACATGTAGGCCAAGTTATTCTACAATCCTTCGATGCATGACAAAGTAGAGAAAATAAGAATCCCTAAAGAAAGTCCAACACTACATAATTGAAAATGTTGCAGACTCGGTTTGATTGAGCCTGTTCATGGACGGCACTGTAAAGTGCAAACTACCGTCCACGCCCCCTAGCACCGGCTTAAGCAGAATTCAACATTTAAACATGAAATGGTAAAATTTTGAATTTAGAAACATCCGCAGATGTGTTCATAAGTTACAATCCGGACACAAATGTGTGTACTTATAAACTCTTATGTTGATAAAAAGAAACATCATAATGTTAGTTCGACCTTGACCTTTAGGTAGGGACGTGATTATTGGAGGCGACACATCGTCTCTATGTGGTAGACATTAATGCCAAGGTATTCTAAAATTCTTAGATGCATCAATCCTTTGGTGCGATTTCGGGGGCATAAAAACCAAGAATAAAGGTCAACAAGGTAAAAAAAATCTGCAAACAAAGTGATATGCAGGGGAACTGGCTCGGGCTGCTGCTTGCTTGAAACATGACGCATCCGTTTCAAGGAGTAAACGGTTTGCTGGCACCTGTTGTAGTGCTGCGATCTGGTACTTGTCAAAAGGAGATATCCTATCATTGTATCCAAAATAACAGTTGGGGAAAGCATCCAACCATCCTACAACCTGCTCCACTGTACCGCCAAAAGAATGTAGATGTATTTTCTGAGTCGGGCTACATTCGCCTTCATCAACCATCAACTTTAAGCACTAAGCACTTACCTCCCCTGCATGCTGATCTGCTCCTTCTCTCATATGCAAGATGACTGGACGGACTGGCTTACTGGAGTTTCACCATGGTCTCCTCCTGCAACTTCCACAACTTCTAAGGTTGTGTCCTGTCCAGTCAAGTCTCTCCTATCGCAACAACGTCCCAAGATTTCAGATAGTCAAGGACCACCTGCAACTTGGCTGGTGTCAGATGCTGGCATCTTTTCGGAGACCAGTGTTTTTTTTTCAGTTTTGGGGGAAGGATGTCAGTGCCCATTGGGTGGGGAAAAATAGCGCGTAAATGCCAAAAAGGGGAATTTTCAGTGTTATTAATATTCAATAAAAAGACTAAAAATACATGATTTTTTAACAATCCTATAAAATAAATAAAACAACTAATTGAAAGTAGTTAACAACTTTATTAAATGAGTGACTTCAGTTCAGTTTGATTCAGTGCAATTTCATTTCCCTACTGTCATTATCAAACTCATTGATGACAGCATTCAGGTCATCAATGTTAAAGTGCCCATCATAGTTGCATAATTTAATCAGGTTGTCAAGACTGTTTTGTCCCAGTCTTTTTTTGTGAGGAGTGCACAGTAGGTTCTTTAAACTGAATAGCCTTTCAACGCAAGCTGCACCATTAGCCATTATTCACACAGATTTATTTGTTATGAAATTTTGCATACATAATCGTAGTTTCTATAATCATAATTTATCATTTATTTGCGATGGCAGACAAGTTATTTAGTGAATTGATTGGAAATATTTATATCATTAATTATTACTAAATAAAATACGCTGAGAAAAAAATATCGAGCGTACCTCGGCTGACTTGCATTGGTCTGGTTTTTGATATTTTTCCTTTGAACCTAGCACAGAAAGTGCCTGCTGCTTAAAAAGAACATCGATACGTTTGTTCTTTGCTGAGCATTGTTTATTTATTATCTTTCGATAACAACGACTACTGTGTGACATTTTTGCAGTAAATGCAATAGTCGTAAAAGCCGTAAAGATACAGCGACAATTCGACATATCGGCAGTTCGGTAACTTGAGGATTTTCATCTTGTTACCAGGGCTGGAAATCAAAACTGCGTCGTATCCTACAAAATGTAAACAAACGCCGCCATCTTGGAACGAAAAACGTATGTTTTTGTTTATAACTCTTTTTGTTGGAAATGACTGAAAACCAGATATATGTATTAACACGCTACACTATTTTCCGCTTCGTTCGGTATATGTTGCTTGCACAACTATTTTGTAAAACAAAAGTTATAGCGAACTTGCAACTCGAAGCGGGGCAGAATGTTTATGAAAATGTGTGGATACGACGCAGTTAATATTGCTTTATCTATCGTTTTTCCCTCAAATCAATTATATATTTATTTCAGAGTTCACCATAAACTTCGAAATATAATTTTGCATCATTTTCTTAACTTTCATTAAAAGGAGATGTTTATTTTCCAAGAAAATAATTATTTTTACGAAATGATACGACGCAGTTGAAAATAAAATATGATACGACGCAGTTGTATTATCATTGCAGGCTGCATATTGGTAAAACTATTTAAATTATGTACTAGGTAAACAATATTTCTTGTTTACTACTCAAGTCAAAACCAGAGGTCGCTCATTGGTTCCATAAAAATGGACATGTTATACAATTCTATTAAGGTTGCATTTTTCGGTCGCATTTTAGTACCTATCATAAGCATCTACAGATTCCGAAAAGCTGTATCAAATGCAATATACATGTACATTGAAACACGTGATCGCACACCATATGACTACGTGTTCCAGTGTTGCCTTAGCATGCTTCTAAAATTGTTCCCGTGAGTTCGAAATGGGAGTGATTACTGTTTTTGATACAAAATTCAATATCCCAGTGTAACCTCTCCTGGACCCTGTATTTATCAGTAATGACCCTTTTTTTAAAAAAGAGAAAGAATGACAAATTTTGAAAAGGTCTCTTGCTATCGGAAGATAGCTCCTTTGTTACTTGTAATTAGCAATAATTTCCGTCAATTCCGTAATAACTTATGTCATTTACGTGTCGATTTTATTGTATTCATTTTCTTAATTTTCGGTGAGAACAGATGAGCTTGATTATTTGAAACTGAACATTAAATTTTTTAAATTATATTATAATTGGCTAAGCTACAATATATTTTTGCAAGTAGGTTATGCGTTCCGTTTAGTCATTTTACGTCAGCCCCGCGGAACTTTACCGCTGATTTTTGTCGTATTGCATTTCTTTATCGTCGATGAGGAAATGTCTACGGAAAAATGTTTTCTATATTTGCACTTCAGTATCATTCTTCTCCATTAAATAACATTAAATTTTCAAAATCGAGTTACATATGATACAACTACAAATTATTTTGTAAAGAAGTTGTCCGTTTTGCAAAGGTATTTTACGCTGTGCACCGATAAATTTGATACAGATATAGGCAGACATGATCTTTCAACAGTATTGAAGAAGTTTTCACAATATTGAACAGAAATTTAGGTCAGATTATCGCATCGAATTTTCAACAGACTAGAGACATGGTATCTTAACATACCTTCATACAAAAGTGTGATTTTTATTTGATAATGAATTGCCTAAAAACTTAAACAAAAGTTTTCAGAAAATGACTTCACAGAGGATTACCCACTGTTTACATTGAAAATTTCTCTGCTTGTCATACCGAAATAAGAAATTTAAATGTTATTCTCTATATAATTAATTCAAATATTTATAATCTTAAAACATCACGCCAGAAGTTAACGAAAAGCTGCTTATTTGTACAGGTGACGTTAACAAATTTTGTTGAAAAAAAAACAAAACAATTCCGACAGGTGTTTCCGACCGAGGCCGAGCTGTTTATGTTAACTGAATTCGAATTACTTGAACTGAACTGCTATGAATTCGAAAACACCAGGGACTGTTTATTCTTTCGTGTGGACAACCTATCAAGCTAGTTTCGAAATGTCGATGGTTCTCTGCAGGTGCAAAATTTTGCCTGAAATAATGCACAAAGGCGCACCTGAGGTCCTCGCTCCTATTAAAGCTAATGTGTAGAGTGAAAGTTTGAAAACAAACCACACAAAAGCAGTCATTACCCAGAACACGCAAAACCACAGTTAACTTAGAGCATAGCTAGCCAAAATGAATTCAAGTTAATAGATTTCTACATTTTTTGCGAAAATAATTAGGGATAATATTGAACATACAGGAAATATAAGAAATAGTTTCAGATATTATGATCAATTAGGTGACATGTTCATGTTTAACTGAAAAGTAAGCTTCCCCCAATGTAAACTTTCAAATTAAATGTTATATTGGACATGACACAATGTATTCTAAATAATCAAAAGTAACAGAACATTGCTATACACCTCAAATGATCTGGGTTTTTTTATCTAGCGCAAGTTATTATTCCATAAAATAGAAATATATTGCCAAAATTATCCATGTTGAAAAGACTGCCAAAAATACAACTGCGTGGTATCATATTCTATTTTCAACTGTTGTATCATTTCGTAAAATTCATTATTTTCTTTGAAAATAAACATCTCTTTTTAATGAAATTTTAGTAAATGATGCAACATTATATTTCGAAGTTTATGGTGAACTCTGAAACAAATATATAATTGATTTGAAGGAAAAAACGTTAGATAAAGCAATATGAACTGCGTCGTATCCACACATTTTCATAAAAATTCTGCCCCGCTTCGAGTTGCAAGTTCGCTATAACTTTTGTTTTACAAAATAGCTGTGCAAGCAACATGTACCGAACGAAGCGGAAAATAGTGTAGCGTGTTAATACATATATCTGGTTTTCAGTCATTTCCAACAAAAAGAGTTATAAACAAAAACATACGTTTTTCGTTCCAAGATGGCGGCGTTTGTTTACATTTTGTAGGATACGACGCAGTTTTGATTCCCAGCCCTGGTTACTGTAATCTCTTTTTCATAGCGTAATTTTCTTTCATTTTATGTTTATTTTATACTTGCCAAGTAGGCGATTGTTTAATTATAAATATTTGCATGTATTATTTCATTAAAGCCAACGGTAAATAATAAACTCAATAACCGATTCTCGCGTTACCGTATTGTCTTACAGCCGCGGTAAAACGAACGACCTATGTCGCAAAGCAAGCGTAAAGTAAACATCCCTGATAATAATGATTGAGTTCATGAATTTGCTATGTGAATCAAAATAAATTGGCATATTTTACTTATGGTTTGTGTGTCTTCCTCTCTGTTTCTTGTTTGGGTATATTTTTTTGACGGTAGGGAATTTACGCAATTTCATGGGGAAAAATATATATTCCGAGAGGTGGGGAAAGGGGCCGAATATCGCCGAATATTTCGACAAAAAAAAACACTGGAGACACACCTATTGCCGCACCGAAACCTTTCAGGCTGGGGAGCTTAACGGATAAGTCTCTGGGTCGCCATAAACCAATACTTCCCCCGACGACATTTACTATGTTCCGTGGTTTGCAGTTCTATCAGGTCGGCTATCGCCCCCCTTGGATGACCCATCAACAATTTGCTGAGTCGGTCTGCATTGAAGTGAGAATCAAAAGCTTCCAAAACTTGCAAATCTTCCATCTCTTCAAAAGGTAAGCCAGGCAAATCTTCGTCCTTCTCTTCATCCTCAAATCCAACGTTATCCAAAACATGAGTTCTGCTTAAGCCGGTGCTAGGGGGCGTATACGGTAACTTGCACTTTCTAGTACCGTCCATGAACAGGCTCAATGAAACCGAGCCTGCAACATTTTCAATTTAGTTGTGTTGGACTTTCTTAAGGGATTCTGTTTTTTTTCTATTTTTTTGGTTAGTCACTAACTACGCTGTCGCTGACCACTCCACTAAGGAAACAGCACTGTTCTTCCGACATCGTCGGATACCCATGGCCGAACCATTATCATTCATCAGCCGTGGGATTTTTTGCCGATATTCAGTCGATTAGAGGTGTGTCAAAGGCAGCTATTTCATTGGCTGCCTCACGATTTCATGAGGCGACTAAAACCAATCAAAACGCGCGTTCTATACGACGTTCGGTATTACAGACAATATAGCGACGACCATAGACGACACGTTTAAATCAGTTTGTGAAAAGTTCAACATCGAAAAATTAAACGATTTCCAGCAAGAAAGTATAGATAATTTACTTTTACAGCGTGATGTTTTCCTTTCTGTTAGAACTGGTGGTGGCAAAAAATATGATAAACAAGATCAACAAGGAAAAAAATATGATAAACAAGATCAACAAGGGCGGCGTTCAATGAACGCAACCCCCATATGACCCAGCAACAAGAACCAGTGGCAAGGAGCCCAGACGGACCCCAAACAAAAACAGGACAGGGCAAAGACAGAGCACGGACGGGTTAATCATTAAATGATAAATAATTTGTAACTGATTAGGAATTAAAAGAAAAGAATATTATGCCCACAAAGGCGGCGTTCAATGAACGCAACCCCCGAGGCTTTCCAGTATATTTGTGAATGTCGAGAAAAAGAGCATTGCCAAGTGCTGAATGTTACGCCTCTATTTCCATTATGAAAGAACAGTGTGACTGGCGGCTGTAAAAAGTCTCCCCGTACATTTAATCAATGATGTTATATTTTCGATCCTTGAAGATCGTTCAGCACGACATTATTGTTGTGCTTGTGGTATTTTTAGTTTCAACTTTTCGGCATTTTCTAGTTGGGTGGTTCCAATATTCCTACTTGAATAATGTTGAATCACCCTTAGGATATGTTGCCTGCTTTTGAAATTTGTCTTTTGACGTCTTATCTGTGATACGCAGGCTTCATAACCTCTGATCCCCTTTCAAAATTCATTTTTATTTAGTTCCGCCCATTGTTTTCTCGTTTAGGGCACACGCCTTTTATTACTTGGGGACCATACGCCGCTTTACATGGAATGGCACGGAAGTGTCACATTGAAGGTTCCATGATAACCGCCGTATGAACACATCTGCGGATGTTTCTAAATTCAAAATTTTACTATTTCATGTCGAATTCTGCTTAAGCCGGTGCTAGGGGGCGTGGACGGTAACTTGCACTTTCCAGTACCGTCCATGAACAGGCTCAATCAAACCGAGCCTGCAACATTTTCAATTTTGTCGTGTTGGGCTTTCTTTAGGGATTCTGTATTTATCTATTTTCTAAATTCATTAGGATTTTGTGCAACATACATAGGCAGGAACAAGAAAGAAGATGATGAAATTTTAGAAGGAATACACGACTTTTTGTTTACTTCACCAGAAAGTCTCCTTGGTGTTGCAAAGTGGAGGGACATGCTGTTACAAAATTTCAGGATTCGCTTAATAGTTGTAGATGAGGCCCATACCTTTTTCATTATTTGTTTTGATTTTGTAAATTATTGAATACAAACAAAGAATCCAAACCCACGGCAGTGTCCTTCTAGTAACTGTAGTGAAATACTTTTACATGTATAATTTTATCCTGGTTACATAGTTGGGAGGAAAATGGTCTATATTTTTAACTTTTGAACTATCAAAAAATCTGATAAACAAGATCAACAAGGAAAGGCGACGTTCAATGAACGCAACCCCCACAACACTGTTTTGAGTGACTGACTCTCATTTGCAGTAGAGTATTTCTGCCTTCAAAACATTTAGTTACATTTCAATGATTCAACAAGATGTAGGTCAATACTGTAAACATTACTAAACAATTTTGGATGGACAGCACGAAATAACCATATATACCCAAATACACCCAAATATAATAAATATAAGAAGAAATGTAAGTCAGAATGGAAATAGAATTTCTCAAATTTTAACAAGTAAAGCTAATATGCTTAGTCATTGTAAAGTTTCATTTCAAAAATATTTAATTTCATCATTTTCCAGGGGAGAAGTTGATGGTGATCAGCAGTCTACACCTTTTAGAGAATGGTTTGGAAAACTTGGGGAAGTGCGATCATTAGTACAGTGTCCATTGTTGCTTATCACAGCAACAGCAAGTAAAGCTTCACGTTTGAAGATGCAAAAGATTTTCTGCATGAAAAATTGTTTTGAAAAATTTAAAAGCCCAGATAGAACCAATATTAAATTATTTTTGCACAAATTCAAATCTAGCCAAGATGTTACAAAGATATTTGCATTTATGATCATTGAATTACTAGAAAAAAAAGAAGAAAAATGTGACAGATACCTTGTATTTTGTACTTCTATTAAATCATGTAGTGAAATTTATACCATGTTACACTTAGAATTGGAAAGTGACATTCAGTTTGTACAGATGTATCACTCAATGACAGTTAAAAATGTTAAGGAAGACATTAAGCAAGATCTGGGTAATAAAGATGGCAAAATTAGACTTTTAGTTGCAACTAGTGCTGCTGGGATGGGTGTGAACTTCAAGGACATTGGCCAGGTGATAATCTTTGGAGTGCCCAAAAATATGGACAGTTTTATTGTTCAATGGACAGCAGTGTAGAGGTATAGACAATGACATGAGTGAATATATTATCAACAAAGAAACCTGTCGTCGCAAAGTGATTTTAAAAGCATATAACACTACAGTTAATGACAGTATATTAGCACATTTATGTTGTGATAAGAAGTGTACATGTGAACGAGAAGATTGTTCATCTTATACTCATCCTTTTTTTGAGATGTGTGGTGACTTACCAGAGTCAGAATCGTCTAATTCTGACTCCGATTGTGAAAGTGGTGACATTATGTCTAGCTAGTGAATAATCAAATGTACACTGGTCTTTTTTAATTTGTATAAAACTAAATGTACCTGTTTGTTTACCGGTAAATAAATTATAAATTTGAGGTTGTTAATTTTTTCGGGTTGTATTTATATACAGTAGAACTTCTATGAGTCGAACTTCGATTAGTCGATTTTCTCGATGTGTCGAAGAAAAATTAAAGTCCCGACTTTTCCCCCTATATATTCCTTATAAAAACCTATTTATGAGTCGAGATTTTATGTGTCGAATTTTTCGATGTGTCGAAGTTTTTTCGTGGTCCGTGTTAAGTTAATCTAGTGTAATTTACCACAAATAAGTCGAAGTTGTTCGATTATTTTTACACCGTCGATCTCACACCTTCTCTGGTTGCGAAGACAATTTCCAATCAACTTGTGTGACAGGTGTTAATTACATAGCCGTGTGTTCAAACAGCCTTTGTTTGCGATAAAATGTGTGATAAAATGCTTTAATCGTTACTATTTTAATTGCCGTAGTGGTATTTGAAAGTAAACAGTAAGAACTACTTTCATTTGATTACATCCTTGACCCGGTGTCGCGTGAGAATAACACGCAAAATATATACTATAAGTTGGTTAAGTTATCGCCCTTTCGTATTGTTATGCCTTTTGTAACTCTTTTGCATACGTCAACGGGTAGTCCAAATAATTAGCCGTGAAAAACGTTATTTAACATGCTATATTTATCATTGTAAAATGTGAATATCAGATTAACGATGGAAAAACATGAAATAGGTTCGGTTATAGACTAGTCACGGGTCGAAATTTTGTCATGGAATTGAGAGCGATTCATGAGTCGAAGTCCCGATGTGTCGAAGTTTTTACGCAAGTCCCTTCAACTTCGACTTACCGAAGTTCTACTGTATTTGATTACAATTAGCTTAACAGAAATTGGCTGCAAAAACTTCAATCAAGATTTGTAAATTTTAGTAATAAAAGTTCATGAGGACTAGTTTGTTATGACCAATAATTAGATAATCATTAAGCTGGCTGATGGAACAGTCAAATTCAAACGCAGCAAATGTGTTATGTGCAGCTGTAGTTATGTCAATACAGCTATGACACACACTTTGAGTGGTGCCCTACTTTCACTGCAGGTGATTTTTAAGGAGGAATGTTTTCTTTTTACTACATATCATTTCTTAAATATGTTCATGCTGGACCATTTGGTATTTGAAAATTTGATAGCACACATTTATGAAATACACAATGTAGTATCAAGCTACAGTTATATCAAACTCTTACTTAAATTTTAAGAAATATGTTTCTATTATACATGTATACGCGGACAGTTAATATAAGAAATAACATGTTGTAAAAAGAAAAGCGATTCAACCTGTGATGTTGTCGATAGTGATTGGGAAAAAGCAGATGTTAAGCACATGTTTCACTTTTTGCTGAAAACACCACCGTTCTAAACTATGTTACAATAGCCCAGTGGCAATACAAAAAGCAAATTTAGCAAAGTGAAAACACATAAGACTAGTTCTTTTTATTAGGAAAATCAGTTCCATTTAATTCATAAAATTGATTGCATGTTATGTGACATGTTTATCAATCGTGGGTATCCGACGATGTTCTTCCGAAGACAATTGGCACAGCAGAACGAGTAAGACCCTCGAATGGCAAAGTAGAGCATCGCTGTTCACAGGTTTCAGAGTAAACCGAGCTGTCTGTGACAGTCTCGATCAGAATGGCACAAATGACCCTCGAAGGTGTTTTTCCATCACATGTCGGCGAACATTCCGAACCGCTGCTGATCATCCATCTAACGGACAGTACTTCAGCCTAACCTTTCTGGGCCTCATGTTTCTCCTCTCCAAAATAATGGCCGTGTCTTTTCCTGTTGAGAGACACGCGTAGATCTTCTTTTGGTCTCTTTGGCATGAACTTGTCCTTTGGTGTAAAAATAGAGAGAAATAAGAATCTCCAAAGAAAGCCCAACACGGCAAAATTGAAAATCTTGTAGGCTCGGTTTGATTGAGCCTGTTCATGGAACAAACTACCGTCCACGCCCCCTAGCACCGGCTTAAGCAGAATTAAACATTTAACATGAACTGGTAAAATTTTCAAACATCTGCAGATGTGTTCATTTGGCGGCTATCATGGAACCTTCAATTTGACACGTTAGTGCCATTCCATGAAAAGCGTCACATGGTCACCAAGTAAAAAAATGTGTGTGCCCTAAACGAGAAAACAATTGGTGGACCTAAATAAAATGGAATTTTGAAAGGGGATCTGAGGTTCTGAAATAGATAAATACAGAATCCCTAAAGAAAGCCCAACACGGCAAAATTGAAAATGTTGCAGGCTCGGTTTGATTGAGCCTGTTCATGGACGGTACTGGAAAGTGCAAGTTACCGTCCACGCCCCCTAGCACCGGCTTAAGCAGAATTCAACATTTAAACGTGAAATAATAAAATTTTGAATTTAGAAACATCCGCAGATGTGTTCATACGGCGGTTATCATGGAACCTTCAATGTGACACTTCCGTGCCATTCCATGAAAAGCGGCGTATGGTCCCCAAGTAATAAAAAGCGTGTGCCCTAAACGAGAAAACAATGGGCGGAACTAAATAAAATGGAATTTTGAAAGGGGATCAGAGGTTATGAAGCCTGCGTATCACAGATAAGACGTCAAAAGACAAATTTAAAAAGCAGGCAACATATCCTAAGGGTGATTCAACATTATTCAAGTAGGAATATTGGAACCACCCAACTAGAAAATGCCGAAAAGTTGAAAATAAAAATACCACAAGCACAACAATAATGTCGTGCTGAACGATCTTCAAGGATCGAAAATATAACATCATTGATTAAATGTACGGGGAGACTTTCTACAGCCGCCACACGGCACAAATAACACGGATGTGATCATAAAATAGATAAATACAGAATCCCTAAAGAAAGCCCAACACGGCAAAATTGAAAATGTTGCAGGCTCGGTTTGATTGAGCCTGTTCATGGACGGTACTGGAAAGTGCAAGTTACCGTCCACGCCCCCTAGCCCCTTGAAGCCTGCATATCACAGATAAAACGTCAAAAGACAAATTTAAAAAGCAGGCCACATATCCTAAGGGTGAATCGAACCACCCAACAAGAAAGTTGCCGAATAGAAAGAACTAAAATACCACTAGCACAACAATAATGCCGTGCTGAACGATCTTTAAGGATCGGAAATATAACATCCCTGATAAAATGACGGGGCGACTTTTTACAGCCTCGACACAGCACAAACAACGCTGATATGGCGATAAAATAGAGAGAAATAAGAATCCCCAAAGTAACCCGCTATGCCGCCATGTATCCACAACCTTCAGTTACCTCCGCATTCTGGACTCCTTATTCCATGTCGGACCGAAATACTCTCTGTCCGTCGTTTTCATCATCGGATATGACAATTTCCTCCAATTCTTCTATTGGGAGAGTCTCCTCCTTTACAATTTTGACAGGGCTAGACACCTGTGTTTTTATGCTCCCCGAAAAATTTCGGGGGAGCATATAGTCGGCGCCTTGTCCGCCTGTCCGTCCGTTGTCTTGTCCGGAGCATAACTTGAAAACCCTTGGAGATAATTTGTTGAAACTTCATACAGTGGTAGAGGGCATTTAGGGGGAGTAGAATCGTCAAAGAAGCCATAACATTAATTTGTACCGGTTTTGTTGAGCTGTTCTCCCGTACATAGACAAACTACCTTCGTCCGGCGCAATAAACTTTTAAAAACTGGTAAAATTATTCAACATTGAAACTTTCATAGGGGCACATGAACTAAATTTGAGTTGGGCATTCCAGTGCGATAATAAACCCCAATAAAAAAATTTTTGTCCCTAATTCTGAGAAAGTTAATTGGCTTTGTAATTTTGAAACACTGTCTGAAGCTTGTTCACGAACATAACGTCAAAAAATTTAAAAGCAGGACATATCAAGATGAAACACAGAAGGTAGAAAAATCTAATATGAAATAAGGTGCAGTCAAAAGGAACATAACTCCTGTTAAACGGGCGACTTTTCCCTGAAGCCAAAATGCTTGAAAAATGGCCGTTTTCACTAAAAAGCCTCCTGTTACAAGTTCAAACTGCTATGAAAAATGCTTCAATACTAATCAAACTTGGCACAAATGTTGACTGGACCATTGCCTTTGTAACGACATGCTCAGTCTTAAATTTCCTGTTACCATGGAAACGAGGGGACATCTCAAAATTGCCAAAAATCACTATTTTGCCTCGGTTTTTTCCATCAAAATTTATTTCAAAGTGCTGCAACTGCTCAAGGGAGATAGAGTCAAAGGTTTTTCAGCGTTGGTTAAACGTTACATTATTATCGACCTGGGGTCATTTTTAGCCTCTCACAAGTCCAAAATTTTCTTGGCGATGAGGGGGACTCCGCCCCCCTTCAAACCCCCTAACAGAAGAGGGCACATCCCCCTTCTGGCAACCCCCTGATGTATCTTTTAGATGGGGGGCGGCGCCGAAAAAGTGCTCAATTTTTTTAGCAACATTTCCTAAACGAAAACTTATGTTTGGGGCCCAAATAGGACATTTTTCACTATTTGAGGCCTAAAAGTGGGGGGGGGGTCGAAAGTGCGTTGTTTCGCGTATATATGTGGTAAAGGGTTAACAAAAATGATGAAAACCTTTGGAATCACCTAAAAACTAGTTTTTCCATGTAAGCATGTGGTCTTTCACCTAATTTTGGTGGAAAATTGTTGTTCTGTAACATTTATAATTTTTTTAGTTAACCCTTAAAAAATTCTTCTAGCAATTGACAAATGCTAAAGGTTAGATATTTTGCATGAAACATTGTGTAGTGAACCTCTAGCAAGATTGTTCAAATTAAAGCCCTGGAGTCAAAATTGGCCCCGCCCCGGGGGTCATTGATTTTCAATATATACATATAGTAGGAAAAAAAATCTTATTGTCTGAAGGTACAAGGCTTAGAGCTTTTATATTTGTTAGATATCATCTATAGGTTATCTACCAAAGTTGTTCAAATTTTGCATCTAGTGTCAAAATTAGCCCTGCCCTGGGGGCAATAGGTTTTCCTTATATGTATATAGTAAAAAATCATCTTCTCTAAATTTACAAAGGCTAGAATTAAGATATTTCGCATGAAATATTGTGTAGTGAACCTCTAGCAAGATTGTACAAATTACAGTCCTGGGGTCAAAATTGGCCCCACCCCCAGGGGTCATTGCTTTTCACTATGTAAGAAAAAATATTTTTGTCTGAAGGTGCAAGGCATAGAGCTTTGATGTCTGATATATAATATCATCTATAGGTCCTCTACCACAGTTGTTCAAATTTTTCCCCTGGTGTCAAAATTGGCCTTTCCTGGGGGCAGTGATTCTCGTTATGTACACATAGTGAAAACAGAAACTAAAACAAATGTTTTCTGAATGGGAGAAAGCTACAGCTTAGATATTTGACTTGAAATGTTGTTTGGCGGACCTGTATCAAGATTGTTTTGAATTAATCCCTGGGTCTAAATTTTGCCTTGCCCAAGGTACTTTATTGACCTACTTTCTTGTCCTTTGATGTACAGCAATGAAATCTTGACCATGTGCACAGTTTTAGTTGTAAAATTGAACTTTGATATCAGGTGACCTAGATTTTGAGAATGTGACCTACTTTCTTGTCCTTTGATGTACAGTTATGAAATTTGAACCATGTGCACGGATTAAGATGTAAAGTGAACTTTGTAGTGATCAGCTGACCTAGATTTTGACAAAGTGTCTTACTGTGTTGTCCTTTGATGTAGTCATGAAATTTAGGCTGTGTGAAATATGATGTCACCACCAAATTCACTAGACTCAAGTGCATTGATATATTCCTACTCTGATCTTTTATTAGATTAACAATAGATTTAACCACTAATCTGATAAAAAGAATAAGATAGGTCGGGGATCTATGCATTATGACAATCTTCAATTGTGTAGAAACAAAAAAAATCTGTTCCTACACTACTATTTAGTGTTGTATTAATGCGGTGGCATAGCATTTTTCTAAAATGCAATCTTGTTTACATCTGTCATCAGCAGTTTTTTTTCTGTTGCCTTTTGAGGAAGAAAATTAATATACTGAACTATGTGTCAATAGAACTGTCGAAAACGGGTTGTTTGCTGTCTTAGCGCTCGTGTTATACAATCATCTGAGGAAATTATCAACGGTGGTTTCTCTGAACATACATTTTGTAATTCACAGCTGTAAATGTGTGGAATCCACAGACAGAACGTCCCGTTCAATGCTGCATTCATTACTGCTGGCTTCTGTTTTGTTCGGTTCAACAGTCCAATCTCCGATGTTGTATATATCACCCGGTCCCGGTCATGAATCGAAAAGAGGCGCAAATATAAAATATTGAGGTGGAACCTCCACTATTTAAATTTGAAGAAATGCTCGTACTCTCTATAAAAATCTATATAATTTCGGCAAAGTGTCATATTCACTGGCTTGTCTGCGTAACTCACATTGTCCGGAAATGGTTTTTTTTGCATGTTTCCATGTACATTTGGTTGGTGTGGACAACCACTATCACCTTATACATTTTCTTAAATGCATACAGCAAAGTGATTGCACTTCATGTTATTAAGATGCAACCGGCACTGTACATGATATAATAGAGACTTAAAAAATGCACAAACGACAAAATAAACCCTTTCTCAATATATGTTCTAACAGCGGTATTAGGGTCACATTAGAACTTCGGGTAATTGTATTGGATTGTCTCTGCCATAGAAAACCCGAAACTTTGAAAACAAAGAATCGTTTTATAAAATATTTTAAATATCAACACATGGGCCACTTTCTTGCAAATGTTTGTGGATGTTTGTTGCAGATTTAAATAAATATTAATTAAATATGCATGCTAGCATGAACGCTCCCTTTGCAGCTCACTGAATAAACTCGCATTACTTCAGAAAGTGAGCGAAAACATTCGACCGATGCGCAGGAGAGTATGACTACGCCTGAACAAAAAAGTACCTTATACTTGTACGGTGTTACTATTATTATCATTGATATGGTGTTAAGCTGGTGGAACAAATAATATTTTGGAAAAATAAAATTAAATCTATATCATTATATTGAAGAGATGATTACATATATAATCTTTTTCTGTTCACGAATGAGGTAAAAAAAACCAATGCAGGATGTATATAAAGCATACAGTAAATAAACGAATCTATAGGTCAAGTAAAATATTTTCAACTTCAGCCGGACAACCAACATATATCCTGCCCCTTTCGGCTTGTTTAAGCATTAAGGAAAACGTTAAATGAAAATTACCTGCCCGTTTCTCCAACGAGCCCACTCTTGATAAGCAGCTATCGTCTATGAGGTCTAAGAGTATTTTTCGGTAACCGGTCGTGCTTTTTATCCCCGCCGAAAAGGCGGCGGGGGATATAGAAATAGTCTCCTTCCGTCCGACATTTTTGTCCAGAGCATATCTCAAAAAGTATTTGAGATTTCAACTAGAAACTTCATACGTGGATAGACCTCATTGAGGAGGAGTGCAGTGCACAAGAATGATAACTCTACCTTTCATAATTTTTGAGTTTTTGCCCTTTGTTATTTTTCATACTTAATTTTTCACCTGAGTGGAGCATAACTCAAAAAGTGTTTGAGATATCAACATGAAATGTCATAGGTGGATAGATCTTATAGAGGAGGAATGCTGTGCACAAGAATGAAAACTCTTCACCATACAATTTTTGAGTTATATTGCCCTTTGTTCTTTTTTCATACTATTTTGTCCGGAGCATATCTCAAAAGGTATTTGAGATATCAACTTGAAACTTCATAGGTGGATGGATCTCATTGAGGAGGAGTGCAGTGCACAAGAATGATCACTCTTCCCTGCATAATTTTTGAGTTATTGCCCTTTGTGATTTTTAGTCCCCTACCGGTTTACCGGAGGGGACTTTAGGTTTACCCTCCGTCCGTCTGTCCGTCCGTCCGTCTGTCCGTCCGTCAGTCCGTCCGTCCACAAAACTGGATCCCGCGATAACGCAAAAAGTACTGAAAATATTTTAATGAAACTTGATATATGGATAGTTGGCAGTATGGAGATTATGCACGTCTTTTTCTTTTCTTCCTATGTTGAAAATTATGGTTGCTATGGCAACAAATACACTGAAAATATGGCAAATTTTACACATAACCTGGATCCCGCGATAACGCAAAAAGTACCGAAAATATTTTTATGAAACTTGATATATGGATAGATGGCAGTATGGAGATTATGCACGTCTTTTTCTTTTCTTCTTATGTTGAAAATTCTGGTTGCTATGGCAACAAATAGACTGAAAATATGGCAAATTTTACACATAACCTGGATCCAGTGATAACACAAAAAGTACTGAAAATATGTTTATGAAACTTGACATATGGGTAGATGGCAGTATGGAAATTATGCACATCCTTTTCTTATCTTCCTATGTTGAAAATTCTGGTTGCTATGGCAACAAATAGACTGAATTTCAAGATTTCTGATTCTAGTTTTTAAGTTTTTTCACTATAAGTTCTTTATTTCTTAAGGTATTTTCTTCAAACTTTAAATATAACTTGCTTGTCATCAACCACATCATATGTGACAAGGTTTACAACTCTAGCACAAAATTTATCAGAATTACCTCCCTTGAACTTAAAATTTTCATGAAAAAATCATTGTTTTCTTTAATAACTTCTTTTTCTGAATGTATCTACTTCAAACTTCATATAAATGTTTCTTATTGTCACTCAACATTTATGAGTGTTCAATACTCTAGCAAGACTATTTCCAGAATTATGCCCCTTTTTAACTTAAACTTTTTTTTGAGAAATTTGTAATTTTTACTCCAACTTCTTCAATCATGATAGGATTTTAAAAATGTTATATTTTGATAACAGGGATGGTTTAAAAAATAACTTAAGAGTGTCCTTCAGTCCGTCTGTCTGTACATAAAAACTGTTTCCTGTGATCACTTTTAAAGAACTTTTTCAACAAATTTACTTAAAATAGGAACCTATTTAGTGAATGGCCAATGGCCCTTCAAAATTTTGCTTTGGCTCTTACCGGTAGGGGACTTATGGATTGCTTGCAATACTATGATAATTGCTTGTTCAAAATTAATTTTTGTCCAGAGCATAACTCAAAAGGCCTTTGAGATATCAACATGAAACTTCATAGGTGCATAGATCTCATTAAGGAGGTTTGCAGTGCACAAGAATGATAACTCTACCTTTCATAATTTTTGAGTTATTGCCCGTTGTTATTTTTCATACTTAATTTTTCACCTGAGTGAAGCATAACTCAAAAAGTATTTGAGATATCAACATGAAATGTCATAGGTAGATAGATCTTATTGAGGAGGAATGCTATGCGCAAGAATGATAACTCTTCGCTATATATTTTTAAGTTACTGCCCTTTGTTCTTTTTCATACTATTTTGTCCGGAGCATATCTCAAAAAGTATTTGAGGTATCAACTTGAAACTTCATAGGTGGGTGGATGTCATTAAGGAGGAGTGCAGTGCACAAGAATGATAACTCTATCCTGCATAATATTTGAGTTATTGCTCTTTTTTATTTTTCAAAATTAATTTTGTCCAGAGCATAACTCAAAAGGCCTTTGAGATATCAACATGAAACTTCATAGGTGCATAGATCACAATCAGGAGGTGTGCAGGGCACAAGAATGGTAACACTACCTTTCATAATTTTTTAGTTATTGCCCTTTGTTATTTTTCATACTTATTTTTTCACCTGTGTGGAGCATAACTCGAAAGTGTTTGAGATGTCAACATGAAATGCCATAGGTGGATAGATCTTATTGAGGAGGAATTCTGTGCACAAGAATGATAACTCTTCCCTATACAATTTTTGAGTTATATTGCCCTTTGTTCTTTTTCATACTATTTTGTCCGGAGCTGATCTCAAAAGATATTTGAGATATCAACTTGAAACTTCATAGGTGAATGGATCTCATTGAGGAGGAGTGCAGTGCACAAGAATGATAACTCTTCCCTGCATAATTTTTGAGTTTTTGCCCTTTGTTATTTTTCATACTTAATTTTTCACCTCAGTGGAGCATAACTCAAAAGTGTTTGAGATGTCAACATGAAATGTCATTGGTGGATAGATCTTATTGAGGAGGAATGATGTGCGCAAGAATGATAACTCTTCGCTATATAATTTTTGAGTTATTGCCCTTTGTTATGTTTCAAAATTTAATTTTTGTCCAGAGCATAAGTCAAAAGGCCTTTGAGATATCAACATGAAACTTCATATGTGCATAGAGTGTGCAGTGCACAAGAATGATAACTCTTCCCTGCATAATTTTTGATTTTTTGCCCGTTGTTATTTTTCTTACTTAATTTTTCACCTGAGTGGAGCATAACTCATAAGTGTTTGAGATGTCAATATGAAATGTCATTGGTGGATAGATCTTATTGAGAAGGAATGCTGTGCGCAAGAATGATAACTCTTCGCTATATAATTTTTGAGTTATTGCCCTTTGTTCTTTTTCATACTATTTTGTCCGGAGCTTATCTCAAAAAGTATTTGAAGTATCAACTTGAAACTTCATAGGTGGATAGATTTTACTGAGGAGGGGTGCAACACACTAGAATGATAACCTACCCTGCATTTTTTGAGTTATTGCCCTTTGTTATTTTCAGCCATCAGTATTCACATAGGTTTCAAATCTGTAATCACTTCAGCCATTAGTTTTCATTACCAAAAGACCTCTTAGAATTGAATTATTCTGCTCTACTATATATACCTTCTTCCAATGAGCAAACCCATTCGGCGGGGGATGGTCATGTTGACATGGCTCGTGTTGATTTCTAATTTAAGCGCTGTGTACAGGGCTACGTCATTAAATCAGCCACTTGCCCCTCACCGCTGTGGGTTCGAATCCCGACAGGGACTTTGGATTCTTTCATGTGATGAAGCTATCCAGCTAGCTTACGGAACGTCTGTGGTTCTACTCATGTGCCCGTTCGTGCCTGAAATAATGCAAGGAAGGGCACCTGAGGTCTTCCACCACCAGTAAAGCTGAACGTCGCGATATGACCTATACTGTGTCGATGTGACGTAAAACCCAAAAATCATTAAATCAGTAGATAGGAATCAACAGGAAAAACAACAGAATCCTGAGTTGATATACGCTCGTGTTTCGAAATTGTAATGTTATCACATTCAGACACTCTTTATTTTATCATACGAAAAATGAATAACAAATAGTATAGTTTACAGATTTTTTCAGTCAAACTTAACATCAAAATGTTCCCAGATAATTAAAAAGATTGCAGGAATACGGTCACTTAAATGACAGAGAATGTCATAAAGCAACTGTCAGATGACGTAATTATTATATCAGCTAAGAGTTAAAGCGAAAATGCTTAATTAATATCTACTCAATGTATGCGTTGTTTTTAAAACAAGATATGCAAATGACTGGTAAACCAAATAGCAAACACTGTGCGAATAGTATAATCAGCAAAACTGTAACGAATAAAGCAAGCTGGACACACGGGGAAAACCAAAGCAAGCGTAACAAGGCAATATAAGCTTGCCTGACTATGTGCCATTTGGGCAAAACATAGGAATGCAACTTGACTTAAAAGATTTATGTCTTTCTTGGCAAGCGCAAAGTACTCCAGAATTGATATATGTCCAAAGCTAAAACTATGAATGACAGGTTATTAAAACTAGTCGTAATTGTCCCTTAACCGACGGGTTTGAGGTCATGACCTCACCATCGATATCACAGAAAATACGACCGGCAGATCAAATTCAGCAAAATACATGTAGGAAGTATTAACAAATGAAACTTTATAACACAAAATGCAATGAAGTTTTTGGTTCGCCTTATAAACTCTCAGCTAACATAAGTTAAATCAAATTTATCCCCCAAAAATTCGAAACTTAACTATTTTATGCAATGTTTTTTAGAAAGGCATTCTTAAGATAATCCAAATACATATCAAGGCCCTTATCATTTAAATTTATGCCATCCTCGCGCCAAAACCCAGTGGCCGCATCTATATTAGGGGGTATTATATCGTGTTCGCCAGAAGAGTGAACCAGATATCTCTCCCCCCTTCTTTTATTTTCAATGGACTGCCAGCCATTAACTGCACCAGGCCACACTCGTCTCTTGGGGATATCTTCAGCTTCAATGGTTCGACGGAATGACAGCCATCGAAGACCCCCGACAGCCCACCAGGCAATCAATCACCTTACCTGGCGGCATGTGCACATTGGTCATCCCAGTAGCTTAAGCTCGTATGAAATCCCAGTACGGGATCGAATCCCCAAGAACCCACACATCTAAATAAAAGTACAAAAATACATCATAACATTTTAATTAGGCGCTACATGACATTAATTATAGCAAGCTACTGACGAATATACGTTTTATAAGAAACAGAGGACCAGCAGCCCATTTTCTTTATAGTTTCCATTGTAACCCCTGATGCAGCTAAATCAGTTGCCCTACCAATCCTAAAACTGTGTGACCTATAATGACCAGCCAGAAACTGTGTTTTAGAGTACTTCTTAATAACGAAAGAAAATTGTGTTCGTGTAACCGGTAAACCGTTTGAATGACAAAATAAAGGACCGTCAATAGACGGCCTAATTGCTAGATAAGCAGATATTGCTTTAACGGGGCAGAGATAATGCTCACTGCTCGGAATTTTTATTTTAACTTGCTTACCACGTTTATTATTTTTTTTTACAGTTTTGTAGTTTAACCGATATGTAAGTATAGTTTGTCAATTTAATGTCACTTAGCTCTATCTGACTAATCGACATGGGTCAACTAGCACACTGACTCTAAATAGCACAAAATATGCTAGTAATAATAACGCCTGAAACAAACGAGACTCATTTGTTGCAACATGTTGTAATGCAGCGCAAACAGAAGTAAGTACATTAAATGTCAAAGGGGCCCGCCTATTAGTATGGCGTTTCCGGTGACAACCTTCCAGGATTTTCTTAATAACGAAATTGTGAGCGATATCGTGTAATTCTGACAACTTGTGATAATATGTAGGGTGAAATACTTTAAGGGGAGAGACCCTTTTCAAAACAATGAGCTATAAATAAAACAACATGCCGAACCGGTATTGGCCATACATTATGGAATTTATATTTCCTCCTTAATGTTGTAAACATATTCAATGCTACTTGATAAGTCATAGGAGAATTTTGTGCTATTCTAGACCGTAATAACTGGCCGGCTCTAAATTGAAGGTATCCCACAGAAAGGTCGGCACAAGGCGGGGTTCCGAGTCGGCCTCGGGAGCGAGTAGCCTGAATCGTTCCTCCTGAAATCAAGATAATGCGTCACATATAGTATTGTTGTAACCTTCCACGTGACATTCAGCTCTAAACATCTGAGAGTTAGAATCCTTACTGAATTCATGACGCGATCCGATTTTTAGGTTAGTTTGCTTAAAATATGCACAACTGAAATGTTATCACAATTTACTTTAATCTTTTTGTTTTTTAATTCCGAACCCCAGAAAAATTGTGTGACAACGATGGGGAACAATTCTTAAGCTGTAATATCAGACGTTATCCCTGAAGTATGCCAGGAATCCGGCCACCTAGCATTGCACCAATGACCTTGAAAATATATACCAAAGCCCATGCCACGACCCCCGGCGCTGTCTGAGAATAAATGCACGTGCTCATTTGTGACCAAAAAGCGGTCATATAAGACGGATATCCCGTTGAAGTTATTGAGAAAAGACGACCACATTTCTAAATCTTAACGAGTTTCTTTATTAAAGATTTATTACGAATATGATGGTGCGGTTTTGAAAGGCCGGACGTTGTGTTTATAAAACGCATAATAAACGGTCTGTCGACTATAATTGCGCGGCAACAAAAATTCAAAGATCCAGTTAATGACTGCATTGCTTTTAGTTTTGTTTTAGATTTTGATAACAATCTTTAACTTCGTTTAATTTTGATTGCGGTATTCTAACCACCATATTTAAGGTATCAAGTTCAAGCCAAAGGTAATCAATTACCTTAACTGGACCGACCGTTTTATACAAAACGTTTAATTCGGACATTGCTGCCTTTGGCAATAATACAGTCATCTGCTGTTTTCGCACCTCCTAAAAAATCATGAAGGTAGTGAATAAGCATTGGTGACTTCATCTTAGGTTTAGCCGAAAACTCTAAAAAAAAGGTTATGCAACTTATTGAGGTACCGAAGGAGAGTGCCTTGTTAAAGTACAAATTGTCTTCAAAACGAAACTCTAAAAATTCAAAGTCGCACGGGTTGATTGGTATAAGACGAAATGCACTTTTAATGTCTACCTTAAACAAGTTACAATTATTTCCTATTATTTCCTAAATCTTGTACTAATTTGACGGCTTCATCAAAGCTTGTATATTGCCCTGCATTGACAGAAAGGCAACCTGACCTCAACATTAGCATTTATACATTAAAAGCAGATTTCTATTGCAAATAAAAAAAAAGGAAATTATTACATTGATTTCCTAGCCTTCAAATAATGTGTGTGTGACTTTTCATGTCGGAAAATACAACCTACCTGATGTTTTCTGTCTGGAGTATCCCCTGATCCATTGGTTGTGTGACAGACGTTGTATTGGCCGGCAAAAACTGTACTTTGATATTACTCAAGTTGACCTAAGTCGACAAATAGTAAAATGTTTCTGTTTTGACTTTTCATTTTTCTGTTTAGTGACTTCAGGAATTCTTCATAAATGTAACTGTTCATCCAGGCTTTTTTATTAAAAAAATAATCAACTGGCAAACTTTTCACGTCCATTCTACCAAAACACCTCGGATTACGAGATTTACCAATAACAAGAGGCTTAATCTTCTCGCCGGTCAAACTAGAGCACAAAGCCGCTGTTATTCGCTCCTTTGATCTTTTCCCTCCAGCGCAATCATCACCTTTTAATCGATAAGTCTTACGTCCACTGTCACGAAAAAATAAACTTGTTTCATCCATATTGAAAATATTTTCTGGTTTATAGTTTGCACATAATGTAGGTAATTTTTCTGTCCATTCAGAAATTGTTGACTGCTTTACATCGCCCCTCTCACCACTCATAGACCAAAATGAAATATTATGTCTCTTAATGAAACACTCAAGCCAACCTTTCGAGGCCTTAAAGGACGTATTTCCTTGTTTTGCTGCAAAATTGAGGGCCTGTTCCTGTATTAATGGCCCTGTGATGTTTACTCTCCTATTAACAGCATCTTTAAACCATTCATAAGTTAATGTGTTGACTTCCTCATTTCCTGTGAGATATCGACGATTCTTTGTTTCACTGGGAACATTGTTTTCAAAGTCAGATAAGCTTCCAACATCCTTTTGCGTAAATTTTGAATTTGCGGTTTGCCAACACCGAAGTCCTGTGCAATTTTGTACGCTGGTTTACCTCCATCTAGCATTTCTAAGGCCTCAACACGCTGTTCAAGTATTAAAACGATTTTTTTTTTTGCTTTTTTCAGCTGCCATGTTCTGTTAACAAATTAAATCTTGTCACAAATAACATCGCGCGAAATAACGAACGATAACTCTTCGTGTATATATTTTCTGGGGAGCGTTTCAAAGTCGGTTAAAAAATTCTGAAAAGCGAATTGGGACCCGGATTTCACAGTCGTTTATCGCTTAAGACAGGGAGTCGCTTAATTCAGTCTAAATTAATAGTAAATTGCGTCGGGGGCAAAAAATAGCGTCGCATATGACAGGGAGTCGTCTTATTCAGGGGGTCGTTAAGGCAGTCTCGACTGTATAGTTCTGGGTCGATATACTCATTTATGGACTTGCCCGTGGGGTAAGAAAGATGATGAATCATACGAAAATCTCCATGGATTTTCTTCGGAACGAGACCTTTCGGGGATAAAATAAAATTTGAAAAAGGGGGGTCCTTGAAAAGTTCAAAATTTCTGAGTTAACT
This sequence comes from Ruditapes philippinarum, assembly GCF_026571515.1. Classification (NCBI taxonomy): domain Eukaryota; kingdom Metazoa; phylum Mollusca; class Bivalvia; order Venerida; family Veneridae; genus Ruditapes; species Ruditapes philippinarum. The sequence goes on along the minus strand of NW_026857581.1, from coordinate 29,174 downwards.
TGTTTGTTAATTATTTGCGGATTTATTTTTGCCGACTTAAAATCCCGAGCTTTGCTTGGGCCCCTGTATTGTATACGAAAGCCGTGTTTGAAACCATTTAGCAAAAATAAAGCCTCGTTTTGATCATAAGATAAAAGATATTTTCCAAAAATAATACATTAATTGGCGATATTGCTAGACTACTAACATCTAAATTTCAGGAACTATTTTTGGTGTTGACCTCTGCCACGACCATTGAATGGACGAAAATAAGGCCGCCCTCTTAATGGGCCAGCTGACTGAAAATAACTCTGCGTAGCGTTTTGTTGACTAGGGCAAGATATTGCTGGATGCGAATTGCCACATATGCACGAATCTGCAATTCTGCCACCTACAATTTCCTTGATTAAAATCTAGGCATTTGAAGCTTAACGAGTTTGAAGAACTGTTCCGCACCTGCATGCAACGCCAACAGAGGTCGTTATTAATCACTGACCAAGGGGAAGGCAAGAGTGCCTGACGGATACGGAACTGCTCGTCATAGGTTCTCCATGCGTAACCTCCTTGCAGCGCATTCCCTAATTGTGAACATATAATGGACAAGATCATACATTTTATCAGCATGTGTAGATATATATACAGACGCATAGATGGTAAATGCATCCGTTCAACGCTCAATAGAATGGATTTTATCCTTACATTCGCGTTCTGAGGTTTCTAAATGTCCGTCGGAACTTACCAACCTTTAAACGCTTCCACTGCAAAATTCTGACAGCTCAACTGCTCCCTACAAAAGAAGGGAGAATTGACATATCCCCCCTTACTAATCTGCATCGTATGTGGCTATCAACAGGAGCTGGTGGTTCGATGCTTGTCCTGGGTTGCCGGATGTCCGTCTGACTTGGTGAATTACAAACTGCATCCCCATCCCTGGGCCGAGAGGCAGAATTTCTCCTGCCTGAATGGCTTCTTGATCTTACTGAGGGTTCGACCCTTCTCGCAGTAGTACGACCAAGTGGCATTGAAAACTAATGTATTGTACTTGCAAAACTGGCTGTAAGCTAGCTGTTTGGCGAAAAGAGAGATGCACGATATTCACGAGCTTTTATACAGTTAAGCCTGTCTGATTTACTGAAATTAACTATTTTTCACAAGTGCTGGGAACCAGGCAGTACGTACCTACGCAAAATGCCGAACAAAACCAAACAATCAACCATACCAAATTGTTCCGAATGCAATAAACATACAGACTGATTGAGAGCTTTGGCGACAAATAACAGTATTTTCTTGAAAAATAAATGTAATTATTGACGGTCGCTAATAATTCATATTATTATTTTTTAACATATGTTCTGTGAACTGTTGCTATTGTCTTCCGTTAGTAATTCTATAAATGCGTCAATGTCTAATTTTGATTGTTGACCAAACATAAGAAAATACGGCGAAAATCCAGTGCTTTTATGAATTATAACAGCTTCCAAGTCCGAATTATCCCAGTTTTCTAATGTTCCCAGCATCTTGAGTAACGTATAATTAAATATTTATACTTTTCAAATAATTTCAAGTTCTATTTATATGTATCAGGTGACTCAGGTACGTATATTAATATACGTACCTGGGTGACTCACGCAAATGGTGACACAGATGCAGGAAAAAAATCCCTCATACATAGGAGCAAATAGATAAAATGCAAATGTCTCTGGGGCAAAATGCCCAACTATTGCCTTGGTAGAATTATTTTAATATTTAAAATCATTCTCCTTTAAACATAAATATGAGAGGGTTTTGCTGTAACGTTCGCTACCAGTTAAATCAATGTGAACGTTTGTGAAGACTGTAACTGCATCAGGAAATCCCTATAACGATGAGAAATATAAACTATTGCATGATAATTTTTTGATTATAAGACATAATTTGCATTTACAAATCAAAACTGTCTGTGCAGCTGACATACGATAGTGCATTCGTTATGATATTATTTACATGTATTGATTCTATATCACTAAAGATTGTTTGGGAATATTCTTCTATTTTTGTGTAAAATTATGTGTGCAAGTATTTTCCCCATTACATACGTGAAGTATTGAGATCATGCATATTCAAGTACCATTGTCTTCTTAAAAAAGTTCCTTCTTGCCGATGATAAAAATTACATACAGTATTGTAGCGAAAGTACCAGATTCTCTTGTCATAATTACATGGCCGCCACATATCCCTACATCCACGTTAAAAATTAGTATATTTTCTGTTAATGTTTCTATATTTAAAATTTCATCATCTCATGTTAACTCTAGCCGGTACAAGTAGGCGTGATTAGCTTGCCATAACCTGTCCCGTTAATGAACAGGCACTTTCAAAAGGATCCTGCAACATTTTTAATGTTGCTGTTTGACAAAAACCGAAAGAAAAGTTTTTTGACAGAAGTATTACTTAAGGAAGTACACCCCTAATGGGCACTATAAGGAACTGTAAAAATATACAACATAGGACAGTTATATGCCTTAAATGTCACCTGTATGCAAAATTTAAACAAAATTTACCGTGAGATTTATGAGTTATGGGCATTTTTCTGAACTAAACTTTGCCATTAGAAGGGCTTTTTTCAGAAATGAGGAATCTCTAAATAATCTATAATATTATCATTATGAAAAATGTTTTCCTATTGCTCATTAATAAGAAACAAATAATGACATTTAGGTAACAAATTAAACAAGCAAAATGATTGTTTTTAAACAAAATGTTTTTAATATGTATAAAAACGTAACCCTACCCCACCCACTTTTAACACTAATTTGACCATTTCCCTGTGCAAAAAGCCTTCTTTAAAATGTCCCTTAAATTTACCACAATGAGGGGCTGTTTTCAAATTTTGCCTAAATTTTCCTAAATGTATATTGGTTGGTCTTGCAAAATATAAAATACTTTTACCGTGTAGCTTTTATTTTATTAAACTTTGAAAATATCTGGTATCATATTTGCTATTAAATTTGGCATTATTTAGTAAATAAATACCTACAAAAATTATATAATTAAAATGAAACACTTTTTTCTTCCATTAGGGACCTGAGAGATTAATAAAAAATGTTAAAAAGAAAAAAAAAGAAAGAAAAAAAGTTGCCCACCCACGCCCTTCAGTTTCAATACACTTTACAGTGATTCTAGCCTATTTGAATTCTCTTCAAAGTGGAGATACTGCATTAGGGGTGTACTACCTTAACAATAAGACGATGTACAGATGACAGGCTTTGGCTTTCCGGTATCAAAATTGGCCATTCACCGGAATCATTAGTTTGACGTTTGTGATGAAGCATACTTAAGTGGTCCTCAGCTTACGCACAGGAGTTGGAACTGGTCCGATTCCAAGGGTTGCATATTTTTCTTATCATAGCATATATCAAAAAGGAAGAAAGCTAAACAAGATTTGTGAAAAAACGGATGGTTGAGTTTACTCAAAATTACTCATAGGACAGAAAAACTACTACTTCATATATATTTATATCAAATGAAACTTGTGTTATAAGTACGTCATCAATAAAAGAATGAATTGTGTAATTACAAGTTCATCGGAATTAGATTTAATATATATAGATATTCGAGTAGCAATGTTTATTAATATATTCATTATTGATAAACGTCAAGCATTAAAATTATCATGAAAACATAAATCTGAACAGTTCCACCTTCATTACATAGAATGATTTTTCTATGTTCTTACTAGTCAAACAAATTAATGTCTCATTGAAAAGTAATCAAAACTTTTTACCTTTGCCATTTAACAAAATTTAACCACATGAATCAAAAACAAGGGAAGTGTTTATCAATACTTATGCTCATTTGTGAAATATTTCCCAGGCTACGGACATTCCAAAGCTCTGCTACAATGTGGTTGATATAAATTCTTGCCTTCGATAAACGAGTACATAGTTGTCAAATCTATCTAAGCTAGCCGAGTCAGATATAGGTTTTGCAGTTGTGTACAATAAAATAACTATTGTCCTCCACCGTGAATATTTACCTTTTTCACATTTTTTTACATTTTGACAAAATTTCCTTCTTCAGGTACAATGACGAATACAAAATTGACATAAACATTTGACATATGAGTCCTACCAAATAAGATTGCATGAGGCAAACTGTTTAATAACTTTGTAAATGTGTTAAATTTTAAAAAGGACAGTTTACACCGTTATGTTTTTTTTAATTTGCTTCTTTTGAAATTCTTTTTATGAAAGTATTAGGTTGTCTTCATTATGAAAGGCACAGTTTGTTAAAATACTGAAATGCTGAAATTGCCAATCAGCCGCTGACATGTTTATTGTAATCTTACATAAAACAACATTATTTTATCTTAGAAATTTATATGAAGTCTTTATCTGCTTATTTTATTTTTACTTTAAGAAAGAAATTAACATTTGGTCGGCGTAGCATTATTCTGAATTGTTTCATTTGATTGGTTGAATCTATAATTTCATAATTCATAGAATATTTTTAATTGGTTCATTTTATAATTTCTTGTTTAAAGGTTGTATTTTCATTGTTAACTATTGAACCTACTTTAAGGTAAATTTTGTTTTACTGACAATATAAAAAAAAGTAGCCAGAATTATTTAGTCAATAATTATGTAAAGTTTAAGGAGATGTTCTATGGTGCTTTTTAATGTACATAATAATTGTTGGAATTTTTGTAACGAAACATGAAAGAGATGAAAATAACTTCTATAACATAAAATATTCTACGTGAGTTTGTGTTATATATTTTATGAACTAAATGATTTCTAGATGAATTTTGAAGGTGAATACAAATGTAACAATAACAGGTTTACAAAAATAATATTATACAACATGAGAAAAAATATTCATTCATTCGGCCGGTACATGATCAAGGATTCTAAGCTGAGCTTCTATTACAGAAATGTTAACATAAAATATTAAAATAGACGAAGCCTCCTCAGCCCCATCTCTTCACATTTATCAGCACCAAAAGTCATGTACAGCAAGTTGTTAATGCACATAACTCAGACAAAATAGATGCATTACAATGCTACAATGAAAGAAGTGTCAATTTTCAATAATTGAATGAAACATAAAATAAACCTTGCTTTAGATTGTGGTAAAGGGAATGGATACAAAATAATACAATATCCCTTATCGAATTATACTGAAATTGTAAAACATCATGTAAAATTCAGGAAAGGGCAGGTCTCTTGACAGCAATAGAAAATCGCAGACTCAGTTTAATTCAGTCTGTTTTAGTGTGCAAAGTATGATTTAATGCAGTATATGGAACGTTTCCAAAACATATTTTTTTAACCGTTTTGAATTTAGCTTTTGTTCCATCTTAAAATGTTTATTTTTAATTATGCTTCCATCCACTTCCAATCCAATCATCTATCAAAAAGTTAGCACTAACTTGTTGATTCATTTTGGTAATTCGTGATTATACTGCTACAGCAAAACTAAAATGACATAGCTGTTACATTTACTTATACAAAGACAATTCATATATAAGTTATTTCCTTTTTTACTTTGTTTACATTACTTCTTTTTCAGAATCCCTTAATGTTACTTAATACTCTTTACAAAAAAGCTTTAATTTTTATTTTCGTTCAGTGATACAGGGCCTCTTCACGATCTAATTGATTAGAGACGCTTTGTTCAATCATTCAAAACTTTCACTTAGCATGTTATAGTATTCACGTTTGGAAGTTACAGTGCTAATGTCACAAATAAAAATATGTGTGCCAAAGCTTGCGTTATTTCAATGGCAATTCTGGAATAATTTAATTCAGGTTTTTAATAATTGTATTTTCTTTAGAAAATTGCAGTTTTATCAAATAAAATCGAAGCGTAATGTCTATAATTTTCTATAACAACACCGTTGCCAAGAATACAATTACTGTTTTCAAAGCGCATATCAAAGAAGTGTGTCATCTTCTTTTCAGTGTCTTTTTTAATTCGAGGGTGAATTGTTCCAAAAACTTGTGTTAAATGCAAGGTATTTTACATAATCACTATTAGAAAGTACAAATAGTTGGTTTTGTTATTGCAGAAATATTTATTTGTTTCCTTGTATTATAAACCCCCCTCTCCCTCCCTGTACATCGTTCAAAGTTTTTAAAAAGCAAGAACTCTTTCCGTGAATAAAGAAATATATAATTTTGAATAATGTTCAAATAAATTCTATAAAAGTTTGATAATAAAATCAATCAACTCAAAAATGATCAACACAATATATCTTATAGTTCTAATATAGATTCAATTGTGTAAATGACTCATATTTGCAAAATATAAGAAATAAACATATTTATATAAAAGCAATTTTTTAACATTTAATTTTGAATAAAATATTTTAGTCTTTTCAATATTTCGATTAAAACACAACCCCATTGTTTATAATTATGACATTAAAAATAAATATAAACTATAAAAGATGAAAAACTTACTTATCTTGCCAAAAATTTATTTGCAATAAAAACCCTGTAGCATGCGTTATTTAATAAATAAAAAAATCTGGAAAAAAGAGATCCCTTGGAAGCATTAATCACAACAAAATTACAAGAGAACGGCAGACTCAGTTGATTGAATCTGTACATAAGGGAAAAGTTAATAAATAATATCAGTTATAAACAGTTCATTTCATTAAAAATTTGAAATAACTCATTTTAAATCACGTATTTTATCATTTATCGGGCTCTCAAATAACATTTTTTTTAGTTTAAGTCACAATAATGAAACAAGCAATTTAAGCAATTTACTAAATATTTAGTTTGATGGGCGTGAATCTCTGAAAAAAATGTAGACATGTTCTACCGAACATTTGTGTATACTTTGTCTAAAAGCCCGAAATGTAGTTAGTGTCATACTTGTACACTATTTCACCAGATACTCGTTTTCCTAACTATATTCACGAACAAGTTGTTTTTTTCATATTTCATTATACATATAAAATATAATCATACTACAATTCCCTTTTGTGGAATATTTTTAAAAAATGCATAAGAATTCGTACATATTCAACAAAAATGTATGTGCTAAATCAGAAATCGAAATAAAGTGAAGTTATTCCTAACACATTAGCATAATATAATAGCAATTATTTATTTTGACTCCATTACATCTTTTTTTTAAACAGGTGTGCGTATTCCGATTTGTTTTGTATCAGGCAATAGTGTTTAATAAATAATGAATTCAAATAACTTCTTTAAAACAGGAACTTTTCAGTTTTTTGGAGGAAAATGCCCCTGGCATAAATTTGACACAAATTTTGGAAAATAAAGAAAATTTTCAAAGTTAAAATTCTACCGTAAACTTGAGTTTTTACTTATTTTAAAATCTGTATTATCATATTAACCTGTCACTCCTTTTAAGAAATAGTCAAAATAGTTTTTTCTGTTAAGTTAAAACACCTTTTTTTAATTTGGGAAACAGAGGCTATTTTGGATTGAATTGGGGCTCGATCATTGGTGTCATCTGAAAATGCTCTGTAAAGGTTTTGATCATACTTAAGTCTTCTTAACCTTTAGTTGTGAATATACGTTATTCTTTAAATCATTTAGATTAAATCTACCAGAATTTACCGGTAGTTTTCAGTAATTGCTTTTTTCATTATATACATTTAATGACTCCTCATTATTTGAAAACATATTAAAAATACTAAAAGCCAGTGGCACAGGAATAATACGGTTGTATCAGTCAAATGTTTTCCTATTCAATCAATAATTCAATTAGTTGAGTAACCAAACTGGCAGATTTTTAAGCAATAAATTGGTAGGTATTCGCAAAAATAAGTTTCAAGTCTAAGTATGCCAAAGGTCGTTTCTTTTATAAATACACCCAATTCTCCAGCAGATTTTAATTAAAAAAAAGCAGAAAATTGCAGAATCATTAAATGAACTGGGAGCATAAATTCCTGTAATTTCTAATGATTAAACGGTTTTCGTGAATTAAATCACTGTTTTCAATTTGTTTATTCAAGAAATTTCATTAATAACGATTTCTTTTATGTCTTGAAATTGTATTAATCGGAAAAAGGTTTTGTGAAACGGAAACTTGGACTTAAAATAAGAAAAAAAATATTTGATCAATTTTAAAATTAATAAATGAATAATGAGTGTATATTATATTCATCACTGGTCATCAAAAGGGGAAGTTTTTACACAATTTACAATGTATTTAAAAATACTTTTTTTAATTTAAAAAACTTAATCAGTATGAACTTTCATAAATTTTTCTCTTTTCCCTTTCGATAGTCACGTTGTTGTAGTTAATAAATTTACATTAAATGAGCTTCAGGAAAAAACCCGGGGATTTTTTTTGTAAATAAGTAGCCCAAACTACCCTTCGTGTTTTGAATTTGGGGTTTAAAACATCCAATTCGCCCCGATTCCTGATTTCTTCCGGGGAAATGGAAAAATAAAGTGGCAGAAACAAAAAAAGTTGTCTAGGGTGTGTGACCCTCTAGTTTTAAAAAAGGCGCCCCTGTATTCCCACCCCTTTTTTCTTAGAATCCCCTTTTCTATTTCTCGGGTTATTTTAATTGGGATTTTCTTCCCCCAATAAATTACTGCTTTATGCCTTAGAACGTTGGTTTTTGTTGCTTTAAAGGGGGTTGCGTTCTTTTGAACCCCCCTTTCCTTGTTATCTTGTTTATCATTTTTAAATGTGCGGATTGACCCAAAAAAAAAATTCTATATAATTTTTTAAAAAACCCTTTCTGTTTGAAATAAGTTATGCCTAATAAATAAAAAAAACTAAAATTTTTTAAAATTTCGAAGTATTATTAAAATTTTAAAAGTTATAAAAAATTTTCAGACTTTTAGGATAATTATGTTTATAAAGACCTGCTTAACCAATGGTTCCTTAATGTATTTATGTACAAAATAGACGTTTTATTTGCTTATAACGATACTTAATATGTATCGTAAACAATCAGTTACTTATTTTCAAAATTTATTTAAGCTATACCCCGCTTTTTGTATAATTTCCAAAAATCATTAATAAAGTTATTTATGTAGCAATATTCTCTGAATATCTACACTAATCCCCAAAGATTTATCTACAAAAAATCTTTACTTGCAGCAGTTTCACCATCATAATCAAAAGACAATAAATTTACCAAAATGAATAATTATTTTTTGAACTACACAATTATTTAATTTCAATTTTAATTATTCAAACATGAATTCACCCGCTAGACTGCATAAAATCAAGTTCTATGAATATTACATGAGACATTGCAGATTTCAGTAACATGTGATTTCTTTTTTTCTAATTAAAACCTTGAGCCCTTTTTTTCAAATTTCCCCGGAAGACCTGACTACTTTTATACATCTTCGGTAATTAGAAGGATATTGAAATGAGTGTTTTTATACTAATTTATTGAACGAGTTGAATAAATCAGTTTATTACTAAATTTTTTTGAACGATTGAATAAAATATTTTAGGGGGGCACCTCTGTACACAATATTGTTTTATTCAACAAGTCAATAGATTTTGTTTTGATCTACACGAATAATTTCATTTTTTCTTATTTTACATATAAAATAAAACGGTAAATGACAAAGATCCTTTTTTTTATTGATACCGGGCCGATAGGTAACGCTCACATTGCGTGCTTTAACGCTATGTTTGGTATCGGCCCAAATGACTCAGTCAAAGTTTATTATACACTATGTAAAATCGTGTTTATTAAATAGAGGATATTGAATGAGTGTATGTTCAATACTGAATTTATTGCACGAGTTGAATAAAATTATATTATGCGAGCCTCTGGCGAGTTCAGTAATGAACTTACACGAATTTAATATTCTATTTATCAAATACCCAAAATAAAGACCGTTTAAAGTGAAATAAGAGTCATTTTTCATTGACGCGCCTATATTAAAACGCTAACATTTAGCGCGTCTTTACACTATGGTTGTATAACGCTAATGACGTCACGTCAAAATATATTCACGGCCGTGCAACACCATATTTACGGAGTCGCAAAATCGGCACGGGTGTGTGATAAATGGCTTTATTACACTCCTGTGCCGCGGTTTATGTGATAAAGTCTTGTATACAAGTCAAACCAAGTTATATAACAGTCGTTGATGATACTGCACCGGCCACTGACTGTGCATAGGTATTCAAAAATTACCGATGACATCAGTCTGTTTCAGAGTAATTGTGACGCATTAATAATAATTAAAATGCATTTATAATGATCATGAAATTGCATTGCAGTCTGTACATTATTTTAAAATTTCTTTTTTTCTTCATAAATGGTATCTGTCAGCAAAGTGCTTTAATCAATAGAATATTATACAATGTTTTCGGTTTAACATATGTTCTGTTAATATGTTTTTGCTTAACATGGAAAAATCGAATGACGTTTTACCAATCAAGGTCATCATATACGATCGTATAATCATTCAGATAGTTAAAGTGTTTAGTAAAAGTAAGTGTTTTCAAACGTAAATAAATCTAGCAGTCATTACTTTGTGCAGTCTTCATAAACTGACACCTTGGTTGCTACGACAACATTTTTTTTCCTGTACGAATAAAACATATCTAAGACAGCATACTCGACATTATTCTAATCTAATATAAACTTCCGGTGATTCTACAGTTCAATGAATGGTAACTTCTTATGTTCATATAATATAATATGCCAGACAGTAATTATTTCATGCAGTTCTGTGACATTTATACCATGGCTACCAAGACACCGTGTCCCCAAGGACAAAATCGTATCTAATATCTTCGAGGATTATTCAATCATTTTGTTGACACCATACACAAATGGTTTGTTTGGTATTTAAAACGCAAACATTGAAATGTAGGTGATAACTCTTATTATGTTTTTTGGGGAATGGTGACTATACAAGACAAAAGATATTAACGAATCCTTCTAAAACCACACAGCCGGACTTCTTATAGACTGAAATTGTTTGTGTAAAATTGATCTTAACTCGGTAGCTTTGCGAGGAATTTTAGATAATTATTCCCCTTTTTTTTTTTTGTAAGGGTCATAATTTAAAAAGGGTTTAAAACATTGTAAAACGTGTTCTTTTGGGTAAACCTAAAACCTTTCTTGCTTTTTAACTTTTTCATATTTTAGATATACATTTATTTATTTTGCACAGCATTGTTCCCTTGAAGCGTTTTTCTCTAAATCCCAAAAATCTAGTACAATTAAAGTGATTCACGAGTCATAAGTTTTATATACAAAACGGGGTTTCCCGGCCCTGTGGTTAATAAAAACTGATGCAAATTTACCCTTTCCCTCACAACAAAGAGTTTGGGAAAACCTTTTTTTGGGTTATTCAATATCTAGAATCTACGCAATACCCATTGTTTCTAAATGAAATAAGCAAAAAGTTTCACCTTGGGGCTTTTTCATAAATAAAAAGTGACATGTTAATCTTAACGCTAAATATATAGTTGAAAAAAATTAAAAGGGTTTTTTTCCCCGCGGCCAACCCCCAATTTTTCTTGACAAGTTTATATATTTTCTGCTTTATTTTTTGGGCCCGGGAAATTTATTTATCCTACCCTAAATGAAATGTGAGTGTAAATTTTTTACCCCTAAAATTTCGTTCTAAAGCATGAAGGAATTTTTCTGTCCCGGGACGCAAAATTTTTGCTTGACAAAGTTATATTTTTCTCTACAATTATATTGTCTAAAAATAGCCCGTTTTAATAACATTGACTCAGCTGTTTTGTTTTTTGGTTTTGGGGTTTATGTTTGGATATTTGTTAATTTGGGAAATTTTTATGCCAATTTTCAAGGAATGGTTTTATTGGCCCCTCGTGTAAACCCCAATTTTAATTTTGGGTTTTTTAAGTATTTTGAAGTTTTATGTGCCTTTTTATTTTCATAGTTAAAAAATTTTTTTAATGAGTTTTAGAAATTTTTTAAAATTTCTTGAAACAAAAAGTTTTAAAGTTTTAAAATTTATTTTTTTAGGGAATTTTTTAATTTTCTTTTTTAAAAACCCCCCCTTTTTCCCTTTTAATTTCCCGGTGTTTTTAAATTTGGGATTTTCTTACAGTATATTAAAAGGTTGGCACTTGATAGAAGGGAAAAAACAGTACTCCCTTTATGGTGTGTTAAAAATGCTTTAAAATTCCCAAAAAACAGGTTTTTCTTTTGATTTTTTACAAATATTTTAAATGAAACATTTAATGTTGGGTTTTTTAATTGGGCCATGCCCGCGACTGTTTTTAAAAAAGGGGTTTGCAAAATGTTTTGGGCAAATTTTGGGTTTATTTTTAACTTAAATGAGCTTTCTTTTTGCACTTTTAAAACAAAACAGCTTGTAAACTGTTTTGTGTTTTATGAGATAACCTGCAAAAAATCTTTCTAAAGAAAAAAATTGTAATGAAAATAAGAAGGAAACGTGTGTACAATTTATTTAATAAAATCAATTTTACTGACAAAATGTTATAAACCCAACGACTATCCATAAGGTACGCAGTGACAAAATCTAAGGTTAAGAAAAAAATAATTTCGTAAAATTTATATATAATATTTCAACATAATGATGATAGATATTGATTTTATTTATTTTATGAGGCATATGGTAAGATTTTTCCTTATATTGCCTTTAAATCTTTAACATCTTGACTTATCTTCATATTAACGAAACTTGATTTGGCCGAATTTAAGCCGAAACGCAACAACAACGAAAATGATGTCGTGTACGCGTTTCTCTAGCCAATGGATATGGGTGATCGTGCACCGCATCAACTGAGCAATATTGTTTGCAACTTGTTGATAATTTATTATTTTGGAAGGATTGTAATTTTGATGCATATATATGCTATATACCTTTAATTTTCCGACCATGTTTTTCTTTCTTTCTTTGCAAGTTACTGAATCTTCTTTAATGTGTAGATCTTACATAAAGATTACTGAAGCAGATAACCAAATGTACTACGAGTAATGCATATAACGTGTTTATGTTCACCTAATATTAGAGCAATGTGACATATACTGTTGTGGATACATGTACTCCGTTTACATTTAGTTTGAAAATTTTAGTGAGCGCAAAGCTTCATCTTCTGGAGGTACACAAAGGTGCGTGGGTGCAGTACTTGCCTTATATAAACAGTTTATATAGTACGATACACGATATTACACTCCTTTTTCGTAGTTCGACATTCAATGGCAGTTCTTTACAAAACACACTTATCTTATACCGTTGTTTTGGTAAACAGAAAATTGCTGTTGTTTTGGTAAACAAAAAATTGCATTGCATTAGCAGCAACTGTCCAAATGGTTAAGCTTAAACAATTAAAAGACCAATGCATCCCAAGGCGACATTTTCATTTTATAGACCTAGTGTCTCTGAACAGTTATAACAAATGTTTAGATTTTCAAACGTCTACATGAGATTGTGATAAAATATATAATATATTTTGGGACCATTTTGAAACATTTTACTGACCTGAACTGTTTAATCGAAACATCCGTAACAAAATCCTTGGAGGTTTCAAGGGTTACTTAAACTCCCACAAGGTTTCCGTCCTGCACGTTCCAAGGGACAAACGATTCCGCTAAAATTCCCTGTATTTGTTTTTGAACAACTAGTATTGGGTTCAGCTAGCCCTTGAATGACTTTTACTTTGAAAACAAAACAAACTATTATCCTGATAAAATCAAGCACATATAGACATTTACCATTGATCTATCGTGCAAGACCATCGTTTCTGTATCTAGTCAAATAAGAATTAATTGTTTGTGTTAAACAAAACAAGTGTTTGCAGACAGATTTAGACAGGTATTATTGTCCTGAAACTCCTGTGATAACAGACACCTTCCTATCCAAGACACTAGTTGTGTCCTTTAGGGAATAACGATTCTAGATTTACCGTATCTTGAATAACAGCTTCCTAATCTGAGTTATTAGGTAATTCTGCCTTAAATTGATGAGGTGGAACAATGTTATGTCTACAAAGAATGTTTTCATTCCAAGTTATAGAAAATATGAAAAAAAAATTTTCAAAACGCACATCTTTTACAAAGCTGTAGTTGAATTTATCCTTAATAGAAAAATGGCAACTTCTTAACTCTGTTTCTAGGATTAAAGTCCCGTATTAAATATTTGTGTTGAAAGGAGTAGTGTAACAATTATCCTGATTGATCGGGTATCTGGTTACATGTTTTATCATAATTATAAAATATTGGGGAAATGATGGTATTTGTATACGATTTAACAAAGGGCCATAATTATGAAGATTTCTGGGCCAGATACGAGAAATTGATTTAAAGGCACGTATGCTAAATGAGCGTTTTTGATATGTTGGTAACAGCACAATAAGCAAGAGCAACAGACAATCCTCAGTCAACAAAGAACAAAGTCCCTCATATAAAACAAACCTTAAAAGTAGCATTTTATTTATTAGTACACGTTTGTGAATTTCATTGGGCATATTTTGATGACTATATGATTAGTATCCATATACGCGACTGTAGCAATGTTATCATTATTATTCTAAAATAAGAAAAGGAAGTTTTCAATCAGGTTACATGTAAATGATTTTCAAAGAAATATTATATGATAAAGAAGCATCAACAAGGAAGGCGGCGGTCTACCACACGACCAAGCAACAGGACTGGACACGGAGGGTGACAACCAAACACTGAACGTCGAACAATCCTGAGAATTAAAATATAAAAACCTTGATTAGCATGTTAAGGGAGACATTTAACGGCCGCCATACGGCACAAACAATGACGTTGTGAACAGCCATAACAGACGGCGTCCAATGAAACGCAACTCCCACATGACCCAGCAAAGACTGGACACGGAGGAGGACACAAAACACTGAAGCGGAACAATATATAACCGCGCAATGTGTCTATTATTGGAAAGGGAAACTAAAAAAGGTAATGTTTTAATTGTACAAAGAATATTCTTATGCATGGAAATACTGCAACAAGCAGGATAAACAAGTTCTGTTATTGTATGTTTGAATTTCTGCTCGCTCAACTCATATCCTTATTTTAAAGGTTCTAGCTCTAACTAAATGACAAAAATGCAAAGAGATACCAAACTTTTATTGCCATGTCGTTTTTGTTTGCAAGAAATGACAAGGCAACAGTTTACTGTCAAGCAACAAGTTACACAAGTGTCAGACTTTTGTAAATATTCATCAATAAATCAATCAATCAATCAACACTCAGTCAGTCAGTCAGTTGATGATTGTTGATTGATTAAGGTAAAATGGTTCAATGTACTTTGAAATGTAAAATTATCACATTCTTTGCAAAAACAAATCACGAAAATCAATTCTCCAGCAGAATAAAACAAGAAGATTTTACCAGAAGCTTGCAGTATTATTGAGTAAAATCGAAACGTTATTTCCTGTAATATCCTATGATATTACAATTGCTAAGAATAAAAGGCCTGGCATATTCAATGCACTGTATAAAAATCTCAATATAATTTCAGTGAAGTATGGCATATAACATATTATAAAGAAAATATTTTAGGCGTCACATGAAATATGAGCTGTACCGTTGTACTTTTAAAACAGAATTGTAAACATGTTTGTTTTGTATAAATATCCTTATTTCATAGCATACAGTCATAGGTCTAATTCTTGCTAAAGTGCTGTACTTTAATGAAAATATCAAAACTTTTGCTCTGTGTATTAAAAAAACAAATACAGATAAATTAGTATTATTTATGAGGACGAACCGAAAATGCAATTTCCAATTTGCCGTTTTTTGTGTTAATATAACTACTTTTATAATCACCTTTACTCAGGAAAATGTTTACTTCATAGCAGCGGACTAAAATGTCATGTTGTATGTTCATGGACAATCAGAAATTATAACACTTTAGTTGAAAAATTATTGAGCACTTCTGTAACAAGTATCGATGAAAATTTGGCAACCAGTTATAATCTTCTTTTACTGCTTCGATAGCGATAATCAAGAAGTGAGTCAAGCAAGCAATTAATTAAAATATATAATGAAGCTTTGCATATAGATAGTATCTTTAATAATCTTTAATACCTCAATATATAATTGGTAAAAAAACATGTATGACAAATGTGTATACCTAGGTATATAAGATGGAAAATTCTATGTCATTGATTTTCCAGCAATGTTTAGAATATTGCCTTTGTTAAATAAAATTGACGCGCGCGATGTGATGTGTTTTTCATTATAAAAACGGACTCATATGATGAATCAAGAGTTACAATAAATTCAACATTCATACGTAATATACTGGGTTTAATTAAAGATGAGTAAACCATTGTGAAATTTTACCATCAATATTTCAGTCAATTTGTAACAAAGGTAGTTTTGCATCAGTAAAAATTGATGTGGTAGATGAAGTTATGAACCACATTAAAGTCTTTCTCTAGTAATCACAATTGTTTTTGGTTATGAAACCAAGGTCAGTTTACAAAGATTTTACAGTACAATAGATGAAAGATAAAACGTTCATAAAAGCTTTGTTGTTTTATAATATCCTTTCTTCTTTTATTTCTCTTTGCAATAATTCATATGTGATTCTTTTAATGATATTGCCAATATTGCATATTATTACAAAATTGATAGTCAAATGTAAAAACAAGTAATAGGGACACCTTATTTAATACTGTTAAATAGAAGTTGTCCTACTTTTAAGAGACATCAATAACAATATGCTTATAATTCAATTTCTACGTTTACAAAATGCTCTTTTTCTTTGTAACAAGAAATTACTATGTCATGCAAGCATTGGCAGCAATTCTATATTTATCGAAAACTTAGAAATAGTTTATGCAAGGTAACCAGCTTTACTTCGGTCGGGTTATTTTTTTATATGATACTTCGTGTTTATTTTATATTTTAGGAAATATAGGAATGGTTGTTCTCCAGAAAATGTGTATTCTCAGCAAAAATATCAATTTTGGTCCGAAGTTTCTTAGCGAAATGACATTTTTCCATATCGTTTCTTTTGGTAAACAGAAAATTCCATTGCTACAGTATTAGCAACTGTGTAGATTAATCGAAATCTCATACAAGAAGAAGAGCAATAAATCCTAAAGTGACATTTCACATTTGCATCGAAAACATCCTTAAATAATTAAACTCATGAAACTTTCAGGGGTCATCTCAACGTCCACCCGAGTCTCTCACGGTAGATGTGACCTGCGTGTTTTTGCAAAGAACGATAATACTATTTTCGTTTTGTAAAATAATATTAACTCTCTTATATACATATCACTACATACTTTACTTGTAAAATAATATCCGTAAGTAAATATTTTTTCTTTGAAATAAATACACAAACCAGCAAACGGAAAAGGTAAAGAGGAGAACACATTATTTTCTGATAAAGGTCAAGCCATAATAGACACTGATCATTGATCTACGCGCAAGACCATCATTTCTGCATCTATTCAATTAGTAAAATTGTCTGTGTTAAACAACACAAGTGTTTTCAGACAGATTTGAATCCGACAAGTTATTATTGACTACTACTCTGTGATAATGACACCTTGGTTTCCTGGACATAATTGTCTCCTTTAGGGAATAACGATTCTAGGATTTATGTACCTTGCATAACAGCTTCCTTATCTGAGTATTAGGTAATTCTGCCATACAATTATAGTTTACATGTTATGTCTACAAGGAATGTTCATTTCTAGGAAAGTAAAGGGAAAATTTCTTTTAGCACGCACATGTTGTACCAACTGTAGTACCATTTATCCTGGCAGAGTTTTA
Source organism: Ruditapes philippinarum (assembly GCF_026571515.1). Lineage (NCBI taxonomy): Eukaryota > Metazoa > Mollusca > Bivalvia > Venerida > Veneridae > Ruditapes > Ruditapes philippinarum. Next base: position 11,482 of record NW_026857581.1, on the reverse strand, counting down.
TCTTTACTTACTTTTTTAGGGATAAAAAGCAATAACAAATCATTTACTTGAAAAGTGTATTGTAACAATTACTTTGCATGATCGGACTACTGGTTATAGGTTTTATAATAATTATAAAATATTGGATACTACGAGTATGTTGACATTTGTATTTGATCCAGTGCCAATATACGATTTAAAGGCACATTATGCATCAGAAACGAATAAATATTTATTTCTTCTTAGAAAGGCAAACATGAATTTTATTTATATTTTTCGTGATAAAAAGCAATTACATATCATAGTTAATAAAATTAAACAGGTATGCTCGGGCTTCAGGTTACAGGTTTTATCATAATGTTGGATAATATATTAGCATTTTATTTGATCTAGTGTCATTATACGATTTAAAGGTCCATCATGCCTCAGAAACGAATAATCCTTTACTTCTGTAGAATGGACAAACATGAATTTTAAACATTTAAATAACGGGTTTAGACCATATAAGATGTGTGTTACCTGAGGAAGTAGCTATAAATGTGAAATAATGTGTCATAGAAGTAACAAAATGTATACAAAGAAGTATGTTTGCTTTCATACAAAATATTTATCACTAAAACTGTACTGATTGCCAAATAAAACAGATAAAGAAGATGGTTCAAGTAATAGGCCAATTAGTAACTTTTTAGAAACAACTATAAAAGTACACAAAATACAAAAAGAAAATGAGAAATTATAATAAAAGCATATCAGAGGCATAATGGGTCTTTAAAGAGGTGGTCTGGACCAATACGAGAATAGAATTTAAAGCAATAACGAAAGGGAGCATTTTGAGCAAGACCAGCAGGCAATCCTGTCAAAAGAAACAAATAAAAGCAAACAAATAGAAAAGAAAAAAAACAGAATCCCAAAGGAAAACCCAGCACGACAAAATCGAAAATAATGTAGGCTTGGTTTGATTATGCCTGTTCATGGACGGTAGTGGTAATAGCAAGCTACCGCCCACACCCCTTAAGCACCGGCTTAAGCATGATTCAATATTTAACATGAATTGGTACGATTTTGAAACATCTGCAGATGTGTTCATAACGCGGTTGTCATGGTAACTTCAATGTTACACAGTAGTGCCATTTAATGTACGTAATAATTGTTGGTATTGTTGTAACGAAACATGAAAGAAATGAAACTAACTTTAATAACAAAAAATATTCTTCATGAGTTTGTATTATATTTTTTATAAACTAAATGATTTCTATATGAATTTTGAAGGTAAATACAAATGTAACAATAACACGTTAACGAAAGAATATTATAAAACATAGAAAAAATTTATCACAGAAATATAACATAACATAAATATTAAGATATACAAAACCTCCTCAGTCTAATCTACCACAAGTCATGTACAGCAAGTGTTTGATGCACATAATTCAGACGAAATAGTAAAAGTAGTGTCAATTTTCAATAATTGATTAAAACATAAAAAAACGTGTTTTAGTATGTGGTGTAAAACGGAAAGGATACAAGAAAATACAATATCCTTTATTGAATTATAATAAGATTGTTAAACGTGTAAAATTCTGAAAAGGAGCAATTGAAAATCGCAGACTCACTTTAATTAAGTCTGTTATACTGTGCAAAATATGATTTAATGTATATATGGAACTTTTCCATAATTTAACATACAGCAATATGTTTTATTTTTATTTTCGTTTTGCACTTTGAATTTGGCTTTTGTTCCATCTAAAAATGTTTATTTTTAATTATGCTTCCATCCACTTCCAATCCAATCGACTGTTAAAAAATAGCACTTACTTGTTGATTCATTTTGTTAATTCGTGATTATACTGCTACTGCAAAACTAAAATGATAAAACCGTTACATTTACTAATACAAGGACAAATGTATTAATACTGTAAACATGTATTAGTAATTTTCCCTTTTTTTTACTTTGTTTACATTACTCCTGATGAAACTGTCCATTTAAGAAGACCTTTATGTTACTTAATACTCGTTACAAAAAAAAAAAAAACTTTAAATTTTATTTTCGTTCAGTGATACAGGGCCTCTTCACGATCTAATTGATTAGAGACGCTTTGTTCAATCATTCAAAACTTTCATTAGCATGTTATAGTATTCACGTTTTGAAGATACAGTGCTAATATCACAAATAAGAAATATGTGTGCCAAAGGTTGTAATATTTCAAATGCAATTCTGGAATAGTTTAATTCAGTTTTTTCTTTAGAAAATTGCAGTTTTATCAAATAAAATCGAAGCGTAATTTCTGTAAATTTCTGTAACAACCCCGTTGCGAAGAATACAATTACTGTTTTCAAAGCGCATATCATAGAAGTGTGTCATTTTCTTTTCAACCTTTTTTAATTTAAGGGTGAGTCGTTCAAAAAACGTGTGTTAAATGCAAGGTATTTTACATAATCACCATTAGAAAATACAGATAATTAGTTTTGTTATTGCAGATATTAAATAACGTTTTAAAAAGAAACAACTCTTTCCGTGAATTAAGAAATAAATGATTACATAATCAACCTACTTAAAAAAGATCAACACAATATATCGCATGGTTCTATTCAATTGGGTATATGACTGAAATTGCACAATATAAGAAATAAACATATTTATATCAAAACCATTACTTTTTATTTATCTTTGCGTAAAATCATTGAGTCTTTGCAATACTTCGATTAAAACACAACCCCATTGTTTATAATAATGACATTCAAATTAGACTCATGTAAATATAAACTTTAAAAGATGAAAACTTACAACAACAACAACAACAACAACAACACAGACATAAACTTTATTTAGCTCAAGCAATGATAACAAGCATGTGAGCATACAGCGAATAATACAAACAAAAATACCTTGTGAGGTCACGTGACAGATTGTTTACATATCTTGCTAAAATATATTTGAAAAAAAAAAAAAAAAAAAAAAAAAACAACAACCTGTAGCAAACATCATTAGATAAAGTTAATAAATAATGCTAATGAATGTTATTTAATTATAAATATTCATTTAAATATAGTTTCAAATAACTGAATTTAAATCAAGAATTTTATCATTTATCGGGCTCTCAAATAACATTTTTATTCACGATAATGATACAAAACAATTGAAGCAATTCACTAAATATTCAGTTTTGATGGGCTTGAATCTCTGAAAAAAATGTATTAATGTTCTACCGAACAAATGTGTATACTTTGTCTAAAAGCCCGAAATGTAGTTATTGTCATACACCATTTCACCAGATGCTCGTTTCCGGTCTATATTCACGAAGAAGTTGTTTTTTTTCATATTAAGACTACAATTCCCTCCTGTAGAAAATATTAAAAAAATGCATTAGAATGTGTACATATTCAACAAAAATGCATGTGCTAAATAAAGTAATTTCAAACACATCAGCATAATAAAATGGCAATTATCTATTTTGAATCTATAACATGTGTGTGTTTGTACGATTTGTTGTGTATCAGGTAATATTGTTTAATAATTAATGAATTTAAATAAATTCTTAAAAACAGGATCTTTTCCAGGTTTTGTTTGGAGGAAAAATGCCTCTGGCATAAATTTGGACACAATTTTTGGAAAATAAAGTAAATTTAAAAGTTAAAATTCTCCCTCATACTTGAGTTTTTAGTTATTTTAACTTCTGTTTTATCATATAACCTGTCAATTTTCTTAAGAAAGAAATAGTCAAAATAGTACAATTTTTCTGTTAAGTTTAAACACTTTGATTTTCTGGGCTGCTGTTGAATTTTTTTCCCTTTTTTGACATTGGCTATTTTGGATTGGATTTGGGCCTTATTTCGACCATTGGTGTCAGCTGAAAATGCCCTGTTAAGGTTTTTCAAAAACTGTCAATGAAGAAATATGGTGGAATTCCTATCAAACTTTAGTCTTATTGCCCTTTTGTTGTTAATATACGTTATTCTTTAAATCATTTAGATTTAATCTACCAGAATTTACGGGTATTTTTTTGTAATTGCATTTTTTCATATATCTCTTATTTTTGTACTTCATATACATTAAATGACTCCTAATTTTTTAAAAACAAATTAAAAATACTAAAAGCCAGTGGCACAGGAATAGTACAGTTATATCAGTCAAATGTTTTCCTATTCAATCAATAATTCAATAAGTTGAGAAATCAATCTGGTAGATTATGAAGCAATGGATTGGTAGGTAATCGCAAAATAAATAGAGTTTCAATTACCACTTGCATAGAACAAGTATGCCAAAGGTCGTTTCTTGAATAAATACATCCAATTCTCCAGCAGATTTTAATAAAAAAAGCAGAAAATTGCAGAATCATTAAATGAACTGGGAGCATAAATTCCTGTAATTTAAAATAATAAAACGATTTTCGTGAATAAAACCACTGTTTACAATTTGTTTATTCCAGAAATTTCATTAATAACGATTTCTTTTTTGTCTTGAAATTGTATGAATCGGAATAATAGAAGAATATTTTGTGAAACGGAAACTTGGACTCAAAATAAGAAAAAAAATATTTGATCGAATTTAATTCAATTATAGTACAATAATGATGTTTATATTATTTTCATTCACTGGCCACTCTAAAGGGAATGAGTTATACATGTATTTACTAAACTGTCATTTACAATACTATTTTTAATCTAAAAAAATAAATATTGTTATCAGTATGAAATTTCGATAATTCTTCTCTCTTCCCTCCGATAGGTACACGTCGATGATAAGACACAGGGCATCGGCAGAAGATTTGGAGCTTAGCTAAACTTGACATAAGAGGACACCGTTGGCAAGTAAAAATTAGGGCGTTTTATGGAGGTAAATTATCACCACAAAAATAACCTTTTACGTGTTTGGTATATGTAAATCTATGCGTATGAATAGACATCTAAATTTCGAAGTATCGATTGAATTATTATTATAATACAAAATTTACAGACTTTTAGGATATTTAGGTGTGTTTTAAAACATTTGTTTACCAATGTTTCCTCATGTACAAAAACAGGGTTGACTTATTCTTTGCTGATAACGATACTTAATATGTGTTGTAAACAAACATTGATTTATTTTCAAAATTTACTTAAGCTATACATAGCTTTTTGTATAACTTCCAAAAACATTAATAAAGTTATTTATGTAGCAATATTCTCTGAATACCTATTCTAATCCTCGATGATTTTTCTCCAAAAAAATCTTTCCTGGCACTGGCAGCAGTTTCACCATCATAATCAAAAGACAATAAATTTCCCAAAATGAATGATCATTTTTTTGTACCAAACAATTATTCAATTTATATTTTTAATGAGTAAAACATGAATTCACCCGCAAGGCTGCATAAAATCAAATTCTATGAATATTATATGAGGCATTGGAGATTTCAGTAAAATCTTTCTTTCTTTAACATTACTTGTTTCGATAACATCAGTCTGGATAATTGTGACGCATCAACAACAAATTAACATACCTTTATAATGATCATGAAACTGCATTACAGCCTGTACACGATTTTAGAATTACAAAAAAAAAACTCTTGTTTTATTCATTTGTTGTATTTGTATATATAGATATATATCAATACAATATTATACAGTGTTTTTGGTTAACAAACGATCTGTAAATATGCATTTGCTTAGGATTGAAAAAAGCGAATGGCGTTCTACCAATCAAGGTTATCATATACGATCGTATATTCAGTAGTAAAAGTAAAGTGTTTTCATCCGTAAATAAATCTAGCAGTCATTACTGTCTGCAGTCTTCATAAACTGACACCTTGGTTGCTACGACAACGTTTTTTTCCCTTTACGAATAAAACATATCTAAGACAGCATACTCGACATTATTCTAATCTAATATAAACTTCCGGTGATTCTACAGTTAAATGAATGGTAACTTCTTATGTTAATTTAACATAATATGCCAGACATTAATTATTTCCTGCAGTTCTGTGACATTTATACCATGGCTAGCAAGACATTGCGTCCCCAAGGACAAAATCGTATCTAATATCTTCGAGGATTATTCAATCATTTTGTTGACACCATACACAAATGGTTTGTTTGGTATTTAAAACACAAACATTAAAATGTAGGTGATAACTCTTATTATGTTTCGTTGGGGAATGGTGACTAAATAAGACAAAAGATATTAACGAATCCTTCTATAAACACACAACCGGACTTCTTATTGACTGAAATTGTGTGTGTAAAATTGATCTTAACTCGGTAGCTTTGCGGGGAATTTTAGTTAATTATTCCTCTTCCTTTTTTTGTTGTAAGGGTCATAATAATAAGGTTTCAGACATTGTAATCGTGTTCTGATGCTATCCTGAACACCTTTCTTGCTCTTAACTTTCTCATATTCAGATATACATTCATTTATCTCTGCATAGCACTGTAACGTTGAAGCGTTCTTCTCTACTCAAATATCTAGATACAATTATGTGACTCACGAGTCATAACGTCTATATACAAAACAGGGGTCACCAAGGCCGTGTGGTTAATAACACTGACCGCAAATCACTTGCCCCTCACAACAACGAGTTTGAACACCTTTTGGGTTCATTCAAGTATCTAGATATCTCACGCAATACCGATTGTTCTACTGAAATAATGCAAGAAGGTGCACCTGGGGTCTTCTTATAAATAAAAAGTGACATGTTAATCTTAACGCTAAATATATAGTTCGAAAACATTAAGGTTTTTTTCCCTGGCGGCACGCACAGTTTGCTTGACACAGTGATATATTTTCTGCTTTATGATATTGTCTGAATTCATTTATCCTACCATAAATGAAATGTGACGTGTAATTCTTACGCTAAATATTCTGTTCTAAAGCATGAAGAGATTTTTCTGTCGGCACGCACATTTTTGCTTGACACAGTGATATTTGCTCTACTATATTATATTGTCTAAATATAGCCGTGTAATAACATTGACTCTAGCTGTGTGTTTGTTTGTTTGTTTGTTTTTTTTGTTTAGTTTCTTATGTGGATATTTGTTTAATTGGTTATTGTTATGCCAATATCAAGGCAATGATTTTATTGCAATACGAGTAACCGCATTTGATTTGGATTTGTAAGTATTCTGAATGTTTTATATGCTTGATATCATGGTTAATAAATTATTTAATGGAGTTTTAGACTTTTTAAATTAATTAATTTGAAAACAAACGTTTTAAAGGTATAATTGATATTTCATGAATCTTAATTACTTCTAAAACTCCTCTTCCTTATATGCACGGTGTATTAATTAGCATATCTTACAGTACTATTAAAAGGTTGGCGACTTGATAGAAGAAATAACAGTACTCTTCATGAGTGTGTTAAAATGCTTAATTCAAAACAACAGGTAACATTTTTGAGTTGTTTACAAATATTGAAATGATCATTTAACTGTTGTTTCTAATATGGTCATGCAGCGACAGTTTTACGTGAGTGTAGCAATATGTATCTGGTCAAATCGTTGATTCTATAACTTAAATGACGCATTCTGTGTTGCACTGTTAAATACAATTAACATAGCTATGTCAAGCTGTTGCTGTTGTTGTTTATTAGATGAACCTGTTACAAAATTTCTTTCTAAAGAAAAAAAATTGTAATGAAAATAAGAAGGAAACGTGTGTACAATTTATTTAATAAACTCCATTTCACTGACAAAATGTTATAAACCCAACGACTATCCATAAGGTACGCGGTGACAAAATTTAAGGTTAAGAAACAGATAACCAAATGTACTACGAGTAATGGCATATAACGTGTTATGTTCACCAATATTAACAATGTGACTATACTGTTGTGATACATGTACTCCGTTTACATTTATTGAAAATTTTAGTGAGCGCAAGCTTCATCTTCGAGTTCTGGAGGTAGACAAAGGTGCATGGGTGCAGTACTTGCCTTAGTACGATACACGATATTACACCCCTTTTTCGTAGTTCGACATTCAATGGCAGTTCTTTACAAAACACACTTATCTTATACCGTTGTTTTGGTAAACAGAAAATTGCTGTTTTTTTGGTAAAAAAAAAAAATTCATTCATTACAGCACTGTCCAAAAGGTTAAGCTTAAAAAATTTAAAAGACCAACATCCCCAAAGGGCATTTTATTTTTAGACCATGTCTCTGAACGTTATAAAAATTTTTAAATTTTCAAAAAGTCACATAATTGTGATAAAATATATAATATATTTTGGGACCATTTTGAAACATTTTACTGACCTGAATTGTTTTAATCGAAACATCCGTAACAAAATCCTTGGAGGTTTCAAGGGTCACTTAAACTCCCACCAAGGTTCCGTCCTGCACTTCCAAGGGACAACGATCCGCTAAAATTCCTGTATTTGTTTGTGAACAACATATATTGTCTCAGCTATGCCCTTGAATACTTTTTCACTTTGAAAACAAACAAACCTTATTTTCCTGATAAAGATCAAGCATATATAGACATCGACCATTGATCTACGTGCAAGACCATCGTTTCTGTATCTAGTCAATAAGAATAATTGTTTGTGTTAAACAAAACAAGTGTTTGCAGACAGATTTAGACAGGTATTATTGTCTGAAACTCTGTGATAAAGACACCTTCCTATCCAAGACATAGTTGTGTCCTTTAGGGAATAACGATTCTAGAATTTACGTATCTTGAATAACAGCTTCCTAATCTGAGTATTAGGTAATTCTGCCTTAAATTGATAGGTGACATGTTATGTCTACAAAGAATGTTCATTCAAGGATAGAAAAGGGAAAAAAATTATCAAAACGCACATCTTTTACAAGCTGTAGTTGATTTATCCTGGTAGAGTATTATCTTTACTTTTTAATTAAATAAGCGAGGATAGAAAATGACAACTTCTTACTTCTGTTTCTAGGATTAAGGTCCCGTATAAATATTGTGTTGAAAGGAGTAGTGTAACAATTATCCTGAATGATCGGGTTATTGGTTACATGTTTTATCATAATTATAAAATATTGGGGGAAATGATGGTATTTGTATACGATTTAACAAAGGGCCATAATTATGAAGATTTCTGGGCCAATACGAGAATTGATTTAAAGGCACGTATGCTAAATGAAGCGTTTTGATATTTGGTAACAGCACAATAAGCAAGAGCAACAGACAATCCTCAGTCAACAAAGAACAAAGTCCCTCATATGAAAAAAAACCTTAAAAGTAGCATTTTATTTATTAGTACACGTTTGTGAATTTCATTGGGCATATTTTGATGACTATATGATTAGTATCCATATACGCGACTGTAGCAATGTTATCATTATTATTCTAAAATAAGAAAGGAAGTTTGCAATCAGGTTACATGTAAATGATTTTCAAGAAATATTATATGATAAAGAAGATCAACAAGGAAAGGCGGCGGTCTACCACACGACCAAGCAACAGACTGGACACGGAGGGTGACACCAACACTGAACGTCGAACAATCCCTGAGAATTAAAATATAACAACCTTGATAGCATGTAAGGGAGACATTTACGGCCGCCATACGGCACAAACAATACGGTTGTGAACAGCATAACAGACGGCGTCCAATGAACGCAACTCCCACATGACCCAGCAACAGACTGGACACGGAGGAGGACACAAACACTGAACGCCGAACAATATATAACCCGCGCAAATGTGTCTATTATTGAAAGGGAAACTAAAAAAGGTAATGTTTTAATTGTACAAAGAATATCTTATGCATGGAAATACTGCAACAAGCAGGATAAACAAGTTCCTGTTATTGTATGTTTGAATTTCTCTCGCTCAACTCATATCCTTATTTTAAAGGTCTAGCTCTAACTAAATGACAAAAATGCAAAGAGATACCAAACTTTATTGCCATGTTCATTTTGTTTGCAAGAAATGACAAGGCAACAGTTTACTGTCAAGCAACAAGTACACAAGTGTCAGACTTTTGTAAATATTCATCAATAAATCAATCAATCAATCAACACTCAGTCAGTCAGTCAGTCAGTTGATTGATTGTTGATTGATTAAGGTATAATGGTTCAAAGTACTTTGAAATGTAAAAATTATCCACATTCTTGCAAAAACAAATCACGAAAATCAATTCTCCAGCAGAATAAAAACAAGAAGATTTTACCAGGTTTAATGTAATATTAAATAAAATTGAAACATTATTTCCTGTAATATCCTATGATATTACAATTGCTAAGAATAAAAGGCCTGGCATATTCAATGCACTGTATAAAAATCTCAATATAATTTCAGTGAAGTATGGCATATAACATATTATAAAGAAAATATTTTAGGCGTCACATGAAATATGAGCTGTACCGTTGGTACTTTAAACAGAATTGTAAACATGTTTGTTTTGTATAAATATCCTTATTTCATAGCAAACAATCATAGGTCTAATTCTTGCTAAAGTGGTGTACTTTAATGAAAATATTAAAACTTTTGCTCTGTGTATTAAAAAAACAAATACAGATAAATTAGTATTATTTATGAGGACGAACCGAAAATGCAATTCCAATTTTGCCGTTTTTTGTGTTAATATAACTACTTTATAATCACCTTTACTCAGGAAAACGTTTACTTCATAGCAGCGACTAAAATGTCATGTTGTATGTTCATGGACAATCAGAAAATATAACACTTTAGTTGAAAATTATTGAGCACTTCTGTAACAAGTATCGATGAAATTTGGCAACCAGTTATAATCTTCTTTTACTGCTTCGATAGCGATAATCAAGAAGTGAGTCAAGCAAGCAATTAATTAAAATATATAATGAAGCTTTGCATATAGATAGTATCTTTAATAATCTTTAATACCTCAATATATAATTGTAAAACATGTATGACAAATGTGTATACCTAGGTATAAGATGGAATAATTCTATGTCATTGATTTTCCAGCAATGTTTAGAATATTGCCTTTTGTTAAATAAAATTGACGCGCGCGATGTGATGTGTTTTCATTATAAAACGGACTCATATGATGAATCAAGAGTTACAATAAATTCAACATTCATACGTAATATACTGGGTTTAATTAAAGATGAGTAACCATTGTGAAATTTTACCATCAATATTTCAGTCAATTTTGTAACAAAGGTAGTTTTGCATCAGTACAAATTAATGTGGTAGATGAAGTTATGAACCACATTAAAGTCTTTCTCTAGTAATCACAATTGTTTTTGGTTATGAAACCAAGGTCAGTTTACAAAGATTTTACAGTACAATAGATGAAAGATAAAACGTTCATAAAAGCTTTGTTGTTTTATAATATCCTTTCTTCTTTTATTTCTCTTTGCAATAATTCATATGTGATTCTTTTAATGATATTGCCAATATTGCATATTATTACAAAATTGATAGTCAAATGTAAAAACAAGTAATAGGGACACCTAATTTAATACTGTAAAATAGAAGTTGTCCTACTTTTAAGAGACATCAATAACAATATGCTTATAATTCAATTTCTTTGTTTACAAAATGCTCTTTTTCTTAGTAACAAGAAAATTTC